>NC_056726.1:302982299-303339799 GCF_019279795.1 Protopterus annectens
GACAAAGTAAGACAAGGAGGGGGTTGGAGAGTAAAATCTAAGCATGTTTGTGTGTGACACACTTACCAGTATGGGGTTTCAAACCCCTGCCTGACTATGTATTGCTGTCACATATCTATGCAGTTATTGCATGCGCCACAGAGCTTACATGTTGGGGAGTTGTCCAAAGATATATTTGATGGTGAGTGACATCTGCAATGGTGAGTGACATCTGCAATAGTGATAAAGGAGGGATAAGGTAGGTGTAGTACACGTGCCTGTCCACATGAACAGGTGTCAAGGTTGACACAGCCACACTCTCTCAGGGACTCATACACATTATCACAGTTGGCAGAGTCAGGATTAGACTTCCTAACTAGCTAGTTTGCCACAATACAGTAATACACAGGTATCACATGCACCACAGGGGTTATCAAGATGATATATGGGCAAAGGATTTGTCAAGATGTCTGACATCAGAAGGCATGCTTCATTAGGCCAATGTGAGGTGTAGTGAGTGTGAATAGCATCCAAACCATTATACTTCACACACACATACACGCACACACACACACACACACACACACACACACACACACACACACACACACACACACACACACACACACACACACACACACACACACACACACACATACACACACACACAGGTTGCCAGTACTGACATGCATGTGTGCATTGCTTCACAGGTGTGCAGTGGTTGACTGTGCCAGAAGGCTGTACAAGGCTAGTTAAAGGGTATACCTTGACATCAGACCACATGACAATGGTCTGCAGTGTAGCTCAGGGGTGTAGTGTCTGGATTGGCCCACACAGGTGGGTATTGCATTCACCATCCAGTCATCTGTGTTATTATTGTGGGTGGCCAGTGCTGTGCAATGCTTGCCATGTATATGTTCTATAGTCCATGACATGGATGGTGTTTGGGATGTGCACACGTTCCACATGCATGTTCTGTGACATGTGGAAGTGTACCTGGGGTGTCTGGGGCATGTTGTGTAGACAGATTATCATCAGATGTGCCATTCCTGGTTTCATGTGATGAGAACTGGCAATGGACACCAGGTTGACCCTGCACCTACAGTGACAGCATGATACAGGTATTCCCCTGTGTCAGTGGCATCTGTTTATACAGGGCATGTGTATAAGGCATGGTATTTCCTTTGTGGGTTACATTTGCTAGCTCTACAATTGTTGCAGACGCCCAGTGGGGAACATAGTGAAGGAGCACTGTATGCAATGATTTGCCTATTGTAGGATGGGACAGGGTGCCATGCCCTCTGTAGTCCACTGCAATCACACTATGGTTACTATCTGTGGGCAATATGCAGGGAACCGCCAACATAGTGTTTCTTGCCTAGCCGGATGTGTTCGTGTATGAGACATGGGTGGAGAGTATTCTCTGGGTAATACAAGGGTTGCCTATATTGTTTGCCAAGCCATGATGTCACATGTAGAGGTATGGATTGTCTACCCCAGCCTCTCTGCTGTTTGGCATCTGTTATCCTTGGAAGGTGGACATTGTGACATGTAATAGGCCCACCATATAAGAAATTTGCAAAACCCGCTCCACAATGAGCCCATTTGTTAAACACTCACATCTACCTCCACACAGGATATGAATGACAAACACACACACACACACACACACACACACACACACACACACACACACACACACACACACACACCAAGTCTCACAGTTGCGATGTCTGGGATTAGACCTCCTACCTAACTAGTATATCACACTATGGCATTACACAGTTGTAGTACATGCCACAGAGATTACTGGGCTAATTCTTCCCCAAAGGTGTATTTCAAAGTGAATGACATCAGCAGGCTTGCCAAAGTAGGGCAATGGAAGTTGTAGTGACTGTGAATGGCCTCAAAAGTATTAATCCCTACAGAGACAAACAAACACACAAACTTTTACACTTGCCATGTCCGGGAATAGTACTCCTACCTAAGTAGTATATCACACTACAACATTACACAGTTATAGGATGCATCATGGAGATTACTGGGCTACTCCTTCCCCAAAGGTGTATTTCAAAGTGAATGACATCAGCAGGCTTGCCAAAGTAGGGCAATGGAAGTTGTAGTGACTATGAATGGCCTCAAAAGCATTGACCCCCTACACAGACAAACAAACACACACACACACACACACTTTTACACTTACCATGTCTGGGAATAGAACTCCTACCTTACTAGTATATCACAGTACAGCATTATGCAGCTATAGGACATGCCATCGAGATTACTGGGCTACTATTTCCCTAAAGGTGTAGTTCAAAGTGAATGACATTAGCAGACTTGCCAAAGTAGGGCAATGGAAGTTGTAGTGACTGTGAATCACCTCAAAAGCATGGTTCCCTACAAAAACATGCACACTTTTACACTTGCCATGTGTGGGAATATATCTCCTACCTAACTAGTATATCACACTACAGCATTACAAAGTTATAGGATGCACCACGGAGATTACTGGGCTAGTTCTTCTCCAAAGGTGTAGTTCAAAATGAATGACATCAGCAACCTTGCCAAGGTTGGGCAATGGAAAGTGTAGTTCATAAGTTCATAGGTTCATAGATTGATACTAGGCTATTGGCCATAGGGCCTATACATGCCTAGACATGACAATTCCCTGGCTATGTCTTCCCACAATATTTACTTCCGTGGACCCCTGTCTAGCAGGGCAGCTGGCATGATCCCCGGAGTCAATTACATATCTCCCATCCAATCGTCCAAGTTCCTTTTGAAGAGGTCCAAATAGGCACTCTGCTTGACATGTATGGGCAGTCTATTTCAGAGTCTGGGGAGTCTCTGGGTCAGGAACATATCTCTCCAGCATGTATTGTTCATTGTGATGACAAGATTTGGATCTCTGGAGCATGTAGCTGTGAGGGTTTGGAATTCTTTAAGTGTAGCATATCCAACAGCTGTGGGTTTGACATGGCATGGTATGTTAAGCAGAAATCACCTCTGAGAACACAATATGTGACAGAGTATAGCCAGATGATTTTCAGATGGTCAGTATAGGGCATCTGGTTTAGGCCTGTGATTCATTTCATGAGGTATGTCTGCAGCCTTTCTAGTTGTTGCAGATATCTTGTGAGGTACATACATAATGGGCCACTGGAGTCTGTACTGGGTCTACTGAGAGATGACTACAGTGAGACAATGACCTCCTTTTCCTGGATGTAAAGCCCTTAGTGGTGAGGTGTGCCACACAAGTGGGTTTCCTGACTGTTGTGATGATGTGGTTATCAAAGGTGAGATCACTGTCCACCTGTCCCTAAGTTTATCACACTTTAGGTGTTTAGTGTACTGCCACCTATGTAGTACTTCACAAGTACATGTCCCTTCCCAAAGGGGATAACTATATATTTCTTGGCATTGATCTTGAGGCCATGGCTCAGGCACCAATTGTGTCTTTCTGTAAGGCCCTTCTGTAGAAATGCCACATCATGTGGGGATTCAATATTGGCTCCCAGTGTGCAGTCATCTGCAACCTTAGTTTGTCAGAGTCCCTTACTGTTGGACTGTACTGCAGAGCAGTAGATGCCAAACAAGTGTGGTGCCAGGACTGAACCCAAAGGTACTCCAACTGTCACTTGTCTGGGGCTGGTGTTGGTGTCACCTACATTTACAGTGTGGGTTCTGTCAGTACAGCAGTTGGCAGCCCATCGGGTGACATAGGGATTAATGGCCAGCTTGATACATTTATCTATGATTCCAGACTGGGGGATGGTGTCAAAGGCCTTGGCGAGGTCCAGATAGGCTGTGTAAACTACCTTACCCTCACCCACAGCTCTGGAGACAGATTCACAGTTGTCAATCAGGTTGAGGTGACATGATTGGTCATTCACAAACCCAACCTGTTTGGGGTCCAGTGTTTGCAGGTTGCCAATTTCTTTGTTTTAATTTCCATGATAATACATTCCATGGCCTTGCAGATCAGGCACATCATACTGCTGGGGCTGTAGTTCTCAGGATCCAAGGTGGATCCCCTCTTGTGGACTGGGATAACTGTAGCTGTGCACCACACAGTGGGCACGAAACCTGAGATGTGGCTATTATAAGACATGGCATGTAGGTGAGGTACCAGTTCAGTTTGTGGCTCATGTAGTATACAGCCCGGGATGTTGACTGGTCCCATGGCTGCTGTTGTCATAGCTCTGGAGAGTGTGGTTTTTACCTATGTGGCCATTATTACCGGAATCTGGCAATCTTTCCATGTTGAGATGGGCCCTTTGGAGGGTGGGAGGGGGGTGCAGTTGGCACTGAATTGATCTCTCAGGATATTGGCAATATTCCTGGGAGCAGTATATTTAATACCATCCTGTTGTAGCTCAGAGCAGATCTAAGCATTGCCATTTAGATTCTTCACATAGCATTGGAACAGCTTGCTGTAGTCTGACATATTTGGCTATATTATATTCGGAACTAGTTTTGGTGGATGTTATGAGGGATCTCTGCTTCTTACTGTGGTTGGTAATGGAGTATTTTGCATCCTGAAAATTCCCACATTTATGCAACAGTTTCCTCCTTTTGTTGTACAGTATGTTCATGGCAGGGAGGCACCACATTGGCTTTCTTTTCTTGTTGGGGATCATCTTGGTTTATATTGGATGGCACGATTCATGCACAAGTGGATGTGTTCGTACAGTGCCTTCATGTAGGATTCAGCAGTTGTCCTTTCAGTTCCCATCTGCATGGGTGTCATGACGTTAGTCACGTCTGACATGTGTAGCATGACTTTGGCTTTGGAAATGTGTGTTAAGGAGGTTTCCTTACTGGGGTGTGGGGGAGGGATGTTGATTTTAAGGGTGATTAGCTCAAGGGCAGACCTGACCACCAATGGGTTGATCATAGTTGTGAAGCATTGATTTCCCATGTTGGTAATGACCAGGTCTAGGATATTTGAGACCCTGGTGGAACTATGGTTTACTTGATCCAGGGCATTGGGAATTATGACTTCCAAGAACCGTTGGGCACACGTGTTGGTACACAAGTAGTTTTCAAAGTTAATGCAGGGTAGTGTATGTCACCCAGTATTAGGGCATTTGCTTGTATCATAATATTTCACAGTTTGTTTCAAAAGCTGTAGTGGGAATTGTGGGGGATCTGTAGCAAGCTATACAATTTGGAATGCAGTATATCGTACTGTTAGTTGCACTGGGGTATTTCAGACACATTCTGTTGGGCAAGTAGCCTGGTGGTGTGAATATCCTTGGTGAATATGGACACTCCTCCACCTTTATTGTTTTGGTCCTGGTTTGGTGGCCAACAAGTGTGGTGAGAGCTGTACCTGGTATTGCAGGGGTGCTCTCTGGAGCCTTGCATCAGGTATCTGTTACTGCACAGTTATCGATGTTCCCCATTTTTAGGTGTCCATAGTGACTGTGAATGGCCACATTGATCCCTACACACACACAACCAAATATACACACACACACACACACACACACACACACACGCACACACACGCACACACACACACACACACACACACACACACACACACACACACACACACACACACACACACACACACACAGAGTTTCACAGTTGCCATGTCTGGGAATAGAACTCCTACTTAACGAGTATATCACACTACAACATTATGCAGTTATAGCATGCACCATGGAGTTTACTGGGCTACTCCTTCCCCAAATGTGTATTTCAAAGTGAATGACATCAGCAGCCCTGCCAAAGTAGGACATTTGAAATTGTAGTCAGTGTGAATGGCCTAAAAAGCATTGATTCCTACAGAGACAAACACACAGTTGCTGTGTCTGGGATTAGAACTCCTACCTAAACAGCACATCACATGACAGCATTACGCAGTTATAGTACATGCCACAGAGATTACTGGACTCCTCCCTCCCCAAAGGTGTATTTCAAAGTGAATGATATCAGCAGACCTCCAAAGTAGGGTATTTGAAATTGTAGTGAGTGTGAATGGCCTAAAAAGCATTGATCCCTACACACACACACACACACACACACACACACACACACACACACACACACACACACACACACACACACACCTGCCATGTCTGGGATTAGAACTCCTACATCACACTACAGCACTACGCAGTTATAGCACACGCCACGGAGATTACTGGGCTACTCCTTCCCCAAAGGTGTATTTCAAAGCAAATGACATCAGCAGTCCTGCCAAAGTAGGGCATTTGAAATTGTAGTGAGTGTGAATGGCATAAAAAGCATTGATCCCTACATAGGCAAACACACACACACACACACACACACACACACACACACACACACACACACACACACACACACACACACACACACACATACAGTTGCCATGTCTGGGATTAGAACTCCTACCTAACTAGTACATCACATTACAGCATTACGCAGTTATAGCACGCGTCACAGAGATTACTGGGCTATTACTTCCCCAAAGGTGTATTTCAAGGTGAAGACAGCAGGCTTGCCATAGTAGGGCAATGGGGAGTGCAGTGTGTGTGCATGGGCCATAACCCATTCATCTAGAGACAGACACACAACACTCAGGCACACACAGGTTTATATTCCACAGGTATATGTATACAACTGCTAGATGGCTACTGACTTGTACAGTCATGTTACATAGTTAGCACAAGCACCACAGACACTATAGTGCTGAGGAATACCAGAGGCAAATGTCTACGGTGATTGACATTTGCACATCATGTGCTTTTAGCTAATTGGATGTGTGTTGGGTGGGACAGGCCTCATGATGAGAGGCTCTTTGTCACTGTCTGTCACTCTCTTCCACACATCTTTGTATGTGTAATTTGGCCTATTATAGTGTGTTGTCCTTGGATATATGTATGTATTCCTATCCAATGTGTGTGCAAAGCATGACTGGCGTGTACTGAGGAGTGTGTGCACTAACATCTGTGATTATCAGATATATCCGGTCCACTGTTGTTGCCAGACATGGGCTTCATTTCTGTAAGTGTATGAGCATGCCCAGTATGACCTTTTAGTATTTTGTTGTCTGACATGGCCTTCATTTCCCTAAGTGTGGGAGCATGCCCAGTATGACCTTCTGTACTGAATGTGTGAATCCATTCCAGGTAGATTGTACTCCGGTGCAGGCTTTTGTGTTCTACACCTACAGCTAGCAATTTGTTTCTGCAGGATATCTGTAGATTGTTTGACAATATGGGGTCAAAATGGGGAAAGGATAGCGGGTTACTGTAGGTAATTGTGTCTGTGCTGATTCTGCTACATGGTCTTGGTGTTAGCAGAGATATTCAGACATATTTATTGTTTTACACTGTGATGTTTTATGTCATCAAGTACTGTCAGGTATACATATTTGCTTGCAGTGATGTCCTGGGGAACACAGGGTGAATGCAGCTGTGTATAGTATTGTGGTCAGCAGCCTACATATTCTTGCACAATCATGCCATTCTGGTGGGGAAGCTGCAGACATTTGGTGCTGGGTCTGTATAAATGGTTCAGCACCTTGGTATGGTCATTGCTGTGGATCCCATGCTTGTACATCCATTGACGTGACAGTATCCATATCCTCATGTGGCCATACCTCACATTTGTACAGATTCACACAGGTTACCCAGAGGTAGGGTCATAATTCTGGAAATTACCCCTTCACATTGTGGTTTACGAGCAGGTTTGTAGCCACCCATTCTTGTCTTTGCAACCAGGGATAGTATGTGCACATGGCTGAGTTTTGGACTTCACACACTCCATGCTGCCCATGCTATTATTCTATCCTCTTCCAAACATTATGCAAACATTATCTGATATGTTCTCTATAGTTATCACCTCATCCCAGCAGTAATTTGGTGTTGGTCCACAGTTCATGCAGTAGGACATGGTGGACATGTTACTGGGATTTATCCACATGGCCTTGCATTTGGGTTCTGTGAACTGTGTTATGTTGTTATTTGGGAGTCCATGACATAACATACACTAGCATTACGGGTGAGACACAGGCTTTTGGCAGAGGACTGTAGGCCATTTGGTAGTGCTGTAGCAGGCCGTTGCATTCTGTCACTCCTACAGTCCCAGACTGCAATACACTATATTCCCCTGGGGTGACAGGGTAGGTGTGCAAGGTGTTCTTGCTAATATTTTCTGTAATTATTGATCCAGTAGTGTGGATGCTGGCAGGGTGCTGCTTACAGCTAGGGACACACCCGCATGGGACACCTGTTCTGCATGCTGCATTCTTTAGCTATTGCCATACAGAGGTGGGGGGCATACTGTACTCATTCCCAACAGCAGGGATAAGGCCGGAGAGGTACCTGTGTGTGTGATGGTGGGGTGAGCTGGGTGCATGTGTGCTTTGGATACTACTTGCATCTGACTCACAGATATGCATGGGGCATTCCATTTATGCTGGCTTGTGCAGGAACACCAGCTGTTTCTCAATACTTCATACCTGTGACCTTTGTGGTCTGCCAGTGTTTGGCCAGATGACATCGGTATTCCCTACTACAAGCCCAAATAATGTGCTGCTAATCTGTATGTACAATTCCAAGGGTGTGTCCATTTGACAGTTACATATAGTTACACTGTCTGTCTGGGGTACTTCCCCCTGTGTACTGCTTGTATGTCTGGGCCCACATTCATGCCATGTCCATCTTTCAGATGGTGACACATATTACTTCCAAACATTTACTATGGCTTACTGCTGGAATGTGTTTTGCTGGGAAGCATTGTTTTTGGCACTGCAGTTGTGAGAACTTGGCCGTATTATCGGCAGTACTGGCCAATGGCCACCAGTACAAACCTCACCATGCATACATGCTAACCACTCTCATGCAATATACAACACACACCAACATAATACACACAGCCCTGCATATTGTACACATGCTACAATCGATCCTGCTACCTTGGCCAGCTGTGGTAATCTGTGCTCCACTGTTATTATACCTACACATATATGTTACTACATTTCAACATAGGATTGGGGGGGGGGCATGCCTGACACTTGTACACATTTGCTATGACTGTACTGGTATTTCAGGTACTCCATTTCATTCTGTATTCTGACCTATCAGGCTGACTAGAGGCATATCAGTGTAGTACAGGTCTTAGGTTTGATTGACCTGCATTGCAGTTTCAGACTTCTTACCCTTCAGAACTAACATCCCACTGCCTGACCTGTTGTAGTCTGTCTGTGTAGGTCTGGGGGGGATGTTCTCCATAGCCATAAATCAGAGGCCTTAGCACAGCTTTTGTTTGTGTTTGTCTATGCCTGTCCTGCTGGCTGAGACTGTTGTTGGGCATGTGAACCTCCCTGACTGGCATGTGTGTGTCCTATGGACACACATGTGGCCCAGCACATTTCCTTCAGTGAGTTTTGTCACCTTGTCTAGTACTGGCTACTGTGGTGACACCAGTATTTGTTACAGATCTCATGCTGTCACTATAGGGGTCTATTATCTGCTGGCATCCCATTCAGCCACCTGATTCCCTAGCATGCTCACATCCATACCATAGATACAAGTAACAACACATACTACTCCATTCGGCAATTGATAGGGAGAGTGACTTACCTTGTGGCTGTGCCAGTACTGAGGATGGTGCTGGAGGGCTGACTATGTCTGATGCACATAGTACACTCCCTATACATGGTTAAGCACAGGTAGTGTCATGTTTGGCATCCCTTTTACTGTATGCACGAGTCAGAGAGAGGTGTCATTCCCTGGGTTCCTACCATGTCAGTGTATGTGCTATGCATTGTCTCTTTTCCATGGCCTGGGCATACTGGGTATGGCTCCTTCTGCCTACTGGGGCAGGCTCAGGTTGTTCCTCCTCTGAGTCACTTTGTGCCTGTGCAGGCCTTGGCAATGGTGGGGGGCTGTGTGGCCCTGCACCATGCTGGTCCTGCTGCAGCTGTTTCCGCAGGATCATATTGTGTAGCATGACACATACAATGGCAATTTGGGTACATGTAGCTGTTGAGTACTGCAAGGCAACACCAGATGTGTCCAGACACTAGAACCGTGACTTGAGCATCCCAAACACATGCTCTATTATGATTCTGGTCTGTGTGTGTGCCTTATTATGGAGTTCTTGTTCAGATGTGTGTGCATTTCTGATGGGTGTCATCAGCCACGGCCCCAGTGCGTAACCAGCATCCCCCACTAGGTGGCCGTAAGGGATGTCCCCACTGGCAGATCTCTGGCACAGCTGTGTCAGATGCCAGATGTGGGAGTCATGATAGCTTCCAAAGCACCAGCACACACATTCATTATAATGCCCTGGGCATCACACATGACCTGACAGTTGATGGAGGGGAAGTCCTTGCGGTTGATGTAGACCCTACCCCACTCACCGGGTGGTGCTTTGATGCGTATGTGCGTGCAGTCTATAGCACCCACTACCTTAGGGTATTCTGCTATTTGGTGGAAGAGATGCATATTGCTGGTCAGTGCCTCATGGCTGTTGTGGAAATATACGTGCTCACAGGCATATGCTGACATGGCATCCAGGAACTGGTGGAGTACCCTGGATGCTGATACCTGTGAGATCCCCATGATATCCCCAGTTGGCCTTTGGAAGGTACCTGTGGGTACTATTCTTAGGCCTACACATACCTTGGTATCCACTGGGATGGGTTCCCCTCTGTTGGTTCTGCGTGTGAAGTGTGACCAGCACAGCTCAAGAATTTGCTGTAGGTGGTCCCTGTCCATCCTATAGTGCTCCACAATCTCCAGCTCATGTAGCCCTAGGTAGGTTATCCTAGGTCTGTACACTCTTCTCCTTCTCCTCACCGTTGGTTGGTTGTCAGCATTTTCATCCTCACCACCCTCAGCCTCTTCCACATGTTGATTTATGATAGCTGCTGCAGCCCCTGTCATTTTGTTGCTTTAGTTTGTGGGAAAAACAGAGGGAAAGGTGTTTGCATAGTTTATAGTGGTGTGCTGGGCTGGGCTGGGCTGCTGCCTGTGTAATTAGCTGATTCTGATACATTTCACCTGCCAGCTATGCTAGCTTTCCTAGATTACCTTCCTACTAAAGTTTTTCCTTCCCATTGCTTTCCTGTTTAAGCTTAGGGGTGCACAAACACAGTGCTCAGATGTGCACGAAGCTGCTATTTCCTGGTTTACTTTTTTTTTTCCCTTTAAAACACGGTGCGCGATGCGCACACCCATTTAGGCAATATAAGGAGTGCTAGGCAGCCTCAGACACACCCCCTTGCTTAGCTCTGCAAAGCTAAGGGCAAACCCGAGCCACAGGGCTCCACTAAGCTTACAGTATGCCTGATACAACCCTCTATGAAGTCAGCTAGCTCTTAGGCTTGCACCATGGTCTTCCTGCACCAACACGGTTGGGTGCAGGCTAGCCATGAGGGGGATCTAGGATTCAGTATCATTCCCCTCATTTGTATAGGATTGCCTGCTAATGCCTAGTTACAAGTCTGACACTGAGCCTTCCCCCTTAGCTACCACTATTCACTGGCCATGTTGTCTTCTGCCTGCCATTGAGTATAATGACAAAATTGTGATTTTGGGTACAATACTTATTTTAAGTGTTTTTTTATATTTTTGGCCCAATCTCGTTTGCACGCCGCTGCCCTATGCTTAAACAGCCGAAATCGGCTAAAAAAAATAAAAGTTATTTATTTTTTTCCAACTATTTTCCATGCCAATGGCCATATATTTGGTCATTGGCATGCTGTCCACATTATATACGCCTTTTATTTGGAGGTGTCATGGCTCTGTTTCATAATTTGCAGAAATGTACTCAGTTAGTAACCGTTTACATTTCTGCAGACTACACTAGTCCTGCACGGCCTGCTGCCAGCTTACTGGAATGCAAACTCACCTCATTTGCATGGTTTTCACCTGCAAATGGGGTAATTTGCATACAGGAGCTGTGTCCGTGCAGGAATAGTGCAGGAGCGCTTGTGCATGTCCCGGGAGCTTATTCCTGGATCGCACAGTGGCCATATTGCCTCCAGCAGCTCCTGCACTATACCTGCACGCCGTACTTCAGAAAATGTGGATTAATTCATATGCTCTGATTCTGTCAATGTTTCAAGTTAATAGCACTAATATTTTAAAAGCGTCCCTGATTGTCCCTGATTTTTTTCTTGACTTGTCCCTGATTCTGTTGAAATTTGTTCCCAATTGGTTGAGAGGTCTGACGCCATGTAGAGCTTGCTGATTCCTGGAGACACACACACACACACACACACACACACATATATATATATATATATATATATATATATATATATATATATATATATATATCTATATATATATATATATATATATATATATATATATATATATAGATTATATATAGATATATAGATATAGCTATATATATTAATGTATGTGTATATATATATATATATATATATATATATATATATATATATATATGGGATCTGTACAGATCCCTGAAGGCACTTTCTGCCAAAGCAGAAATCACCGAACATATATAACCGAAAGTGCTGTTCACCGAAGCAGCACTTTCGGTTATGTATGCTGGTTGTGCTGGTCACACTACGGTGCGGTTAAGGGAGAATTCCCTTTTCCCCACTGTAGTGGGATCTCGGAGTGAGAATATAAAAGTAGGGGGGGTGTGGGGGGCACAGGGGGGCTTGCCCCCCTGCATAAAAGAAGATTTATTGTTTTTTTTTTTTGTATGGACTTTAACGAAAGCGCTTTTTCTGTGAAAGCGCTTTCGTTAAAGTACATTCAGGTATTATGGATTCAGACTATTGAACTTTCATTCAATAGTCCTAGATCCATATATATATATATATATATATATATATATATATATATGTGTGTGTGTGTGTGTGTGTGTGTGTATATATATATATATATATATATATATATATATATATATATATATATATATATATATATATATATATATATATATATATATATATATATATATATAGATATATATATATATATATATATATATATATATATATATACATATACATACATATATACATATGCCAAAGTCTATTAATTAGTATGCAAATATAGACTACCAAAGATGTTTGCAAAATTTCATTAAGGCCTGGACTGTAGATAGCTGCCTCCAAGTTGAAAAGCCATTTGCATTCCTTTTTATCCAACATCTGTTGCCACAAAGATTTATTAATAACTTCAACATCTAGTCTATCAATACCAATGGATATAAAGAGAACATTTTTTTCATATTTGCTTATTTAAAGCACTTTGTTCCCCATTACAATGTCTTTCACTAAAATGTAAAGATATCCTCTGTTTTCATGCATTTTTGTTTCCCCAACATAGAGTGTGCCACAAGAGCAGACCATGTGGTAAATGACCCATTGCGTTATACATGTAGTAGAATGTCTAATTTCAAAAACTTTATCAGTATTCACTGATGTAAAATGTTTAATCGTACAAATCAAAGTACAAAACATAAAATTCCCAAAAGGAGAAGAACCCCATAATTCATAATTAACCAAAGAGGTCTGATTGGGTTTATACCTGTTATATTTTGAAAGAAGTTGATCCAAATTTTCCCTCTTTTGTATGAAATGCTGCAGTATTCAGATAAGATACTAGGAAAAAAAACTTATTAGTACTTAAATGATGCCAATGCTGCTGCACAACAGAGTTAATCTTAAGTGCTGGTATCAAAAGTAACGTTATATCTGAGTATGTTATTTTTAACACCTGTATCAGTATCAGACCTATCTTTATTAAGTCGAAAGGTCACCCTGTTTTTCTGCATTTTCTTTTCCTTGGGTGAAGAAATAACTTGTCTAGAATAAACTCTGTGGATTAACCCTTCTTCAAGTGAAAAGCACTCATCAGGGTATCCAGACAGTTCACTGGAGATTCTTTAATTTTCAAGAAATGAGAATATGGGATATTATCTTCAATACCGCTAGGTTGGCAACTATAAAATAACAACAGAGAGCTCTAAGTTAAAGGTTTCTTAGATACAGTGGTAATTGGAGTGCCATCCAAATTTTTGCTTATGGAAGCATCCAAAAATGCATTGTAGACAAGCTAAAGGTAAAAGACAAGGCAAAATCATTGCTGCTAAGATAAGCAACATTTTTTTTTCAAATCATCAGGGGAACTATTCCAGAGCAGCCAACAATCGTATTATCCAAATGGAGATGCCACATATCCATCTGTGGCAGAAAGCTGTTATGACTCTCACTATAAATCTTTTTGAGCTCAAAATATCCCACAAATAAATCTGCAAAGCTAGGAGCAAAAGCCACATCCATTACCATCTCCTTTAACTGAGGGTAATGATTTTCATCAAAATAATAAAAAAAAAAAAACATAGCAAAACAAGCTCTAGAAGGGTCAAAATGAATTTAAAAAATTCTACAGGATAAACAGATGTGGATTCTAAATAAAATCTAACAGATTCAGTACCTTTCAAATGTGGAATACAATTATATAATCAACATCTGAAGTACAAAGAAAAGGAATTTGTTCAACCTGAATATCTGATGCAAATTTAAAAAAAATGTGAGGCATCTTGTATCCTTAGTCTAACTTCACAAAGTAATGGTTTTAAAGCTGACTGTAAAAATACTGATAAAGGTTCTGTTCAATACACTGAGCCAGAGAAAATAAGCTAGCCAGGAAATGGGTCCCTCTGTTGTGTATCTTGGGGAGCAGATAAAAAATATTTTCTTTGTGGTGATTCCACTTGTAATTGCCACTTCAAATCAATACTATAAAACCCCATTCCCTAGAAGTATAAAGAAAACTGCTAATAATTTTCTTGAATGTTCCACAGGGTCTATGGAAACATGGTGGTAAAAAGAAATGTTATCCAATTGATTGTATGCCTCAACAAAATAGGACTATATATCCCATGATACCACTGCTCCTCCTTTATCAGCTTGTGTTACAAAAAAATGATTATCTTTCTTAATCTCATACAAAGAAAGTCTTAAGTTCATTAATAGTCAAATTACAGGAGAAATTCCTAAAAATCAAGTTCTTTTGTTGAAAAATATCCTGTAAAATGCTTTGTTCAAAAATATACATGTCTGGATGAATATGAGGGACAAAATCAGATTTCTTAAATTTAAAAGATACCAAATTAACATTATCAGCCTCCCCATGTGATGGAGTGGAGGGCCAATTTGCCAGATTTAACAACCTGCAGAATTCACAGATTTTCTCAACACTCTGGGCATGCGATAGATAAAAATGAGAAGCAAATGTCAACCCTTTATTTAAAAAAGAGGCAACATGCTCAAATAGCACACAGTCAGACAGACAAATGATTAAACCATCAGTGGTTATACTGTTGTAACAGATTCTTGAACTGAACCAGAAGCTCATTTTTTGCAATGTTTCTTGCACCCTTGTTTATATCTAAAGAGGTAGCATTACTAACATTACTATCAACAGCATTAATTGACTTATTACAAGGAGATATATCTATAAAATCAATATCTGTGTCAGTTGTAGAAGACAGTTCTTCAGAAGATTTAGAAACCTTCAACATAGATTAAATTATATTACCTTAGCCCTCCATCTTTCTTTTAAAGCTACCATCTCCACAAAGTGGGATTGTGGGACAGGTATTATGTACAAAAATAAATCTAACATTGCATTTTTGTACCTTCCAGGTAAATGTCTGTGATGCCAACCACTGCTACAAATATGTGATGGACACCACTATGTGTCATCCCATGCTGGGCCAGTAATCAAGGACCTTGAATCCTCACCACTGACAGTGGAGAGGGGCGTGCACTTTGAATACAGATGGATATGCTCAGTATTTCCAGATGCAGACATCTCTACATCAAGTACAATTTCCCTTAAGAGCACACAGGGAACACACTAGGCTCGGGGTCTGGATGTCTCTATATCTGTCTCCTTCCAGATAGCCAAGACTCCCCACTGGTACAGCTGTAGGGTTAGGTCCACAGCCGAGTGTCAAAGCCAAGTCCTCCAGCACCCTGTCTATGAATGTAATGCTTTGTGTCCCTGCCCCAAGTAGCTGACACACACACACACACACGCACACACACATACACACACACACACACACACACACACACACACACACACACACACACACACACATGCACACATATACACACACACACACACACACACACACACACACACACACACACACACACACACACACACACACACACATGCACACACATGCACACACACGCACACATATACGCACATATACACACACACACACACACACACAGACACACACACACACACACACACACACACACACACACACACACACACACACACACACACACACACACACACACACTCACTTAGAGATTTGATTTTTTACACATACACACAACTGGGGAAGGCTGGCACAGATGTACCTGCAGTGCCCCCTTCTGCCCAGAATATAAGGCAGTTATCACTGTCACCAGACACTTCACAATCAGCTATTTAAGGCCCTTACAAAGGGTTTCCAAATATACCGTGCATTACTAATATTAATACAAATGGTATTAGTTCACCGTGATGGCTAGGTCTTCTGGACTGGCCTAGACAGTGTCACCAAATAAATAAAAGTACTCTCAAAGATTAGATACTCCCTGCAAGAATCAGCCATGGTAAAAATATTAAATATATTTAATAATAAATAATAAAAGTACATGAAAATACTGAATATGTATTCACAGTAAACCACAGAGTTCAAATCACAGAAAACATTGAAAACAACATTGATGGACAGACTCATACAAATAAAGAAAAACAATCTCTAAACTAAGCTTCACTATATTCCTGACTGAATCTAAGAGAATTAACTGTTCCCTAATAACTTACTTGGGCAAGGCAAGATGAAATACATGAGCAGTCTTTCTAGTCAGGTTGCCAAACAGAATACTCAATTCTGAGATTACTCCCTGTAAAATATAATATCCAAGATGACTGGTAGAATGACCTCATCTGGTCACCTGACTCTAGCTTCCCACAATATCCCCTTTTGAAGTTTGAGACAAGACTTTAGCAGACTGCTACAATACACATTTAGAGCTTTTATGGCAATGGCTAGGAGGCAGAAACATTTACAACACTTCCCCCTTCTTTACAAACGCTAACAGATAAAGGCTGCTCCCAGACCTATTGTCTCCAGTCCTACTCAGCGCTGTGGTGTGCTATTCAATGATTTAACAGCTCATTTACATTTCCCTCATTTTTTAAAATAAGCCAGCTAATTAACCTTTGCTGTGCCACTGTCCTCTATTAAAACATACACATTTAATTCAGATAACATAATACATGTACATTTCTCTTCATTTCAGCAGGGTGCACTGTTGATATGTTTTAACACAACTAACACAAGCAAGCTCACAAACACATTTTCAGCACAAGCATCTGTACAAATCAGCTTGATATACAAATGACATATAATCATTTATAAAATTCCAGCTAGCTGTGCTGGCACAAGTCATACATCCACAGCCCTACTTCTACTTGGCATGGCTGGCAGTACCTCCTATCGTCACAATGTCACATCAGTTTGATAGTCAAGTTACATTTAAACTTTTTTAATCTTGTGAGTTCAAGTTCTTTGATTAATGATTCAATTTGGGTTTTTTTGTATTCTTTAAAAAAACAGTCAAAAGTAGTAGTCCCTTTAAAACCATCAACCGCTTTGACCAATTCAGTCACTAAAACATTTAATTCAGGTATTTCTGCTTCATAATAATCAATTAAAGTCAGCAGGAAGAGCTGTGAAACATCATTTTGAATGGCCAACTACTTTAACATAAAAATGTAGAAATCAGTACCAACTCTGGTGTCTCACTAAACCTTCAGACTCTGAGTAGCCATACTTTTGTCCACAAAGCTTTGGAATACCTCAGAAATGAATGCAATTTTCTTAAGTGTTTTGTAAAATACTGAAATGCTTTTTGAATGGAAACTTTAAAGTAATTTTTGTCAAGCTGTTAATTTAACAGGTCTGAATTTAAATAATTATTTCATAAGCATTTAATTCATGCTAAACTATTCTAATTAGACCTGGTTCCTATAGTGATATATGCTCTGCCTGCTGTCATATTAATATTAATGCTGTAAATAAGGAATGAGTAGCTTACACTTCCAGGTTTGGAAACTTTTTTAAGTTAATTTTGTGAAGAAGGGTGTGATGCCCCTGCACTGGCCCAGTAACCAAGGAGCCTCAATCCTCACAAGTAGCACCAGTAAGGGACATGCACATTGGGAGGATGACAAGTACACACACAGTAAAGTAAAATTTCCCTTAAGAGCACACAGAGATCACAGTCAGTCTGGGGATGGTTTCTTTCTCTCTCTCTCCAGATCCTCAATAAGACTCCCCACTGGCACAACTTTAGGGTTAAGATCTCAGCCGAGTGGTCAAGCCAAAACCTCCATAACCCCCTCTGTCCAACCAGTGCTTCATGTCCCTGCCCAAGTAGCTGACACACACACACACACACACACACACACACACACACACACACACACACACACACACACACACACTTTGAGGTTTGATTTATATACAAACACACACACACACGCACGCACGCACGCACGCACACACACACACTCCTGGGAAAGGCTGGCACAGGTTTACTAGTTATGCCCCCTTCTGCCAAGACTATAAGGTAGTTTCTACTGCCACCAGCCACTACTTATCAGCTACTTTAAGGCCCTTAACAAAGGGTGTCCAGTCCTACTGTGTAATGTTACTATTAATCAAAATGGTAGTTTGACCAAGAGCAAGGTTATTTAGAAGTGGGCTGTACAGTGTTACCATATAGATATGCAAGTACTCTGAGAGCTTAAATATCTCTAAACAGACCAGCCACAATTGAAAGGTAATCAGTTACATCAGAGTTCAACATCACAGCAAATATTTAACACAACATTCCCCAGGACAGTTTCAAATAAATAAAGAAAACATCTAAGCTATACTTTACTATACTTTACTATATTCCTATCTGAATCTAAAAGGGTTACAATACCCTAAAAACTACTTACAGCAAGTTAAGTGCATAGGTGGTGATGAGTGGATATTGTCAGTTCAAAGACTAATGCAGAATGCCCAGTCTTTCTCTCTCAGAGAGTTCTTAAATTAATATCAAATATTACTGCTGGGTTAGGTTGGATGACATCACTTTTTGTCACCTGACTTTAGTTCCCAAGCTAAAACCCCAGTATCAGAAGCTACCAACATTTAACAACTCTCTGTGAAAATACATAGTTTTCAGATATTTGCAGCTGCTAGAGGGCATAAAAACAATAAAACACTTACAAAACAACACAGAGAGTCCCCTAGTGTAGACATACTGTCTCCTGTTGACTGAAACTGAAAGATAACTTTTATAGCACAATTGTAAAACAATTTAATTCCAACTTATTTTCTTGAAGTTTTGCAAGTCAACCCTCTATATTCTAGTTTCCACTGTTAAAACATATACATTTACAGAATTACAATAGTTTATATACATTTCTGTTCTAAGCCAGTGGGACATGCTGTGGTTACATTTTAGCTCAGGACATAACATATGGTTGTAATACAGTTGTAGCACAGGCATCTTACATGAAGCATTTTGGCATTCACAAATGATGGATAACTACTTACAAAATTCCAGACAGCTGGGCTGACAGTATCTCCTTCTATCACACTTCTATACAAATCATATTAATATTCTCATATGACATATACTTATTTATAAAATTACAGCTAGCTGGGCTGGCAGAATTTCCTTCTGTTATATTTCTATATAAATCATATTATTATTCACAAATGAGATAGAATTATTTACAAAATTCCAGCTAACTCGGCAGGCAGTATTTCCCTTTGTCACATCTTGTTTAAGGGCAATAGAAATAAACCTGCCAAAGGTATGATTAGGACATTCTAAAAACAAAATGATCCAAGACTAACAGACAAAAACAGCCTTAATGAGCCAGGGTCTGACTCATAAATTGTAGGGGGCAGGCTCTGAAGCATGTACATGAACTGTATAAAGTTAAAATGTAATGCATTTATCTATTTATGTTTTTTTTACAATAACAGGACACTAATCAAAACTAAGGAATTTTAGGCCCAGACTTGGTAAACATGCATACATTGAACATGCAAATACCACACAGAGAGTGACCAAAACTAGGGTTACCACCTGTCCCACTTTGCGAGGGACAGTCCCTCTTTGGGCAGTTGTGTCCTGCAAAAAATGTGAAAAAATGGCAAATGTCCTGAGATTTTAGGACAAAATTATTTATGTAATAGTTGCATAAAACAGTTATTCTGTATCTGAAACACCTAAATGTTATAAGAAACAGAATAAGGAACTAAAATGCTACAAGAATAAACTTTTATTCAGGCAAAAAACTGAAGTTCTGTCCTTTGTACTGGCCGTGGGTATGTTTTGCCCTGCAAAATCTAATGTTTGTAGCACAACTGTCCCACTTTGGGCATTTGGAAAGGTGGCAACCCTAACCAAAACTCAGGACTGAACCCTGGATTCATAAGGCAGAAAGCCTGATCACTGAATGACTATACCATTTCCAGTCTGAAAGATTAATGTTATGGGTAAATACAAACCTAGGAGTAACTTCCACTTAACTTACACCAAAGAACTGCACAGCCAGTTCACAGTCATATTAACTGAAATCTTTTGAATAAGCCAGCAGGCTGAACTACACAGCTTGCCAACAACTCAGAAGAGTCTATTTGCTTGGCTCCTTACAGCAAAGAGCTCTATGGACAATCATCATTCCTTCTTATGACAGCTATCAGATTGATACTTGGAAGAAGCAGGTTTAATGTGAGATTGTTCTCCAAAAGGAGGGTGCGTCTTCAATGGCAGTTCATCCTTAATGATGCCCTATGCACTACATGAAGCTCAAAGTTGTGCAGTGGTTCTCTCACAGCTATAGAAATAAGGCATGCAATCACACTGGTAAAATAGTCAAGATCTCACAGAGTTGTTATATTTAGTGCCGAGCAGCTCCAGATTATAAAGTTTAGGAGAGGTTAGTCAAGGCAGGAGACATAGCAGTCTTGTTAACATTAGACAACTTCCTGTTCTCAGCAGCTCAGCATCAGGGGGTAAGACAGGGTAGGCTAAGGACGAATCTGAAGAAATGGTGATCATATAGGGAGAATGGTTCCATCCATACCTGGACTTCAGGTGACCACTCCACTCTTCCTGTTATGAATTCAAGAGATTTGGATGTGAAAATTAAGACAAATCCATTACATCTTTGCTATATTTATTTATTATATTCCTCTTCTGCTAATCTTGAAATGGAAATGGCAAGACAAGAAGTTGAGTCCCACATCCCATTTTAAAAGGCTGACATGGTATAGAGAATATATAATAGGTTCATACTTACGTACTAGTGTAGTGGCCCTTGTGAGCCACTTTAAGCCTAGTCAGTTTCCCTTAAAATCAAGGACCAAACCCTGTACCATATGTCTGTAAGGTAAATACCTTAACCATTATGCCAACCTCTCCCCTTTCTCTCTTGTTAACTCATAATATGAATTTTGTTTGACTTTCGTTCTGATCATCCATTGTAGTTGGTTGTGGACAACATAAGTTACAAACATTTACCCTTATAAATAATAATATGTGTCAGTGGTGCAACAAGTTGCACACTTGCCTTTAGTGCTGAAAGATTAGAAGGCTGTAGGTTGCATTCCCACTCCAGGTGCATGGGTTAATTTCCAGTAGTGACACTGTAGTGCAGTATGGGGGGAGGTGTGTTGCACTCCAGAGTGTGCTACTCTTCAAGTGAGATTTTAAGCCAAGGTCCCTTCTGTGAGTTGGTAGTTAACTCAGGTGGATGTAAAACATCCCATGACACCTGTCAAAAAAGTGTAGGGGAAGTTCCTTGATGTCCTGGCCAAATTTCTCATAGTAGTAGAAATACCATCATCAGAGCCTGATCCATTACTAGGTGACAGTTGCCTATGACACATCTTGACTGGGGGTTGGGGGGGCTGGCTTAAATCTCCTGTAAGCAAAAAAAAAGTTGTAAAAATAAACCTCACTTTCTGTTTGTGTATGCAAAACCAACTTGCATTAGGACTTAGCAGGAGCAGCACTCCACACAGCACAACCCAGGAACCTTAGCATTAGGGCATAGAACATAATGCAAGCCTTGTTAGAAGGACTGTGAGGGAGATTTAATTATTGCAACTGCTGCCACACAGCCTGTAACACTAGAAGAACCGTGTTAGAGATTTAATTAAACTGCACCACAACAAAGAAGGAAGCAAGCAGATCAGGGGTAAGGAAAGCAGAGTGAGATCAGAAGTCAAGCTGTTACAGAGGTTGATTTAAGCTAGTGAGTGTTGAGGTAAGGAAGCCCTCACACTGGGCTTCAGAGGTATGTAATGCCCCAGTTAGAGACACAATCTAGGTAAGTGACTTTGCTTAGAATCAAACCCTGCTCTTAATTTACCTTAAATTTTCACGCCAACTACCAGATCTCTGTTTTAATGGTACGTTTTTTTTTTTTGCATACTTGTTTTTGGTGCAGAAGGCTGTGGGTTCTCTTCCCATAACAGGTAGATTGATTATTGAAGCACACCATGTTTTTTATGTAATATAGGCCATTTATTCTTCAAGGGCAGCACACTGAATTTATAGATGAATTACTGAAATGTAAACTTCCTATAGCAGGTAGATTAATTATTGACACATACCATTTTTATGTAATATAGGCCATTTATTCTTCAAGGGCAGCAGACACTGAATTTATAGATGAAGTACTGAAATGTAAAATTGTTTGCCAGCAGAAACCTCTTCATTAGTTGCAGTTCTCTTGAATGTGGAATTATTCAGATGACTTTTACTTCTGTAGAGATTGTGCACATTGTCTGATGCTGTTAAGTCTATAAAGCAGTTTGAGTGTTCGTTTATGGCTGAAATATTCTGAAATAGCTTGTTTGTCATTATTGGTGCATACATTTTGTTTCACTGCTTAATGGAAAAATGTTAAAAACTACAAATTTAAAACACACTCTAACAAGAGATACCATTTTAATAAAGGAATAAAACTGAATTCAACCAGGAAGGTGAATTAAAAAGCACATGCATTTATGCCTGGTCCTAAAAATCTGCCACTGGCCAGATGTATTTTCTATTAATGTGGGTTTCAATGCAGTCTCAATGAATGTGAGTTTCAAGGGTAGCAAAGATTACTGTTGCTCATGCCAAGTCTGTTTTCATTGTGAGACTGTATTGTTTAATTTAACAAATGGTTATCAGTGTTTGTGCTGTAAATTTTGAAATAAAAGTTTTAAATTAAATCCAAGTAAATTTCTTAATCATTGTAGAAGTAAAGAAGAAAATACTATGCCCATTGACAGGTTTGAACAGTGTTTATAATAACTGGTAAGAGACAGTCAAGTAAAAGGGATACTAGAATGGTTGCGGGGGGGGGGGTTGTGAGGGGTGCTGACCCTTTACTCTCCCTAGGGGCCCATTTGGCCATGGTCTGCCTCTGATCACAGGGGGAGTCTCGTCTGAAAAGTGGTTGCTAGCCTAGTGGGAGTAACCCAGTTAACAAAGGTTAAATAAAATAATATTTCTGTGGCACATTTAATGCAAAAAGCTTCCTTCTCAATAGTAGAATATCCATTCAGTCTGTCATTTAAGTTATGTTTAATGTAAACAATGAGATGCTGTTGATTATTTTGTGGTTGACATAACTACCTCAAGACCTTCATTGGAGCATCACTATAAATATACAGCATGCTGACGAAAACATTTTGTAAATTTTGGTTAGTGTATAGTCAGAACACTGCTAACTGCTATCTTTACAGTAGTAAAGCTCATTTCATATTTAGCTGTCAGAAGCATTGTTTAGTGTTTTGTCTTTACTAAGTCTATGATAAGAGGTCATATGTTAGAAAAGGGAGAATAATCTATTATAGTAGTTTGATTATCCCACTATTACCTTGTCTCAATTTTAGTTGGAAGACTAAGACATTGTTGAATTATTCTATCTTTAGCTGACTAGATAAGATTTATCCCTTCCCCTATTGCAAATCTCTAAACAGGCCCCTCCAACAGAACAACTTGTCACTTATCTTTTCTTAGAGTAAAACCAGTTTCAATTAATATTTATTACAAAACTTGCAAATGTTTCACGTTACTTAATTTTTAAATTTTATTTAGGAGTATGCCCATCTTTTACTGAAAAGTGGCAGATAAGGGCATACAGCACAACCGAACGGTACAGGAACAGCTGTCATGATCTTTGAGTATGTAGTTAAATGCACCTGGCAGTATCCACAGCTGAAATCTAGCAAGAAATATATTTTTGATTGCACTATCTTGCGAAACATATCACATATCCTTGGGAATGGATAACTGTCAAAAGCGATGATTCTGTTCAAAGCCCTAAAACCTACACATAGTCATGTCTACATTTACTTTTGAAATGGTCTCAACGAAAAGTCACAAAGGAACAACACAGGAACTGCAAGGTGGAGGAGGATAGAACCCAACTGATAATGCAAGACAAGGACCTCGACTGTTGTGTAAAAATTCACTGCAGCTTAGATGAAATAAAAAATAGGTTTATTACTTCCACGTTAAGCGCTTTCAGCTGTCAGGAGTCAGTGCAGACTAGTGTGAGCAGAAAGGATAAGAAACTTCAAAGGGATTTAGAGGCATACAGAGGAGAAAGAGCTTATATCTGGCCTAGACATAAGGACACAGACACACATGCTAGATATGGGTCCAGGAAAAATGACATGGATAAAGCTGGTAGGGAAGAAAATTTTCAAGGGGGGAGATACCATCTGGCATGGAGGGATGCCAAGCCCAGGCATTCCCACACCACGGGCTACACTGCTCGTCATTGGTAGAGCCTAATTTGTTTGACACTATCATGGTGGGGACCATGCCAGAAGAGAATTCCACTGAAACTAAGGTACTTGATACTTTTCCTAGAATCATTACTCACGCAGGTTTCAAGGTTTTTAATTACACCACCCTTGACATCGACAAGACCTGTGCTCATCTATTAAGCAAGGGTATGAAGTTCATACCAACGAGGGGTTGGAACATCATAGACAGTATAAAAGAAGTCAAGAAATACTGTCGGAAGTTGAATTTGGCCTTACAGTTTGACAAACAACCCCAACTTGAACACAGACATATAGGTATAGCAGGGACTACACTTAGGAAAAAAAGCACTTACATTCCTACAGCTAATCCGCATGTGATGAACTTTGAACACCTGGTTTGTAATGATATTTATTGGATATACAACAAAGAAAAACAACAGCACGGGGATGTTTCGGACAATCTTTCAAGGTTGGAAAGGAAATGCCTAGTGGACCTTTCCTTGAACAAGGATATCAGAGTCATGAAACCCGATAAGGGAGGAGGGGCTGTGATTTTCTCTACCAAGGATTATGACCAGGAGATCAACAACATTCTCCACCATTCAGGAAATTACGAAAACATATCCTTAAATCAAGTCAACATTGGACACAAGCGCATAGACCTCATCTTAGAGGAATATCTAATCGACAATAGGATCAATAATGAGACCTATTCCTTCTTGAAAGTAGACCACCCAGTTTTAGCAAAGATGGTGGGCATACCTAAGGTGCTCAAGTCAATCGAACAACCTCCTTGGTTCTAGATCCAAAACCTTTAAAATAGGACAGCTGATAGATGGATGGCTTAAAAAGACATATGATGGTATCCCTCATATTATTAAGGATTCATGGAGATTTTTAGGGACCATTAAGAAAGAACTACAGGACACCAATTCCATCTTGCTGACCATAGATGTCGTGGATCTCTTTTCCAGCATTCCCAGGACAGAAGGTTTGCAATTTTTGAAGTTTACCAACTTCTCTTGGGATAAGATCAGCCTCCTGTGTGACATGATGTCACTTGTGTTGGATTACAACTACATTTTGCATCAAGGAGAATATTTTAGACAGACCAGGGGAGTTGCAATGGGAGCAGCGTGTGCCCCCATCTTTGCAAATCTGGTCATGGCGGAATGGGAATCTGAGCACATTTTTAAAAGTTCTCATTACAGCAACATTGCCTTATATGTTAGATACCTAGACGATATTTTTATCGTGTGGAGGGCATCAGAAGATAAGCTGCTGGAATTCATGACCTTTCTTAATCAAACAGTGGATTTTTTACAATTCACATTTGATTATAGTTACAAAGAAATGTCTTATCTGGATGTTTTATTAACCAAAAATGATAGTGACTTCTCGTCTAGAATCTATAGAAAACCAACATTTTCTAATGATTATGTCCATTACAGCAGTAATCATCCCCCCCATATTTTCAGTAACATAGTCAAAAGTCAATGCATCCGGGTGGCAAGGATGACGTCCAATAAAAATATGGTGGAAACTGAAATGGACATCATCAAGGATATGTTCATCATGAGAGCTTACCCAGTGAAGATGGTGGAAGAGGTTATTAAATACGTTACCCGGGAATGGGGTAAAAAATACATTCCACTGTTAGGTACCTTTCAACCAACCACCAAAGAAGATACACCCAATATACCTGCAGGGAGGGTATGCGTACTCATGTATTCCCCAAAATTTGATTCAAGAGATATTGGACAGGCACTGGAAAACCCTGACGATCATAGACAAAGAGCAAATTCTGGGTAAGAAACCCAGATGTGTCTTTAAAACAGCTCCAAATTTAAAGAGAATATTAGAAAACGGTCACACCAGGTTGAAAGGAGATAAAGACAAAGGGACCACTAAATGTGGTAACTGCAAACAATGCAAATACATCAATACAAGTAGAACAATTAAAATAGATGATATATGTCACACCACTATCAGATGTAAAAGGGGGAATTGTAAAAGCAAACAAGTGGTCTATGTGGCCATCTGTATAGCATGTAATGCCCATTACATCGGAAAAACTGAGAGACAACTAAACAGATTTATGAACATCAGTATAGAATAGGGAAGTGTGACACTAAGAACGCATTATGCAGGCACATTTTAGATAAAGGTGTTGACCACAGTTTTCTTTTCTCTATCATTGAACAGGTGGATAACACACTGTTTGGAGGTGATTGGAAAACTAAGTTAGCATTATGTGAAAGTAAGTGGCAAATTCTGACTGACTCCACAACACCACCTGGTCTTAATGATTTTATTAGTTTAAAACCATTCCTGGCTTTGGAATAACATACTCAGAAGTCATATTATGAATTATATACAGGGATTATTTTAGCATAATTGTCATCAACTATTTTGAGTGAAAAGATGTATATTTATGAAGGCAGTAGGAATATGTGAACAAAGATAGTTAGATAACAGTACAATTTTTAATATACAATTTTCAACATATTTTAACTTTTCACATGATAATGTTTTCACTATATATGTATATTTAGTAGTGATATTTAAGGAGGATTAAGCTGATCTTGTAAATTAAGTGATTTGACATTATGTATTGTTTTAATAATTTTTTGGCGATTTTTTAACCAATTTAGTAATTAAGGAGTTAATTAGATATGTATTTAAACGCTGTGTCTGGAGAGATCATTTGTTCTGATGAAGGCTGGGGACAGCTGAAAGCGCTTAACGTGGAAGTAATAAACCTATTTTTTATTTCATCTAAGCTGCAGTGAATTTTTACACAACAGTCGAGGTCCTTGTCTTGCATTATCAGTTGGGTTCTATCCTCCTCCACCTTGCAGTTCCTGTGTTGTTCCTTTGTGACTTTTCGTTGAGTTATTTCGGATGGAAGGGGAACAGCAACCCACTGATTCCATTTCCAAGGACTTGTTGCTCGAGTTGAGGTCTGACCTCACAGCACTCCAAGGAGAAGTGCATAAACTTTTATCTTTATTTAACCAAATGGTATCGGATACCACTGGAAAGGACAAGCCAAACGAAGGAATGGACTTAAGAGGGTCTGAGAGATCGTAGTAGCCGTATGGTGCACACCACGTCAGAGCGGATGTTACCAAAGCCAACAAAGACCATGGCAGGGACCGCTTGACTACAACAATGTCAGTACACGGATTGCGGCTTTCCAAAGGCATTACTTGATTCGGCGATGCAACAAGGAGTATACACAGCGGGCGTAAGAGGCGTCTGAGTAGGAAACCAAGCGGACGAATTCCAAACACTGGATTTAGTTCACGGATGGCGACCATCTTCTCAGTGAAAGACATGATTTTTCGGTACAGGACTGTACCTTTGATTTTAGCGTGTGCAGGAAAAGGTTGGATAACCAGTATGGTGGAGCACGTCCTAAAGTTTTTACACAAGGACATCCTACGAATGGTCGTGAAAATAAAGGTACTGTACCTATAAGAGTATTATGTAAACTGTCACAGTACAAGTGATTTTATAGTAAGGGCGAAAGACAATGTGTCAAAGGATAAAACCAAAAACGGAGATGTATTGTTGGAACGTTTTTTATGTGATGATAGGGATTACTTTTGCAAAGATAAAAGAGAGAACAATAGTAACAATCATCAAGTTAACAATTGTACATCCTTGAGGGAGCATATCACTGACTTTGGTAAAAAACTACAAACATATAAAAATAATAAAATTGATCGTAGTTATTTAATGAAATGCCTATCACTTAACATTGTGCCTAAAGGTATTAGATTTTTTAAATTACCTCTAGGTATCACGCATACTGCAGAAGTGGAAAAAGAGTTTAATAAATTATTTGATGGATTTGGGCAGGAGTACATGAAACTTCTAATTAAACATATGGACAACAAAATGAGCATATTGGTAGATCAAGTAGAAACGATTCAAGGTAACATTTTACAGCACAATGAGTATGATGATATGAAGGAACTATACGCTAAGCAATTTGTATATGCAGAGGAGTCAGTGCAGACTAGTGTGAGCAGAAAGGATAAGAAACTTCAAAGGGATTTAGAGGCATACAGAGGAGAGAGAGCTTATATCTGGCCTAGACATAAGGACACAGACACACATGCTAGATATGGGTCCAGGAAAAATGACATGGATAAAGCTGGTAGGGAAGAAAATTTTCAAGGGGGGAGATACCATCTGGCATGGAGGGATGCCAAGCCCAGGCATTCCCACACCACGGGCTACACTGCTCGTCATTGGTAGAGCCTAATTTGTTTGACACTATCATGGTGGGGACCATGCCAGAAGAGAATTCCACTGAAACTAAGGTACTTGATACTTTTCCTAGAATCATTACTCACGCAGGTTTCAAGGTTTTTAATTACACCACCCTTGACATCGACAAGACCTGTGCTCATCTATTAAGCAAGGGTATGAAGTTCATACCAACGAGGGGTTGGAACATCATAGACAGTATAAAAGAAGTCAAGAAATACTGTCGGAAGTTGAATTTGGCCTTACAGTTTGACAAACAACCCCAACTTGAACACAGACATATAGGTATAGCAGGGACTACACTTAGGAAAAAAAGCACTTACATTCCTACAGCTAATCCGCATGTGACGAACTTTGAACACCTGGTTTGTAATGATATTTATTGGATATACAACAAAGAAAAACAACATGTTGGGGGGATGTTCGGACAATCTTTCAAGGTTGGAAAGGAAATGCCTAGTGGACCTTTCCTTGAACAAGGATATCAGAGTCATGAAACCCGATAAGGGAGGAGGGGCTGTGATTTTCTCTACCAAGGATTATGACCAGGAGATCAACAACATTCTCCACCATTCAGGAAATTACGAAAACATATCCTTAAATCAAGTCAACATTGGACACAAGCGCATAGACCTCATCTTAGAGGAATATCTAATCGACAATAGGATCAATAATGAGACCTATTCCTTCTTGAAAGTAGACCACCCAGTTTTAGCAAAGATGGTGGGCATACCTAAGGTGCTCAAGTCAATCGAACAACCTCCTTTCCGTCCAATCGTGTCAGGTTCTAGATCCAAAACCTTTAAAATAGGACAGCTGATAGATGGATGGCTTAAAAAGACATATGATGGTATCCCTCATATTATTAAGGATTCATGGAGATTTTTAGGGACCATTAAGAAAGAACTACAGGACACCAATTCCATCTTGCTGACCATAGATGTCGTGGATCTCTTTTCCAGCATTCCCAGGACAGAAGGTTTGCAATTTTTTGAAAGAAGTCTAACGAAGTTTACCAACTTCTCTTGGGATAAGATCAGCCTCCTGTGTGACATGATGTCACTTGTGTTGGATTACAACTACATTTTGCATCAAGGAGAATATTTTAGACAGACCAGGGGAGTTGCAATGGGAGCAGCGTGTGCCCCCATCTTTGCAAATCTGGTCATGGCGGAATGGGAATCTGAGCACATTTTTAAAAGTTCTCATTACAGCAACATTGCCTTATATGTTAGATACCTAGACGATATTTTTATCGTGTGGAGGGCATCAGAAGATAAGCTGCTGGAATTCATGACCTTTCTTAATCAAACAGTGGATTTTTTACAATTCACATTTGATTATAGTTACAAAGAAATGTCTTATCTGGATGTTTTATTAACCAAAAATGATAGTGACTTCTCGTCTAGAATCTATAGAAAACCAACATTTTCTAATGATTATGTCCATTACAGCAGTAATCATCCCCCCCATATTTTCAGTAACATAGTCAAAGGTCAATGCATCCGGGTGGCAAGGATGACGTCCAATAAAAATATGGTGGAAACTGAAATGGACATCATCAAGGATATGTTCATCATGAGAGCTTACCCAGTGAAGATGGTGGAAGAGGTTATTAATACATTCCACTGTTAGGTACCTTTCAACCAACCACCAAAGAAGATACACCCAATATACCTGCAGGGTATGCGTGCTCATGTAGTATGGTACTCATGTATTCCCCCAAAACGTATTTGATTCAAGAGATATTGGACAGGCACTGGAAAACCCTGACGATCATAGACAAAGAGCAAATTCTGGGTAAGAAACCCAGATGTGTCTTTAAAACAGCTCCAAATTTAAAGAGAATATTAGAAAAAGACGGTCACACCAGGTTGAAAGGAGATAAAGACAAAGGGACCACTAAATGTGGTAACTGCAAACAATGCAAATACATCAATACAAGTAGAACAATTAAAATAGATGATATATGTCACACCACTATCAGATGTAAATGTAAAAGCAAACAAGTGGTCTATGTGGCCATCTGTATAGCATGTAATGCCCATTACATCGGAAAAACTGAGAGACAACTAAACAGACGTATTTATGAACATCAGTATAGAATAGGGAAGTGTGACACTAAGAACGCATTATGCAGGCACATTTTAGATAAAGGTGTTGACCACAGTTTTCTTTTCTCTATCATTGAACAGGTGGATAACACACCGTTTGGAGGTGATTGGAAAACTAAGTTAGCATTATGTGAAAGTAAGTGGCAAATTCTGACTGACTCCACAACACCACCTGGTCTTAATGATTTTATTAGTTTAAAACCATTCCTGGCTTTGGAATAACATACTCAGAAGTCATATTATGAATTATATACAGGGATTATTTTAGCATAATTGTCATCAACTATTTTGAGTGAAAAGATGTATATTTATGCTTGGCGCACCAAGGCAGTAGGAATATGTGAACAAAGATAGTTAGATAACAGTACAATTTTTAATATACAATTTTCAACATATTTTAACTTTTCACATGATAATGTTTTCACTATATATGTATATTTAGTAGTGATATTTAAGGAGGATTAAGCTGATCTTGTAAATTAAGTGATTTGACATTATGTATTGTTTTAATAATTTTTTGGCGATTTTTTAACCAATTTAGTAATTAAGGAGTTAATTAGATATGTATTTAAACGCTGTGTCTGGAGAGATCATTTGTTCTGATGAAGGCTGGGGACAGCTGTGGAAGTAATAAACCTATTTTTTATTTCATCTAAGCTGCAGTGAATTTTTACACAACAGTCGAGGTCCTTGTCTTGCATTATCAGTTGGGTTCTATCCTCCTCCACCTTGCAGTTCCTACTTTTGAAATGGTGACCAGTGGAGCTGATCATTCACTACTAGGTACTTCAGTTAATTTGAACAATTCCAATGTTGCTTTTCTAATTTTCATTTAAATAGCTGTTGCTTTGAGTAAGGAATTTGATGTCCCAGCTTTTTGCACACTTGTTTAACTTCAGCTGAACGTTGTGTGTGAAAAGTTAAATCCTGTCTGGATTTTCTGAACACTATCATTGAGAATATCATTAAGTACACAACCTGTCTTTGTTGACAAAGAATTTATTTCCATGCCCCTGTTGGAATAAGCTTACATGATACATTTTTGGTCAGAGTTCTTACCTAGTCTCCAAGTTGATTAGATAGTTTGCAGGGACAACCTGTTTCAGTACTTGATAAGACCCTTGTCACTGCATGAAGAGCTCATATGACAGGATGAAAGTAACAGTGAAGGTTTTCTACCTCACTACAGCTGTTTTAACATTAGAAATGCAGTTGTAATTTTTTATTGTTGTTGCCAGGGCTTACCTTGTTATCTTTTGCTCAACATCTTTGATGTAGTTCCATCTTATCTGCTGTGTATTCACATGTACACCTCTTTGAAATGTTTACTTCTTCTGTCCATAGCTCCTTAACCACATACAGCACCCCTATGGGATTTTGAACATAAATGACTTGGAAAGGACTTAATGTTCCATTATCATTGTACAGATAATAAAATGTTGGTGTCATCACTGTTTAAGGATTTGATTAAATCTTTCTTTTAAGCAATCTTTTTGTTGATGGTAAAGTGAGTTCTTTGGGACTTGAATACTGCATTTTGTTGACCTCCTGAAGAGCTCATGCTTTCAAGTTAGACGTCAGGTAGTGTTGATTTGATATGGAATTCCTGCATGGATAAAGAATTTGTGTAGTTCATAATTATTTACCTATGGGCAATTCATTTATCATAAGTATGCCTTTGGTATATAACAGGAAATCAGAGATTAGTAGAAACTCAAGACAAAAACACAAAAAAGGACATGCAGACTCTCCACTGGAGCGAGGAACCAAACCAAAGAACAAAACACATTGAGGCAGCAGTGCAAACAGATGCATGACTATACCGGGTCTATATCAGATGAACGAAAAATCCGTTCATCGAACGCGTAAACATCAAAGCTTCATGGACATTGAAAATGGTATTGTGGGGGGCTGCACCCCCCCACCCCCCGCTAAATATATATTCTAACTCCAAGATCGCACTACAGTGAGGAAAGGGCAAATACCCTACTCCTCACTGTACAGAGACTCCACAATACTGTTTTCGATGTCCATGAAGCTTCGATCTTTACGCGTTCGATGAACGGATTTTTCCTTCATCTGATACAAACCCGACTGTACCACTCCCATAAGAATTCAGCCGAGCAACTCATTTAAGATGTAACTAATCAAGTTACTTAATCTGCAGCAAACTGCTATTCAACCTCCTCCCTGACTAATTCAGTGACTCATTGCTTAGAGAGATTATAGTAGATTAAGAAAGTAAACAGTTTTCAGATACAGAATGGAACCAAAGGAAAACAAACTACAGTCAAGAACAGGACAGAAATAGCAACTTGTGGGTATCATACAACACAGTATCAGCACTGTGTATGGCAGTCAAACTAGTACATGCTACACAAAGTGCTTATGACTAAGGTAAGCATGACATCTTTAGCCGTGTCACTTCTACAGTATAATTAGACACTGAGTACTCATAATCCCTGCATTCACAGAGGATTTGCAATGTTTCATACAATTAAATAAGCAACAGTTGAATGAAAGGAAAGATGTACTTGGAAAACCACATGTATTTATTTATTACAAACTGAGTGCTTTGGTCCAAAGAAGAAGGACTTCATCAGAATAACAAACAGCAGACACTGAAAACATCTATATCTACCTAGACCTAGCTGGTCCAATAAAAATCTAATTGGAATGATTATGTAATTAACTAAATTGACCACATTTAAAGACACATTAAACAAATAAATATAATACATACAATATAAAACAAATAAAGTTTTGTATATGTATAAAAACATAGCACTCACTTAAAAACATTGTGTGTTGTCATTTTTAAATGGTATAAGCTAAGGACACTACTGATGATTTATTCAATCCTGGATAAACTGTGGCGTTGCAATTCAGTTGCCACTTTAACTCTTTATATTCCAGGAAGTCATCAAAAGAACCCCCCCCCCCATTGCCCCAATTCAACATGATCAATAAAAAAACTTAAATGAGTGATTACAATATTTTTATATGTTTGTAAAGTATCTTCTTTTCATCATGTTTAGAGATATCATAACAGTGTTGATAAATTCTAGACTTCAGGGTCCGTTTATTTTTTCCAGTGTAGAAACTTTTACAAAATTGGCACTGTTTCACATAAATAACACCTTTGCTGTCACAATAATATTTCTATTTCATAGGTTTATAGGTTCATAGGTAGGTGCTAGGCTATTGGCCCTAGGGCCTATATAAGCCTAGCCAAAAAGATAACCTGGCTTTCGCCACCCAAGAAAATTATTTTCCTGTGACCCTGTCTAGCACAGCCACAAAGGTGATCCCCGGGGTGAATTTCCTATTTCCCATCCAATCATCAAGATTTTTCTTGAAGAGTGCTAATGAGGAGCTTTGTTTGATATAGATAGGAACCTTGTTCCAGAGTATGGGAAGTCTCTGGGACAGGAATCTATCCCTCCAGTATGTTCTGTTTATTGTGGTGACAAGGTTTAGGTCCTTAGAGCATGTAGATTGGAGGGATTGGGATTTCTTTAAGTGGAGCATGTCCAACAGCTCTGGGTTTGACATAGCTTTGTATGTTAGGCAGAGATCACCTCTGAGTAGGCAATATGTGATGGAGTAAAGTTGGAGTTTTTTTAGACGGTCTGTGTAGGGCATCTGTTTGAGACTGGTAATCCTCTTTGTGAGGTATTTCTGTAGCCTTTCCAGTTGTTGTAGATGTCTTGTGAGGTACATACCAAAAGAGGCATTGTATTCTATAATGGATCTAATGAGTGATGAGTAGAGGGGAACAATGACCTCTTTTTTCCTGGATGAGCAACCTTTTGTGATGAGGTGTGCCATGCAGAAGGATTTCTTGACTGCTGTGGCAATGTGATTATCAAAGGAGAGACTACCGTCCACTTGTGTCCCAAGGTCTCTTATCACACTTTCGGTGTTAAGTAGACTACCACCTATGTGGCAGCTCATTGGTACAGAGTATTTACCAAAAGGGATGACAATGCACTTTTTGGCATTGAGCTTGAGGCCATGGCTTTGACACCAGGCATTTGTCTCAGTGAGGCTCTTTTGTAGGATATCCACATCGTTAGGAGTTTCGATTATGGCTCCTAGCTTGCAGTCATCTGCGAACTTCGTTAGCCAAAGACCTTCTGTGTTAGCCTGTACTTCAGAAAAGTAGATACCAAACAGGAGAGGACCCAGGACTGAACCCTTTGGTACTTCACTTGTCATTGGTCTGAAGTCGGATTTGGAGTCTGCTACTTTCACAGTGTTTCAATTTAACTTTACCATAGTTCTCCAACCAGAAACTGGATCCTTCCTGACTATATTTGCATTGTGTACAATGACCACACTAAACCATCCTATCATTGACCACAGAAGGTTTTGCCTTTTCAAGTAATCCCTTAAAAGAGACATCTTTTTTATACACTATTCAGGGGCCCTCATCAACAATGTCAATCTATTGCGAATCTACCCTGAAAATGTTCCAGTTCTTTTGAACTATGGATCTAATGTTGTAAAAGTGGGTATTAAAGGATATAATTAATTCTCTCTTAAAATTGTTTTGTTCATGACTGTACCTCCTTTCTGAGGTATTAGCCTGCCCTGGTGCTGTGACCCCTAGCAATGGAGTAAAATGCCCCAGTCATCGTTTTATTTCAACTGCTTTCAAAATGTTCAACAAAAGGACTTTAGGGTGCCCCCTCTGTAACAACATGTCCATCAACTTGTTACATTCTAACCTGAAATCCAATCTCATGTGATACTATATTTGCTAACCTGTCATACTGTCTTTTTACTAAGGACTTTTTTTGGTATATGAGATGCCAACTATTGACATGTAATAGGGAATTAGGGTATGTCTGCTTTCTGTAGATAGTAGATTCAAACCTGTTTCGATTTTTGTTTTTGAGAATTTAGACATCAAGATAGTTGATGCAATCAATTTGTACATTCATGGTGAACTAAAAGAAATCATTTTTAGTATGTAAAAAATTGATTTAATCTCTCCTCAGTGTCATTCCAAAATACAATGATGTCATCAAGAAAATGCCCGTATAGGGACTAACAGTTTCTAAATTCTGAAGAAAACACAAAGGTTGTCCTCCCAAAAGGCTAGAACGATGTTGGAAAAATATGGGTGCAGGCAGCCCCCATTGCCCCACCCCTTCTTTGTCTAAATAACTGATTTTGAAATGTAATAAAATTGTTTTGAAGAACAGCTTCCATGGTGGTTCTGAGTGCAAGAATTCTAGTGTGCTCAATGTCGGAATTAAGGCATAACTATTCATAAAACTACTCAAGCCCAATAATATGGGGAATGAGAAAAGGTCTTGAATATCAGTGGTGACAAAAATTAACTCATCAATTTATACATCGTTAGAGACTTTTGATAAAAAGCCCCATGAGTCCTTAAAAAGCAAACCCTGTTCTGTAAAATCCCCTTGGTAATGTGGTCAATAAATTTTGCTAAGGGAAGAGTATTTGATGCCTTCTAACCCATAATGGGCTGTAGGGGAGGGTCAGATAAAGTTTTATGAATCTTTGGAATCCCTAAGATTGTGGGTACTTTTGGGTGGGGTAACTGTAAAAAAAACATGTTCAGATATACTAATTTGTTCATTGACTAATAAATCTTCCAGTAATAAATCAATACGACAATATGCACCATTCTTCTGATTTAAGGAAGTTTCTTTATATGTGTCTGTATACAATATGGTAAACATTTTGTTGATGTAATCATTTGTATCCATAATAACAAGCCCCCACTCTTGTCTGGTTTCATCACCCTCACCTCTGTTTTAGAAGGTCCCATTTTGCCCCACTTAAATTGAAATTCAGCTTGTTACTATTCGAGGTGTTTAACATTCTCCTAATATCAAACTCACACATTATTTCAAAAATGGAAATCATGGGGTACAATGGGGGCTTGAATATGGTAGGTCTCTTACATTCATCTCCCACATACTCATTTCTTTCGATGTAATTTTTGAAATAAAAACAAAAAATCGATTTCCTAGAAAAAAGTTTTAAGTTAGCCAGGGTCTCATCAAGCCTAACCTTTTTTGGTGGAACAAAGGTTAGGCCTTTTTCCAACAAATCTGCCCAATGCAGTAATGACCTCAGTCTCACTGAAATTGTAAATTTTATAATCCCCAGCACTGCTGCTTACAATATTAACATTGTCTAGAAATGGTTCTCCAAAGGTTGCCTCTCCCCCTCCCCTGCCACTCTGATGAGAATATGCTTGCTGATATCTGTTTGAAACTACCTGGGTCATTGTGTTCTGCTCCCTCTGATTCTTCACCCTCTTTGACCTACTCGGGGAGGCCGGACTCTAAAGGATCAGCTTCTACTGTTCTCTCTGTGAAATCGCCCAGTTGAGTATCACCAACACCATTAACTTCAGTGTCACAAACCCAGTTTAGTATTACCAACTCCATTAATTTCAGTGTCACAAACTTGGTTAAAAACATCATTGGGGATGCCAAAATATGGAGGGGGAGGGTAGCCATATTTATCCATTGCTAATTTCTTGGATTTTCTTTCTCTTAAATCAGTAATAACATGATCAACTTTGGTAAACAAAGCTCTATACTCATCTTTTCTACTTTCAAAAAGCAAGTCCATTTGAATGTTACTGTCTAGTTTTGATATTTCTTCAAACAACTCAGATATTTTCCTAAAATTGTCTTTTATAAAAGTTTGCAACAGTTCACAACTGTGTCTATTAAACAATCTAATTAACTCATGGTGTAGTTCGGAGTCCTTCTCCAACCCTGTGGGATATTTCCATGTCCTTAAATCTTCGGGTTTCTGTTAAACTCTTACACACTCTCAAAGGTAACAATTCTGGAGCTGGAGCTTCCTGTATTTTAAAATTAAATCATGAATAATTTTTAACTGCTTTTTGAGACTAATAGAAAATTCATTATGGACAAACTGCCAGTCTGTTCTGTTGTTAAACCACTGAGGCAGGGTGAAAAAACAATTATGGGTCCCACTTCTGCTTCCTGCCACTCCACTGGATCTCAATTTACATGCAGTAATGTTAGGTTAATTTAAGCTGCTGTTGCCATGGCAACTCTGTTGCCTTTGGGCAGGACTAACTCTGGAAAAAATCGATTTCTTGAGACAAATGTCTGATGTTATGTTTAAAATCATCACAGTGGTTTGGGTCTATATTACGAATGCGAAAAACTATATGAGCGAATACGAAGATTTCGACACATATTGCGTGAAGTATGGAAATCCAAAACATACAAAACAGTGAATTCCAAAATGTCGATTTGTTTTGGTTGGCCTGTCTGCGGTATAGCTCCGTAAGGTAAGTGTGCAATAGATAGGATTTTAGTGTTAGGATTTGGGTTAAGGTAAGTGTATAGATAGGTAATGTATGTAAGGTTTAGTGTAGTGTTAGAAGTAGGGTTATTTTAAGTGTATGTATGTGTATAGTTTATTTTGTTTGGGTGTATGTCTGTAGGGGAGGTGTGCGGTAGTTACAGACCTTAGGGTTAGGGAGGGGTTAAGGATAGTGCATAGATAGTTGTGTGTGTGGGGTTTAGTGTAGTGTTGGAGGTAGGGTTTTGTTAAATGAATGTATGTGGATTATTTATTTTGTTTGGGTGTATGTGTGTAGGGGACGTGTGCAGTAGTTACTGACCTTAGGGTTAGGGAGGGGTTAAGGATAGTGCATAGTTAGTTGTGTATGTGAGGTTTAGTATAGGGTTAGAGGTAGGATTTTGGTGCTTTACCTTAGGTTAGAAGTAGAGTTTGGTTAGTGTATGTGTGTGGTTTATTTATTTTCTTTGGGTGGGTAGTATGTAGCGGGTGGTGGGGTTGGCCGACTATGGCAGTTCGATATTTGTTTTTTCGCGGTTTAGTGCGTTCGGGATTTTCACGGTTCGCAGTATAGGTGTCGACGTTTAGGTATTCGGGAATAGGGTTTTTCGCTTTGGTAATATAGACCCCGTAGTTTGAATCACTTTGTCTGCCGACCACAAGTTGCAGAGACCTGCTGTGATAACTGTTGAACCAGCAGAGTCAAATTACCAATTGAGCCTGCCATTTCCTCAAATAGTTGTCATGGATAATAATCCACTCATTTACCTCCTTCCATAATGAAAAAAACAACAGCATCTTGTAGAACACTGACAAACTAAATAACAACTGAATGAAAGGAAAGACATACTCGGAAAACCACCACATATCTTTATTTCTTACAAATTGAGCACTTTTGTCTTCTACTTTGGATGAAAGCAGTGAATTTGTAAGAAATAAATATGTGTGGTGGTTTTCTGAGTATGTCTTTCCTTTCATTCAACTGTTATTTAGTTTGTCAGTGTTCTACACGGTGCTGTTTTTGTTTCCATATGATTAACATGGAAGAAGACTCACATAATCAGCGAGTGCATTCCGTTATTGAAATTGTGATCAAGCAGTGACCTTTGTTGGTTTGTAATGGTGGGAGCATCTCTTTGATATATTGTATTCTAGCATTGACAGTAAGACCTTATACATATTAAAGAATGCTTCTGTAAATACATGAATGGTGTTTTCAAACATTTTGAGTGCGATTTCTGGTACCCTCAAGCTATGGTAGACTGACAGAATGTTCTAATTTATTCAGTAATCTGTTGCTTAGTGTTGTTTTCTTCTTACTGACTTGTTATATGACTCTGAAAGTACCCTGGTCAGAGAAAAAAAATCCTTAAAATGTGAAATTTAGGTGGCGATATATCTTCATTACAGTGAATTAACAGTATAATTGCTTCATATCTTTCCTCAATTGTTTTGATCCTATTTTTTATTGTTAGTTCATTTGAAGTTCTCTGCTTTATATTTTAATTCTGTAGTTTCTTAACAAGCATCATGTGTCTGGTTAAAAATAGCTAACCACTGGTGATAGAGTTGCACAGTTCCCTTAATAATTTCAACATTTAGCTGTACTTCTTCTTTCGGCTTTTCCCAGTTAGGGGTCGCCACAGCGGATCACATGTCTGGCAGTGGAGTTTTATTTTGCCAGCCCGGCACCCAACCTTCCACAGAAGGCACACACATGCACTCATACCTATGGCCAATTTGGAGTATTTAATCCACCTACAGCATGTCTTTGGGAGGAAACTGGAGCACCCAGAGGAAACCCACATGACCATAGGGAGGACATACAGACTCTGCCCAGAAGGCACCCCAGTCGAGGATTGAACCGAAGAACCTCTTGCGGTGAGGCGGCAATGCTAACTGCTACACTACCACAGCCACCCTCAACATTTAGCTGTTAATAACTTTATATTGCTTACACCTTAGTAGTACAAACAATACATTGACCATTTACAACTGGAATCAATCTGCAGGCCTGAGTCAGCTTTGCTTAATGGCTCTGACAGCACTCCAAATTAAACGTGTAAGATGCACTAGGGAGTATTGACATATTACTAAAAACAGATACAGCAAACCTTGCCATAGAATGCAATGGCAATGAAAACAATGAAGACAAGGATTTCAGCTAATGCAGGAAAAAACTAAGAAATAACAAGCAGTGTCAGGTCAACCAATATCTAAAGAAATATTGCAAAAGCAATAATACAGCAGTTAAATAAGATGTGAATGTTTTCTGAACTCACCAGTCTTGTTTAGGAGAGTGGCATACGGGGGACATGAAAACAGCGGAAGACATCTTATGGCAGGTCTTTTGGAGAACAGAACATACGAATACGAGTTTAGAAATAAGAGGTTATACTGGAAGTAAGCTTTAAATATGGGATAGCCAAGGTGTTATTATGCACAGTTCTAAGTCATCACTTGGTGAGCAAAAATAAATGCCTCTGAGAGAGACAGTCAATCAGTGTCATTAGGAATCCTAGACCAGGATTAAATGTCCTGTCCATTCAGACTTAGATATAGTTTCTGTAATATCTGCTAGTAGTTATTTCAGGATTTCAATCATCAGGGAACGAGCAAGGCAAGCAGTAAGAAACAATATATTGTGTCATTTTTGCATAAAAATAATTAACAAAGAGCTGTGTAATCAGCTTCAGCACTAGAATATTGAAAATGTGTTTGCTGAGCAGCTTAAAATCAACAACATGAAATTAGACCATGCAGGAAGGGCAGTAGTTAATTTTGAATCCAGGACAGATATATACATAAGAATTAGATAAGTTATGGTTAGATAAATTTATCATTGGCTCAATGTGTTTCTAGCACTTTAGTAGTGGATCTTATTATTGTCTTCCGATACAATGCAAACAGCCGACTAAAAATTGAACTCACTTGAAAAGAAGAAAGCAACCCAAAAATAGAATTAAACAAAACTCAGGTCAAATAAAGAAGAAGGTCTGCATGCAGAACTGCCCCAAAGTGATCAGTCATTCGAGATGAATGACGCAAAGAAGTCTCTTGCCTACTGTTGATTCCATTTCCTTTGAATGTGCGATAGGAGGACAATGAATATTCAGATGAGTAATGCGTGAGAAGCAGAAAAAATGCAGTAAGTGGAAGGGCACATGCTGTACACATTACAGCATCCAGACCAAAAAGCTGAGCTGCTGACAAAGGCAGAAGCCTAGAGTCTCTATAATTTACAGATGATCAATAAAAGCAGTGGGAACAAAGGCTATGAATGTAGTAATATAAACGCCTTTGAAAAACAATAGGGAGACAGGATATTTTAAGAAATCATTCTATTTTATACAGGCTGGATGCAGAGAATAGGCAAGAAAATTTCTGTGAGTAAATGTTGTCTAGTGAAGATGATGTGTCAAAACAATCCATCTGTATAATAGCTTTGATTTTTGAACAGTGTAGAATGAGACCTTTGAGTGCAATTCTTTATTTTTGTTTTTTGATAAATGGTAAGCAGGCTGATCCTTCATAGATATTTTTCCGACACAAAGCAGGCCATGTGTATACATGATGTGTGTTTGTGTATGTGATGTGTGTGTGCATGCGTGTGTGTGTGTGTGTGTGTGTGAATGTGTGTGTGTGAGTGTGTGTGTGTGTGTGTGTGTGTGTGTGTGTGTGTGTGTGTGTGTGTGTGTGTGTGTGTGTGCATGTGTAAACCCTATCATGGACTTGTGAGGCTGAACCTTAACCTCTTACTCACTGTGCTGCACAGTGGAAACAATAATGTCTTAACTTCCTGACTTCCTGATCATTCAGATTGTTGCTGACTGTTGGTTGCTAAGTATACAGCTGACTTTAGCTGAAAGGGATTAAGGGGCAAACAATATTTAGAAAAAATGCTGGCAGCTCTTCAAGCAGCTTTGAACAGTGGGAGCCTATAGAGGATTTTAAACTGGAGAGATTTCAGTATATACAAGACATGGGTAACGACATTTGCATGATCCACAAATGTGAGGCTTTTATACCATCAGGATGAAAACCTTTACACAGTGAAGTCCTCAGACCAGTCAGATAAACCCAATAAGCCTTCTCCTAGCAGTTCCCAACTTGGATGGGTTGAATTAGACCTCTGATCCCATCAGAATGCAGAATAAAACCAACTTAATGTAAAACGAACTGGTTTTGAGCTCAAGTGCAGCAACAAATGACTTACAACAAAAGGCAGACTTCCTGCAGTATCAGGAATCCTTGGAAATAAGTTCGTAGACCCTGTGAAATGCTCCCAAATACAAAATAAAGTGCACAAATATAGGAAAACTTCTAAAAACAAGAAAAACTTTGCAAAACTTAGAAATATTTTGGCAAACCCAGGAGATCTTTGGCAAACACAAAATAACTTCTGCAGTATTAGAAGTGGTTAGGAACTATCGGGATAATGTTAAAACAACTTTAAAGCAGTACAGTAACAGATAGTATTTCTTTAACAAGTGCAGGCTGAAAAATTATGCTAAATTTAAATAAATCAATGAATACAGCACATAACTTTTAAATAGCACTGAGTTAGAACAAGTGCAAAAAAATACTTATATCAAGTTTGTAGGTCCACAGATGGCTTTAGAGGATCTATATCATAAAATCAAAACCACTATTTGTCGAATGCTTACTAGTCGAACACTAACAAGTGAAAACACTAAATATCAAACCAACAGTTCAGCGAAATGTTTCACTGGCAAAACAACCAGTCAACTATCATCAGGGATTTGCCTTTTTCCCCACTGTAGTTTCGAAGTTGGTATATTTAGTTAAGGTGGCTGTGGGGGGGTATGGGGGGAAGTAGCCCCCCCCACTTAGAATGGGTTTCATTTGGAGATTTTTTGTGTAGTTAGCTGGGTTGGCCAACTATTTTTTAGCCTAGGGAAAGTTTTTGCTGAAACTTTCATTTGATATTTAGAGTTTTTGCTTATTAGTGTTCGACTAATAAGCATTAGACAAATTGTGTTTTTGATTATGATATAGACCTACGTTAGATGCAATCATAGGTCTTGTAGTCACAGATGTCCAAGCCAGGCACAGGGAAGCTCTGAATGAACAAGGGCAGTCTCACAAAAATGTAAGGTTTTAATACCAGCAGGGAAAAAGACTTCTACACAGTTAAGCCCTCAAGTCAATCAGATAAACACACAATAAGCCTTCCTCCAGCAGTTCCCAACTTTTATGGGTTAAATCAGCCCTCTGCTCCCACTAGAGTGCAGAATAAAACCCTCTTAATGTAAAATGAACTGGTTTTGAGCTCAAGTGCAGTAGCAAATGCTTTACAACAAAAGCCAGAACTCCTGCAGTAGCAGGAATCCTTGGAAGTAAGTTCAGAAATCCTGCAAAATGCCCCCCCCCCCCCAAAAAAAAAAAATCAAGAAAACATCTACAAACACAGAAACATTTTGCAAAACATAGAAATATTTTGGCGAACCCAGGAGCACTTTGGCAAACTGAACAACATTTGCTATACCAGAAAAGGTTAAGAAATATCAAGATGCTATTAAAACAACATAAGAGCAATGCAGTAACAAACAAATGGTGTTTTTTAACAAGTGCAGGCTGGAACACAGTGATAAATTCAAACAAATCAATAAATGCAGCACATAACTGTTAAGTAGCACTGAGATAGTTAAAGCAAATACAAAAAAATACTTATCAGCTTTGTAGGGCCACAGATGACTTTAGATGCAACCCAAAGTCTTACAGTTACAGATGTCCAAGCCAGGTATAGGGAAGCACTGAATAAATGAGAACAGTATCAGAAAAATGTAAGGCTTTTATACTAGTAGGATGAAAGACTTTTATAGGTTCATAGGTTCATAGGACAATACTAGGCTATAGGCCTGGAGGCCCTTATAAGCCTAGCCAAGAATTTCACCCATGTTCCCAAAAAGCCAGCACCTGTTTTCTCTGTCCAGTAGGGACACAGGTGGGATCCCAGGGATATATTTTCTGTTTCCCATGCAGTCATCCAGGTTCCTCTTAAATAGGGCTAGTGAGGTACTCTGCTTGATATGGAGAGGGAGTCTATTCCACAGATGGAGGAGTCATTGGGACACAAATCTATCCCACCAAGTTCTATTAATGTCACAGACCAGGTTGAGACCTTATGTACGAGTTGTGCGAGTGGAGTTTGACTTAAGGATATGCAGTAACTCCATCAAGGCTGAATCTGAGTCGGCCTTGTATGCCAGACACAGTTTGCCAGATACATAGGTTCATAGGTAGGTACTAGGCTATCTGCCCAAAGGCATTTATAAGCCTAGCTGGAATGTGTTGGCTTTTGCTGCCCCCTTAGATTAGTTCCCTGTGCCTCTGTCCAGCAGAGCCATTGAAGTGATCCCCGGGGTAAACTTTCTGTTTCCCATCCACTCGTCAAGGTTTCTCTTGAAGAGGGTTAGCGAGGAGCTCTGGCTAATGTAGATTGGAATCTTGTTCCAGAGCATGGAAAGTCTCTAGGACAGGAATCTATCCCTCCACACGTCCTATTTATTGTTGTGGTGAGGTTTAGATCCCTAGAGCATGCGGCTCCAGGGGATATGGTTTTCTTTAGGTGGAGCATGTCCATCAATTCTGGGTTGGACATGGCCTTGTATGTCAGGCAGACATCATCTCTGACTAGGCAGTATGCAACTGAGTACAACTGGAGATTCTTCAGTCAAGCTGCATAGGGCATCTGTTTGAGCCCAGTGATCCTCTTGGTGAGGTACTTCTGTGGTCTTTCCAGCTATTGCAGGTGTCTTGTAAAGTACATCCCAAATGGGGCATTGTACCTATGATGGGTCTGATGAGTGATGCATAGAGGGGCACAATGACCTCATTTGATCTGGATGCAAACCCTTTTATGATTAGGTGGGCCACATAGAAGGATTTTCTAACCACTTTGGCAATGTGATTATCAAAGGAGAGGTTACTATCTACTTGTGTCCCCAGATCCCTTATTACATCTTCCGTATTTAGGGGGCTACCACCTATGTGGTGGTTTGTGGGTACTTTATTTTTTTCAAAGAGGATGACTATGCACTTTTTGGCATTTAACTTGAGGCCATGATTTTGACACTAGGTATTTGTCTCAGTGAGACCCTTTTGCGGGATGTCTGTGTCAGCCAAAGAGTCAATTATAGCCCCTAGTTTGCAGTCATCTGTGAACTTGGTCAGCCATAGTCCTCCTGTGCTTGCCTGTACCTCTGAGAAGTATATGCCAAACAGGAGGGGTCCTAGGACTGAGCCCTGGGGAACGCCACTTGTAACCAGTTTAGAGTCAGACCTAGCTCCATAACTCTTACCATGTGGGTTCTGTCCGTGAGCCAGTTGGCAACCCATCTCGTGACATAGGGGTTTATGTTCAGGTTGGTGAGCTTGTCTATAATACCTGAATGAGGAATGGTGTTGAAGGCCTTTGTGAGGTCTAGGTAGGCTGTGTGGACCACCTTAGCCTCATCTATAGCCTTGGTAACTCTTTCAAAGAAGTCCACCAGGTTTAGGAGGCATGATCTGCCCTTAACAAAGCCAAACTGGGTAGGGTTCGGTGTTTGGAGGTTCCCAATGCCTCTGTTAATGAGATCCATGATGATGCACTCCATAGCCTGACAGACCAAGCTAGTCAGGCTTATAGGGCGATAGTTCCCGGAGTCTACTGTGGCTCCACCTTTGTGGAGCAGAATAACCGTTGCTGTGCATCACTCTATGGGCACATAGCCTGTGGAGAGGCTGAGTTTGAACAGTGTGTTTAGGTGAGGGGTAGTTCATCTTTGAGTTCATGTAGGACGCAGCCTGGGACACCGTCTGGTCCCATTTATGCTGTGTTTTTGGCTTTGGAGAGGGATGTTTTAACCTGAGTGTCTGTGATTTCAGGGACACTACATTCTTCTGGTATGGTTATGGGCCCTTTTGGGGGTGAAGTTTGCACTGAACCTGTCTGCCAGGATGCTGGCGATATTGGTCAGTTCAGTGTATTTTGTGCCATTCTGCACTAACTCCAAGCAAATCTGAGAATTGCCACTTAGATTCTTGACATAGCTAAAGAATGCCTTGTGGTTATCTTTGGCGTCCTTGGCAATTTTTCTTTTGAAGCTAGCCTTGGATTTTATGAGGGATTGTAGTTTTTTGCTGATACTTATCAGGGATGTCTTCCCTTCTTGGGATTTTACTCTTTTCTGTACTAGTTTCTTCCTACTATTGTACAGCTTATTTATGGCAGGGGTCCACCAGACTGGTTTATTTTTCTTGGAGGAGTGAGTCTTGGTTTTGCTTGGGATAGCACGTTCCATGCATTCTTGTAAGTGCCCACATAGAGTGCATTAGTAAAGGATTTTGCAGCTTGGACAGCATTATCCTTTAGCACAGGGGCTTTGAAACTTTCCACCTTGGTATTAAGTAACGTGAAGTTTGCTTTTGAAAAGTTTTTCATGGTGTTTTTTTTTACCAGGGGTGGGGGCGGAATGTGGATATCCAGAGTGATTAATTTATCGTTAGATCTAACCAGTGAGGGGTTGACCTCTTGACCTCTGGTGTATAACACCGGTTGCCTATGTTGGTAATGACCAAGTAGAATATGTTGTCACCTCTGGTGGAGGTGTTGACCAGTTGATCCAGGGTGTTTGAGTTTATAAATTCTAGGAAATGTTGGGCAAGGGAGTTAGTACTTGAGTAGTTCTCCCAGTTAATGTTTGGGTAATTGAAATCACCCAATATCAGGGTGTTTGGTAGGACCTTTATGTTTCCCAGTGTTTCCAGAAATGCAGAATGGGGGTCCTGGGACATGGTGGGTGATCTGTAGCAAGCCACAATTTGAATTGCAGTTTTGCCCATTGTTAGTTGCACGTGGATGATCTCTGAAGCATTGTGCTGTGCCACTAACCTGGAGGTGTGGGTATCCTTGATGAATATGGATACGCCCCCTACCTTTTGTATTTCAGTCTGGGTTTTGTGGCCGAAATGTGTGGTATGAGTTGCAGCCTGGTAGTGCTGGGGTGCTCTCTGGAGCCTTAAACCAGGTTTCTGTTACTCCACATATATCGATTTTCTCCATACTGAGGAGTGCCTTGAGTGCATACATTTTGAGGCTTAGACCACTGGCATTGAGTAGCATTATCCTCAGTTTTTCTTATTTGTGCTATTTACGGCAGTGAGTTTGTCTTTTGAGCCTTGCCTAAAAAAGGCAGGTTCTATATTACATTATCGAAAGCCGACAATGTCGAATCTGACGTCGCCACAAGAACAGCGAAACTGCAGAACATCGAACAAGTAAACGGAAATCTCCCTAAGGGGAGATTTCCATTTATTTCAAAGTAGTACAGTATTGAAGTTGGTATATTTAAGTAGCAGGGGCTGTGGGGGTGCAGGGGGGCTTGCCCCCTACCTACACCGTTTAGTTTTTTTTTGTTATTTTTATTCTTTTTTCAGAACATTTGATGTTTTAACAGTTCAATCACTAAAGGTCGACCTTTAGTGATTCAAACTGTTAAATATTCAATGTTTTAATATAGACCCAAAAAAGGCACTATGGGGGTTGCAAAAGCCTTGGCCAGTATTCAAAAGCCTAAGGGTGACAGGTGCAAGCCATCTCTAGCAAAGCAGCGTGGCTTGTTGAGCATTCCATCCCAGGCTGACAGACACTGGATCCCCTTTGAATGACACCAGAAGCTTAGCCAATTGTTGAAATTTATAATTTTTTCTTTATACCGTGGTATCATGTTTGGTGAGGGCAGGATGCTACTCAGGGTCAGGGTCATACCGGCCTGGGCTACATGATCAGAGAGCTCCTCCATGTCTCTTTTCATGTAGTCCAGGGAGGTACGGCTCAGGTCATTCACACCAACATGGACAATGATGGAGTCGTATTTGTAGTTGTTCTGGAGTGACCTGAGTGCTTGTGTTATGTGGCGGATTCTGGCACCTGACAGGCAGCTAACAGTAACCTTCTCCTTGTTCAGCCTAGCAAGTGGGACATCAGTTTGCCTGACTATAGAGTCACCTATTACTAGTGTGTTGGGTATGTTATTTTGCCTTAAGGGCTGTGATTGCATGGCACACTGGTTTTGTGTTGTATGTGTTTCATGGTTTGTGTTGGGGGTGGAGGTTGCTTGGATGTCTGCTTTGGAGGTCTCTGTTGCTTTTGCAGATTTTTATTTAGAGCCTCCAAGTATGTTTTCATGTATTTATGTGTGTTTTTTGCCGGTGCTGGTTTCATAGGTCTATGTGAGACTGCTGGTGTGATGCAAGTAATTCCCTTCTCCTCTTGACTGCCTGGTCCAGTCTTGGGTTGAGGGAGCTTAGCCTCCAGTTTGGCTGTATAATTGCATCTCTCACATGTATTAGTGTTTGTTGGTAGGAGGAGAGGGTTGTCTGTGTACATGAGGCAGTTGTAACATTGCCTCAAAATGCCCAGATTCACCAGTTGGACCGGAGAGTACACCTGAAACTGCCCTTTGGACATGCCTGGATAGGTACAATGAACTGTTTTACTGTTTTACATAGGGCTTAACTTTTACACAGTTAAGCCCTTAGGCCAATGAGATAAGCACACAATAAGTCTTCCACTAGCTGTTTCCAACTAGGATGGATTGAATCAGCCCTCTGCTCCCACCAGAGTCCAGAATAAATCCTTCATAATGTAAAACAAACTGGTTTTGAGCTCAAGTGCAGTAACAAATGCTTTATAACAAAAAGCAGGACTTCTGCAGTATTAGGAATCCTTGAAAATAAGTTCTCTGAGAAATGCTCTCAAATTCAAAACAATGTGTGCAAATGTAGGAAAACATCTACAAACAGAAAAGCTTTGCAAAACTTAGAGAAATATTTTAACAAACTCAGGAGAACTTTGGCAAACTCTGAACAACTTTTGCAGTATCAGAGGAGGTTAGGAAATATCAGGATACTGTTAAAATGACCTAAGATCAGTACAGTAATAAACAGATTGTATTCCTTTAATAACTGCAGGCTGAAAACAGTGATAAATTCAAACAAATCAATGAATGGAGCACAGAACTGCTAAACACACTGAAATAGAGCAAGTGCAAACAAATTTCTTATATCGGCTTCATAGGTCCACAGATGGCTTTAGGTGCAATCCAAAATCTTTTAGTCATAGATGTCCAAGCCAAGCACAGGGAAGCTGTGAATAAATTAACACAGTCTCACAAAAATATCTGGCTTTTATACTAGCAGGATGAAAGACTTTTACACAGTTAAGTCCTCAGGCCAATCAGATAAACACACAGCAAGCTTTCCACCAGCAGTTCCCAACTTGGATGGGTGAATCAGTCTGCTGCTCCCATCAGAGTGCAGAATAAAACCCTCTTAATATAAAATGAACTGGTTTTCAGCTCAAGCGCAAGCCAATATCTTTTCAGATGTCTTTGAGCATGATAGGTTGGTGTAGTGCATGTCCTATATATGCTTTGATTTCTGCAATGGATTTGCAGACTCTCTATTTTTGAAAAAATGAGATAAGACTCTGATGTTAACAAATAACCCAGGCACTATCTCTGCAGAGCATTGACTACTTTGTCTGCCCATGTTTTTACAACCCCCTTTTATGTTGTTTCACTTTAGGTATATGCTTTTCTGTGATAGTTATAATGCTCTCACAGAAATAACTAGTGACATTATTAGTAACAGTGTGCAGCCTAGTTATTCAAGAGTTTCATAACAAGCACTTTGAGAAAACATTGTGTATCCCTTGTGCAGAATCATTTGCTAGTATATTTCCCCAGAGACAGAAACTGCTTGCACAGTCAATGGAGCAAGCAAAAGCAAGTCACAATACAAGACTTTTGAATAATTCATGAAAGCCATTAGCATAAAAACTATTGGTAAGACGTGTAGTGTTAAAAACACAAATAAAAATAATAATAGTTTTAGGAACTTAAAATGATGTACAGAAGGCATGGGTAGCTAAATACACAACCCCCCTGAGTGTATTTAGCCACCTGTGCCTCCTGTACATCATTTTATGTTGGTAAGACTAAAAGAAAATTAAAAGACAAAATTTGTGAATACATAAGATACCTTAAAAATAGGAAAACCACTAATGCTTTATATAGACACTCAACAGGTTCTGACAATTTTAATACATTTCTTTTTACCATTATAGACAGAGTAATTATAAACCATAGAGGTGGTGACATTGAAAATCTCCTAGAATACAAAGAGTTATGATGGCAAATGAGGTTAAATGCCAGCCAGCCACCAGGGAGGAATCATAATCTTTCTTTAAAAAGTATTTTAAAAATGAGATATTTTAATATTTGAAACATTGAATTCTTAGGTGTTTCAGTCTTTTAAAGTTTGATTTTGATAAATTTTTGGAGTTCTTCTTCTTCGTATTTATGTTTTTAACACTACACATCTTAGCAACCATTTTTATGTTACTGACTTTCATGAATTATTCAATGTTGTATTGTGACTTGCTTAATATTCATTATATGTTCCCTGAAACTGGTGTTTTCAAACTTTAGTAAGGGACAAAAGCACTTAGTAATAAAGTAGATTGTTTGACAGTTTGTTTCTGCCTGGAGTTTGCTGCATGCTCTGGTTCTTAGTCTTGCTGGGGTGAAGAGAAGGAGTATTTTAGTTGTTTTTCTCTCATACCTAGCACGTCTGGCCTATAGCCTCTGTTTTCTGTGAAGTGACTGGCTTTCTGACAAGAAAGTGCCTCATTTGTGATCAATTCACACACTTGCAATCACAGATGAGAGAAACATCCTGAATGTAAACAGCCATGAATAAAAAAATCACACTGGAAAACCATTTTGCAAGGATCAAGCCCCACTTCACCCCTCCCACACTTCTTAGATATATCAACTCAGCATTTGCAGCAACACAGGGGAAGGAGAAATCCTCAATTCACTGGCAATTTTTTTTTCTGAGAAAAAGCTGGTGTGTGACTCACTAGTAATTGCACAAATGAGGTTTGATTACTATTGTTTTAAATACAAGCCTCGCTTCCAGGGTGACTTATCACAGGATCATTTACTCAGTAGATGCATATGTGGGCAGGCATAGAGCCCACTATGTACAGCTACCATGAAATCAGGTAACAGACCAGATATAATGATGTCACAGCAGTGCATTGCAGGGGATGCTGCATATGTGTTGGTACCATGGATGATAATGGTAACTCCTGGTATGAGATGTCCCATGACAGTGTACACACAGGCCTTTCTAGTTCTCAGAGATGGCATACAATACCAAGTATGCAGGGACAGAGAATGCGATGGAACTTATGTTCAGTCAACTTAATGGATGCTTTCACTCGCCTAGATGCATCTTGTGGGATACTACAGTGTTCAATCAAAGCCTCCAGCCAGAAGTTTGTGGTGTGAGCCATGTTGCATAAAAACAGCTGTGATAACAGGGATCCATCTCAGCATGCTGGAGCAGAGGGAAGGGAACAGGGTAACCTGTCAGAGAAGGAACAGGCATCAAGGGGACCTAATGCAAGGCAGTGGTGGACACAGTACAATATATACCACAGACAAAGAGGTGGTGTCTAGACCACAGCTATGGGCCATGACACAGGCAATGCAGAATAAATAATATATGCATTATCAAACCCAGGCTATACAATGCAATACATGGGCTGGCCACACTGTGCATCAGACATCACCTCACCAACACAGGTGAAGGGGTGAACACAGTACAGGCATCATCATTTGTCTTGGTATAGGAATACAATGACTGGTGATAGCAATGCTATCACATAGGCATGGATTATGAAAAATGGATGCAGTAGCCATGCAATCTGACAGCAGGTTGTGGGGAGTCAGATATCACATCCTTCAGTGCTACCATGTTGTGAATGTTGGCGATGTGTACTGCAGTGGCATGTGGTTGTGAGACTTGATGCAGTCTGTGGCAGAGATGGCACAGAACTACAAAAGCTTGTGTGTTCACTGCTATGGGATATCTCATGCTGGGAACCATCAGATGTGAGGTATACATGATCAAGGCAATGTCCACATGAAGCTGTGATACTCTGTCTACTCATTGTGGATACTGATGGTGCAGGTAGCAGGAGCATGCAGCCTTGAGAGGTATTCCAGTTACAGACCCTGAAGAGCACGGGTGACCATGTATGTGAAATCAATAATGATCAATTGTGTTATCCTATCTGGACAGCGATCACAGTGACACTGCCTCCAAAATGGTCTGTGTCATCTGGGCATAGCTGACCTGGGACTGACCACCTCCCATTTGGGCCATTCTGCGGCCATAGACAGCAGGCCCTACAGAAACAGACCAGGGGAACATTTACCACCTGCCTTGTGGATTCACCAGTGATTGCCATGTTAACCATCACTGATTTAAGCATGAATGCCTGCTTCCTTCTTCTGTATGCCATATCACTGTGTAGGCACTGTATATCATCTCTCAGACATGCAGGTGTTGCACACAGCACAGCACAATCACCACCTCCAGAATGGTATGGATAGCAGCTGGGTCACTTTCACTGTCACTGTCATGCACATGTGCTAAGTGTTGCACCAAAATCAGGTAAAATACTGGAGACATGTGGCATCACACACTACCATGCCTCTCCCTTGTGGCATGTATGTGCATGTTAGAGGTAGTGTGGCTCACAGGTGCCATCTTGTTTGGGGACTCCCATATAGCCTGTGTGGGGATCAAAGTTGCAGGATTTCTGCCAAACACTGATGAGCATCATGTTTTGGCTTGCCTCTACTCAGGCTGATCACATGTGGTTAGATATCTGTGAGCCCTTCAGTGTTAGTTTTGCCGACAGACACCAACATTGTGTAATCAGATTTTGCCATGTGCATTCTGCCATCATTGTCAGATACAGGTGACCTGCTGACATCAGGCATCCATTGTCCTCTTTTGCTGGGCCTTCCACTAGTACAAACTGTGGAAACATAAACACAGTATACTTATGGCATCACTACAATAAATGAAACCTCCACCCATCTGAGCATGCACACTGTTATATGACAGATTTGGCAAATATCATATGGCTGCATATATGCCTTGTTCCACAGGGAATTACAGTTGCAGATCAGAGGTTCCTGGAGGACAAATATGAAGAAGCTGCATGCAAAATAAGTATTGCCTCACATGTAGGGTACTGTATAATATGACAATGTAATGGCTAATACTAACCCATTGTGCCCCACCCAGACACCCATGCAGTCATTACTACTTCAGCTCCTATATTCAGGAAACTACCAGTTTTGGGGATCTGCTCCTCTTCCCATTCACCTGACAAGGACACCAGGAAGTCATACACCTCTGTCAGCTTCTCCTGTGTTATTGTTTATCTCCTGTAATGGACATGCCATTGACAATGTCCTGTGCCTTGTTCTTGGTATGTAATATGGTATCAATTTTCCCTCACTGAACCAGTGCAGACCCCTATTATAGCCATTTACAGCACAAGGTCTTCTATCACCCTCCAGCCACATCTTCTCTCAAAAAGGCTTGTCCATGTTATCTTTGTCCATGATGCTTGTGCTGTGTGTAGGGAAGGCCTGCAGTAACACCTTAGTTTCCTGTGTGGTGACCTTGTTGAATCCTGCCTTCTCTCCTGGGCCTATAATAAGTCAAGTACAGCTGTGGGTCATATATGTTGCATGCTTGCATGACTGTTTGTGAGTACATAGGAATGTATGCTGTTCCCAGCCCTATAAGGTGTATATTTCCCTGTTCTCTCTTGTAATGTGATCCACCGTGCATACTGCAGCTATGGGCTTTTTATTATAGCAGCCCTTCCTGCATCAGCATATTATATTCATGAAGTAAACTGCACATCCTGCCCCCCCCCATATCTATCACCACATACCTTATTCAATAGAGGCCATTATAACATGTGTGGCATTTCCTGCCCTTTGTGCACGTTGCCACTTATGTGGTCCCCATGTGCAACTTGTCATAACTGTGTCTTGGTATTGTGACTTGTTCCAGATGACCATACGGCAGTTGTTTTTATTTCCTTCAGTATGCCTATTTCTTCTATTTCAAAGTCCAATGTCCTAATGCAGTAAACTGTTGATTCTACTGCTGCTTGTATTAATGCCATATCTCATAGTATGGTCACATCACTTTTTGTCATGCTAATTCAGCACTCAAAGCATGTTGGGAATTTTAAATTAAGACATTTATTGCATCTGTCTCTGAATCATTATCATAATGCACCACACCATCAGCATAAGTGGTACAATCATGCTTAGCCTTGCTTGTCACTGGGCTGTGCACTTTACACTAGAGGGTCTGCACTTTGTTGCCTTTTTGAAGTGCCTCATTGCTGCATTGTAATGCATGTTGTATAATGTTTTAATAGTCATTTGTGCTCTTGGGGCTGCCATTTTACTCTTCTAGTGGAGCCTTCTGAGTGACCATGGCTCCTTTGTGGTGCCTGAGAGGATGAGAGAGTAAGATTTTCTTGTTCTTCCTTTTTAGGAACTTCCAGGAGTGCTTGCCTGCCCGGTAAGATGGCCCTTCAAGGTTCATGCTTGGCACATGCATGTCTGGACAGTGAGTGATGCCACTGGCATCATATATTCTGGGGACCAGTGCAGTCTTCAATATGGCAACTTGCAGTGACATCATCACAACCTGTTAAGCCAGTGTGATGCAAAGTGTTGGGACAGACAATGACAGTACTACTGTAAGCAATTTTATTTCCTCTAGGTTTTCAGGTCCATCTCCGTTCTTCCTATGTTGTTTTACACCATCAACAGTGGAAGGAAAAACATGGAGGGATGTAAAAGGAGACAAGAATACATTTCTTCTTGGTGGGGTTGATGTAGCATGTGTACTACTCCACTGTATAGCTTTAATCATAAGCATAGCATATGTGTACACTACTGGGTTCTCTTTATATTCTCTTAATTTTACGGGGATATTTGTAGTGGTGGCACAGGATCAGTGGCTGTCACCTTAGTCTGTGCTGGTTGTTGCCAGTGGTTTTGGGTCATCAGTGAGCACCAGGCCTCCCTCTTATCAGGGAGATTGAGGTTAACCTACTTAAAGTGACACATTGGGCTCACTGGTCACCCCTGTGGCCCCTACTAAGAAGAGAACTATAGTTTTCTATTCTGATAATGGCCTAGAGGGGTGTCCCATATTCACTGTGTTAGTTGGGCAGGCAGATAACATATAATGTATGCCAACAGCTAGACATTTGCCTCTCACTACTAGACTATCTCCTGGCATGATGGTCACCAGTTATTTCCAGAACTGTACCCTACACATGATGTCAGCCACAAAGGTGACTGACATATTTGTAGGTTGCCTTTTGGGCTGTTGTAGTATCCATCATGCACCTTGCCCTATTGCCCATCTGTGTATTCCCCCACTTTGTGTGTTACTCCCCATATCATGTTTGCTGTTCAGTCATTCCATCACCAAATGTCCACTCTCTGTTATTCTGTGTTACCACCTTTACTACCCAATCTGTCTGTGTCTATGTTATGCTTGCTTTCCCTTCTCTACTTCCCCTCCCAAATCCATTCCTCACTACCTGCCATAGATACTCTCCTCCATTTATACAAGAAATGAGAATCTGTCCCACAAAAATATGCATCCTTTTTCCCATGATGATTTCACAGATAGCTGACAAACCAAGTTAGGGATGATGAATTAAGACTGCAAGTGGCAAGTTTATTGAGTAGTAGCTGGTGAGATATGGTGTCAAAAGCTTTTGACATATCTAGGAAAATTGCAGAGACTATTTGTGCATCATTTTTGAGGTGACGAATAGTTTCTGTAAAACTTACTAATGCTGTGTTAGTACTATGCTTAGGTCTGAAGCCATGCCGAGAGCTGGAAAGTAGGTTATTAGTGGTGAGGTGATACAGGAATTGTTGGTGAATGTATTTCTCTAGAATTGTGGCAAAGAGTGAGATGATGGCTATAAGGCAGTAGTTTGAAATGTCATTAGAGGGGCCATCCTTGTGAAGGGGGATGATATGATAGGTTTTCCAGAGGCAGGGCACATACAGTTCAGAGATGGAGCAATTGATAAGGATAGATATAGGGTAGGTGATGGATGGAGCAGCTACTTTTATGAATTTGTTGGATAGTTCATCAGCAGCAAGGCAGCAGGGTTTTAGTATGCTTAGGAGCTTTTTAATATAAGCAGTCTGTATTGGTTTAAAGGAGAAAGGAGTTAGTGTTCATACTGGCAGGTGAGGGGAGTGTAAGTGGTAGATTCTGTTGACTGTTTAGGAGGGAGGTTATAGAATTTATAAAGTGTGAGTTGAATTATGAGGCTAAGGATTCAGAGGTGTTGGATGTGGAAGGAGTAGGAGAGGAGGTTTTTCCAGGGTTAATGAGGTAGTTAATATTCTTCCAGAACTTTTGTGGGTTGTTTGCATATTTTTGTTAACTGGTAGGGAAGTAAGTTTTTTTATCATTGTTGACAAGATTCTTAGTTTGATTTCTTAATTGCTGATAGGTGGTGAGATCATTTTTGATTTTGGCGGACTGGAAATGAGACCAGGCTCTGTCCCTTTGTTTAATGAGAAGTTTAGGTTCATTAGAAAGCCATGGTAAATGTTTGGATTTGGGTCAAATTTTTCCAGTGGAGGCAAGATTATTTAGGCTGTTTAGAAATTTGTTGTTAAAGAATTCAACAGCAAGGTCCAGTTGTAGATTTTTTAATGGGCACCAATTACAGTGTAGTAGTAATTGATTAAATAGGTCAGGTGAGAAGTTTTTACTAAGTGTGTATTTGAAGGGTATGCAAGATTGGATAGGGACTCTTCTTCTAACTAGAACAGTTGTTGCATGGTCACGAAGGTTAACAGGTAGGCAGCCAGCATGGAACCCTAGGTTTGACTTGTTAGTTAATATCCAGTCAAGTAATGACTGTTTGTCGATGCAAGTGGGACAGCTTACAGTTTGGGTGAAATTGTATAGGTTTATAAAATTGGTAGATAGAGGAGCAGGAGAGCCAGTTGAGATTAAAGTCACCTAAGATGATAGTTTCTTGGCAGAAAGAGGAGGCAGACCAAGAGAAAAGGGATTCTATGCTGGGAATATTGTTGCCAGGGATAGATAGGCAGTTATGATTATAATTGCCTTGTGAGGATTAATTTGCATGTGTGTGAGGATTTCTGCAATGGGATATCTAGGGAGGTACAATTTAGTTTTTCTACTTTTAGTGAGTCTTTAAACATAACAGCTATACCCCCACCTCATTTGTTTAGTCTGTCCCGTCTGATAATATTGTAATTGTTGAAAGTAATTTCCGTGGCTTTAATGTGGGGCTTTAACCAGGTTTCAGTTATAACAAAGCTATGTCTGGAGAGTAGGTGGCCAGGGTAGCATAGAATTCAGACATTTTATTGATAAAGCTTCTGAGATTGAAGTTGGTTATTAGTACATCAGATATACTAATAACCAGACTAACAGACTTTCCTGAGATCTGTAATAAGAGAATTTTGTCAGTTCAGCCAAAGGTAGTGCAGACTGAATAATAATCCATTCCTGCAAATGAAAGGCAGGTAAGGTTGTTAGAAGGGATAAAAAAGTACTACCGTGCACTCTGCCCTATTTTCCAACCTACTGGCCTGTTTTGTAGCCTTACTAAAGACAAAATCTGAAACATCACTTTGGATACCTGAATATGCCCTTAGCATTTCTCTAACCTTATGAAAACCAGGTTTTAGAAGACCATTTAGGCTGTATGCTGATGCCAGAGCTGTAACTGAGGCAACTGGGATCCTGGGCAATCCCTTAATTGGTGCTCTCCTTAACCACATTTGAGGCAAAAAAGTCCTCCAGTAAAAAATAGTATGCAATTAGGTTTTATGTTTCTACATAACAGCTCTTTGCTATCTTTCCTAAAGCTCCTTTCAGAAACTGTCCTTCCCCTGTGCCTGGCCTACAGAACAGTTTCTGAACCTGCCCTAATGGAAATGCTGCATGTGCGCAAATCAAATGGAACAAGGGTCACTTGTCCAGGGATCTCAACATAGCCTGTTACATCAACACAATATGCTGGAGAGACAGATATGTCTCCCAGAGATTACTTGTCCTCTGGAATAAACTCCCATATTCACGTGAAGCAAAGCGCCTCAATGACCCTATTTTAGTGGAATCGAGACAACTGGATGGGAGACTGTAAATTCACGCCAGGGGTGGCACCTATGTCCTTCATAGACAGGGGCAGTCAGTGCTGATCATTGACTCACCCTACAAATAAAGAACATCGAACCATGGTCAGTTAGGGAACATGGGTATAACATGGCTAGGCTTGTAAAGGCCCTAGGGCCATTAGAATAGTAACCTCCTATGAACCTATGAATCTGCTCAAGAATAAAGATAGCACCAATAACATGCAAGGACTCATGAACACCTCTTCTAAGTGCCGATCATGTCCCCTAATAACTTGTGCCCAATGAAACTTCCATGTTCTCTCTTCCCAAGCTATGGCATTGACTGATGCCACAAATATAGGTCTTGAGGCAGTGTGTTATATCAACAACAAAAATAATCAAGGGCATCCTATTGTTTTTATTATCCATAACCTACATGACAGACAGAAAGGATCCTTTATTGTGAAGAAGGAAGTCCTAGACATAAAATGGGTCATAGAAACATTTATTTCTTTACTGATTATGTTTGTTTACTGTGATAGGGAACTAATCAGAACTGACCAATTTCAGGTCCAGCCTGGATTGCACTGAGTCACCACAAGCAATTTATTCAAGTACAATGAACCATAAAATAAAGGAAAAAAAGGATGCAGGAGAAATACAAAATAATGTTACAGCATAATGACATAAACTAATGCGATACTTAGATAGGTGGTCTGTGAAAGTTAATGATATTTCTGGGCTAATATGTCTTTGTATCAAGAGGAAGAGGAAGAAAGGTTGGCTGACCAGGTCAAAAGCCCTGGTAAGGTCTAAAAAGACTCCTTTGTCCATGATGCAGAGGATTGTGTTTATCAGGGGCCAGTGAGTGGGTACAGTACTACTTCTTGCCCTGCATCCATGCTGTTTTGCAGTGAGGAGGTGGTACTGTTGTAGGAAATGTGAAATCTATGGGCATATGATTTTCTCCATGATTTTTTCCAGAGTTGAAAAAATTAAATTGTTTGGAAGTGAGAAGTCATTATTGATTTGGGTTGCTTGAGGAGGGTTCTGACTAGAGCAACTTCCATATTGTCAGCATTTGGTTTATGTTAAGGCAACAATTATAAATGCAATCAAGAGGTTTGACTTTAATAAAATAAAACATTCATATTATGCATTGGCACATGAGACTGCAAGATTATAACTTCACTATCATAAGAAGGAGGACTAAATGAATATATTATGCCACATTCCCTATTTCAAGGTAAAAATGAGATGAATGCAATTAATAGACCTGATTAACAACATGTAATGAGTCTACATTTATTTTCACATCTAGAGCTCCTGGAGCCACAAACAAGAAGCTTGGTTAGTTACTTCAGGCCTAGTGGTGCAGCTTGTCTCCTGGTCTGATCACCAGTTGGTCAGGTTTCTCCATATATGACCTGTCCAATTGCTACTGGTGCTGTTATGGGTGACTATAGGAATCTGACTAATGTTAACAACACTCTTTTCCTCCTACTGTTGACTAGCCCCTACTGGAATGCAATTCTCTGATAGTGGTTCTTTTAGTAACATTTTTGGTAAAGTAATTATACCATATAATATTTCATAATACTAATGATTCATCTTTAAATTCTATACAGAGATAAAATATTAAACTGTAGTAAATAACTAATATCCTCACAGAGTATTATCCTTGTGTTTCCAATAACAGAGACAGCTTAGGCCAAAAATTATAAATAATAGATGTTTGTCTAGCTGATGGTTCTTGACAATTTTATGCCTGTGGTAGTGCACACTGTTTTGTTAGCTTTCTCTCTTTTAGTCTGAGATCTCCCTCCTCTCAAAAAGCCACTAGAAATTGCCTAACATATCCCCTCCTAGTAAACACCCATGATAAATTGGGACACAATCGAATAGGATTGCATGGCTAGCCTTTTAAAAGCCCTGGTGTTCAGTAGACTAGTATACATCTATGAACTTATGAAACTATGAGAGTCTTTAGGAAACAGAAATGAGAGAATGTTTTAAGGCAGTCTGTGTAACACAAGGAAGATATGACCTTAATTGTCCCCCCCACCAAAATACCCCATAGCCTAATCTCTCCACTTCTCCCTTCATACTCAGATTAATACCTGCTTACCCAGAGGATGCAGTAATATCCTCTGTCACCAACTCCTCCCAAGTATTAAGTCCTCTGTAGCATACTAGTATACTTATATATGCCAGTGTAGCATTGTGACCGTACAGGAATGCAATGGCCTACAACAAGATTAACATGATAACAAAACTGACTTACAGCATGATAAGACACATTGCTGCCCTATGATAGGGTGATACTGTTAGTTTAGGCCCTGGAGGCATTGCAAGATCTCTAACAACTAGTACTCATTACTATTGTATGTCACTGACAACAGATAATAAAATATGGAATACCTTATGTTCCTTCCACTTTCTTTTTATTTATTTCCTGCTGTTCACCATAAACGATACAGAAAGTACACATGCTAACTCTCTGCAGTACTTTCTACCGTGCCACCCTTATAAGTTTTTGATAGTTCAAGTCCTACTGTTTCCTCCTTGTTCTCATTTTCCCATTGCAGTTGTCTTGTAGCCATTCTACATTCTGTCTTCTCATATTCCAACTGCATTCATCCATTCTGTTCATCTGATGCACTGCTCTGAAACCTTTGCCATTTCACTTTTAGCAAAAACTCCATTATTTTAGGTGACAGTAGTTGCACTTCAATAAAGTGTGACACCTATACCTCTGATATAGGATATGCCCCCAAATTCCTAAACTTAATAAACAAAACTTCCCTTGAGCAGTTGATAAATAAACCAAGTAGAGGACAAAGTATTCTTGGCCTCATTCTTACAAATATGGCCGCCTCTTGCACTACTCCTCTAGTATCTCCTTCCCAGTGACATTTCTCCACAAACTTGTGACCTTATCATTTAACCTCCCAAAAGGTTCTACAGCAAACCCCATTGACTTTAAATACTATAAACATGGCAACCTCAACCTACTCTCTGATGAAATATCCAAATTCACTTATGACTGCACCTACCCTGATGTTGATATAGCAGCAAACTTCAGTAAGGAGTTCTACACTCACTTAGAAAAATGCATATAGTTTAGAGCCCCAACCAGAGCAAAATTCAAAAACAAACTACCAGGATGGTCTGCTGTAAAGAAAATAATTCCTTAAATGATTTAGTAGATCCTACATCTCTCTTCTAAATGATAATATCAAAAATGCTACAAAAAATAAAAAAAAACTGTTGAACACTATCAGGTCCAGCATAGAAGGTCATAAATTAGGCTGATCTCTGAATCCAAAGGTTCATAGGTTCATAGGTGTTTACTAGGCTAATGACCACAAGGGCCTTTTTAAGCCTAGCCATGCATCCCAAATCTCTGAGAAGTTCTGATACCCTTGATAAGTGTAAGCATGGGCCTGGGAGATGAACCATTTACAGATTACCTCTGTCCATTAGAGACACAGGTGCCAAACCAGAGATGTATTTCTAGTTTCCCATCCAATTGTCCAAGTTGCACTTGAATTGGGTTAGGGAGGAACTCTGCTTCACATGGATGCCTGTTCCATAGACAGGGTAGTCTCTGGGATACGTACCTATCTCTCCAGCAGGTCCTATTTACATCACAGGCAAGGAAGGTAATTATAATTCTTTCTTTAGCTATGTTAGAAAATGAAAGAACAGCACCCTTCATTACTCTGAACTTATTCATAATGATGTGTCCTATTCTGACCCATTAGCCATTGCCTATATTCTTGCAAACAAATGTAGTGCCGACTTCAACCCAGCATTGCTATCCAAAACCCTGAACTATCTGAATCTCTTAATCCCTCAATTATCTCTAAAGATAATTTACTGAAAGTGTTTACAGGACAAAAATACTTCCCGCATCAGCCCTAACAATATATCTAGATGCTTAATTAACGCAATTAAACATGGCCTTTGGAGATACACTCCTTAAACTGATTAATCTAAGTTTAGCTCAGTTTAGCTACTGATTTTGTACATTAACAAATGGGGCACAGCAGTGGTTATATCCCTCCACATTGGTGCCCTTACAACTGACTTGGTTAATTACAACCTATTAGACCTTACAAGGCTGATCTGCAGAGCTATGGAGCATGTTATAACTGACTTCATAAACTATGATATTATGATTCTTATCAGATATGACCTGCAACAGTTTAACTTTGAGAGGTGTAGATTGTGTGTTTTGAATTTGGTAAATTTCTTCCAAAGGGTTGCAGAGGCTGTAGAGCACAACCACAGAGTACACATGGCATATTCTGACCTGGCCAAGGCCTTCAATACCATTCATACAACAGCTACGTACTTTAAAATGTACTTAAAATGTTTATAGAGGCTGTGTACATGTTCCTCACCTTGGTAGCTCCATTTTCCTTTGTCAACTCATACCTCCATCCCTTTATGACTTTGGCCCCGTTTTACACAATAAACCTTTCTACCATTCCTCACTTACATTCCTATCTTAATTTCAATTTCTTTTTGATGTTCCCACTTTATCCATCTCCTTCAAATACTTTCCACTACTCTGTTATAATCAGGTTCTAGGGCAGTATGTAACCTACTGTTCTTACCCTAATTATCTTTGCCTCATGAGCTATACAATGCCTTACCCCTTTGTCTTAACAACTAATGTTTCACACTCTTTACCTTAATTTTCTTTATTCCTAACATCTCTGCTGAAACCCCTTAACCATATTTTATAAGTCACAGCTAATGTCTGCTTGTTATATACATTGCACATGAACTGTCTCCATACTAAATGATTTATGATTGGAGTTGAAATGTAATATCACATATAATGTCACCACAGAAGAAATACCTGCTTAATATTTGTGTCACTGCAGAGCAATTACCAGTTTATCTCTAGATGTCTTAAGAATTATCTGTGTAATGTATCTTTGTAAAAAAATTTGTTTTGTTGAGTATCTTAAATGAATCTGCTAGAGCTTGTGTCCCCAGGTCTCTGCTGAAAGTGGTCCTTGCCCAGTCAGACTTTACTGGTCAACAAAGACAAATAAACAAATACATATGTAAATAAAATCAGTTCATATTGGTAAGATGAAGGTGCCTCTTCAGAAAGTATGAAACTGACTGGCAGTGTTCTTCAGGGCTCAGAGCTGGGACCTCTGGCTAACAAAGCCTGCAGATGACTGCCAACTGGGTATTTTTGTTAAGTCATTCTCTGACCTCCAGAATGAATTTTCCTTAGTAAACTCTTTGTGTACTAAAATAGTCTCAGACTAAATGCTAAAAAGTGTTGAAGGTCATAGATTAGTACTAGACTAACTGCTTTTGTGGGCCATTTTAAGCCTAGCCAATTACCCCCTGTGAGAATCAAACCCTGCACTTTGTGTCTGTAAGATAAACACCTTAACCATTATGCCAGCCTCCCACCCCCAAATAATCAGCCTTTACAAGTCTCAAACCCAGAACCTTGCACACCATAGCCAAAGTGATGTACAACTAAGCCATGTCAGATATACATGTGTAACCACTTTTAGTAAACTACCCCTTCCTTCATCACACCGTATAGACAACACACAAAATAAGCACGCTTTTAAGGATCTAGGAACTTGGGTTTATAGCTGCATCTCTTTTGACTATTATGGGATAATGGTTGTCAGGACATCATTTTATGTAGCCCAACTAATTGCCAAAGGAATATCATCAAGGTCTAAAGAGGTAATCACTCTCTTACACTCTGTAATGATCAGGCCAATCATTAAGAACAGTGCTCTCTTCGGAATGAATTTCACTGAGTATAGCAAATAATTAGAAAGGTCCCAAAAGTTTCCAATAATAAAGATCAAAGGTCTAAAGTTCTTGAGCTAAAAAAGAGGGGCTGGAATATCTATCCCTTTATTCAGAGTTTTGTACCACAAACCTAATTCTTCACCAACAGATATATAAAACTTGGTGGGGGAGAGGGTTTATGATCTGGTACCTCTTAACCTCTGGAATAAACTTATCTTGCATGTTAAGCAGTGTGTCTCTCTAGCTTCCTTTAACCATAATCAAGATGACTGGATAGTTATCTACACATTTATTCTGAAAATAATTGGTATGCACCTCCTGGAGAAAGGAGGTGCAGCCTGAGGGAGGGTACTGACAAGGCATGACAGGTCATAGGACTGAGGACAAGGCATAATGGTCATAATACTGAGTGGCCTTTGGAATACCTATTATTATATACCAGAGAAGAATCACTGATGCCATATTCCTGCACAGTACATATATCTGTCGTAATCCAGATAAGAAAAAGTAATTCATACAAAAACAAGTAAGCTCACAGGGTCTCCATATACAGGAATTTTAATTCCACTCGATAGAGTTCATGACACACAGCAACATATTGGTTATCTTAGTTACATCTGGTTTCATCTTGTCTGACTAGTATGTCTCTGCTTCTATACCCTCCATGGAACAGTAAAAAAAGAACAATCAGGAAGTAACATCAGAAAAAACTCATAACGTGTTCTAAACTAATATGATATTATTAGATAACATAAATCAAACTCATATAAACTGCTAAGTAAATATTCACACAGAAATAATCAATAAAATCAGAATTGTCCTCTTTAGTCATCCAAATGGACCTGTGTCTGATCTTCCAGTCCCACTTCATACTGTCTTTTATAACAACTTAAATTTGTTACTTTTATTGCTCCCCCTATATGCACATGTTCTTCCAAGCTCATTTCATCAGCTTCACTCAAATTTGCTCTGTGGTGAAGATTTCAGCCTTACTGCTCCAGTGTATGAGGCTTAGCCCTGATGTCCTTTCACTATCTGTATCATGTTTGCGTGTTCTCCCTGTGTCTGAGTGTTTTTCTTTTGTAACTTCTGTTATGTCCACTTCCCAAAAAAAGGTCCATTGATTGGGTACTTTAAACAATATTGCCCTTGTTGACAGATTGTGGCACAAAAGGTGATCCATAGGAGATCAACCCACTTACCCTATTAATACATTCATAAATTAAAGGTCCTTTTGCATTTTTCCCATTTATTTCATACAGCTCACCATACTGTAAGTGATAGAGACAGTACACCTGCTAACTCTCTACAGTCATCCTTACACATTTTTGATCACCTCAGTTCCCGCTGTTTCTTCCTTACTCCAACTTTTTCCTATGCCATTCTACATTCTGTCTTATCCTCATAGTCCAACTGCATTCCACCATCTTAGTCATCTGATGCCCTGGAACTGATACCCTGCTTCGTCTGATGCCCTGGAACTGATACCATGCTTTGGTCTGATGCCCTGGAACTGATACCATGCTTTGGTCTGATGCCCTGGAACTGATACCATGCTTTGGTCTGATGCCCTGGAACTGATACCATGCTTTGGTCTGATGCCCTGGAACTGATACCATGCTTTGGTCTGATGCCCAAGAACTGATGCCATGCTTTGGTCTGATGCCCAAGAACTGATGCCATGCTTTGGTCTGATGCCCTGGAACTGATGCCATGCTTTGGTCTGATGCCCTGGAACTGATACCATGCTTTGGTCTGATGCCCTGGAACTGATACCATGCTTTGGTCTGATGCCCTGGAACTGATACCATGCTTTGGTCTGATGCCCTGGAACTGATACCATGCTTTGGCTCTGCTCCTCATTTGTTCCAAACCACTAAATGTTTTTAGTCCTTTGGCTGTCAACATCCACTACACACCAACAGCTATTGTTTTTTTAAACAAATCATTTTATTAATTACTGCTTACTTTACATTAAACTATTCGAATACTAGCATGGTTGAATCCATACAAATTAAGTACAATGATATTACTTGTGATTCAGTCATGATAACTTTAGTTTACTAATGTGATCATTATACATATTACAGTCCTGTACACAGTGGTGTATATAGTGGTACCAAAGTGTACACATTACCACTTTTTAAATAGCCACATCCACTAACATAACATCACAATGTATATGCTTTCCTCTAGTATCTGGGGAGATACCATGCACCTAAACATGTCACTGTTCACATAACTCAATATTATTCTTATTCTGAATGAATTGCAGTTAAATACCTGGAAGCCATGAATGCATACTCATCATGAACTGCATAGCCATAGACTTGATACTGCTGATGTCCTTCTTCTCTAATCCCTCTGATACTTCAATTACTACCTTATTCAATCCCAATTGTTGAATCCTATGCTGCTGAAGTGCATTCATTTATCATCTTATAATTAGAAAAGCTACAACACATCTGTTAACTTTCTAACAATGTTCTTCTCAGGCTATTGTCCACCAGCCACTGAGGACATGAACACTCTCCCCCAGTCATTCTGGTTAGTCTGTTCTTCTCAGTCTCATTCCACTTCTACAGAACCTGCAGAATATACAGGTACAGAACAGCTAATGAGCTCCATTATTCCACTTCTACAGAACCTGCAGAATATACAGGTACAGAACAGCTAATGAGCTCCATTATTCCACTTCTACAGAACCTGCAGAATATACAGGTACAGAACAGCTAATGAGCTCCTTTATTCCACTTCTATGGAACCTGCAGAATATGTACGTACAGAACAGCTAATGAGCTCCATTATTCCACTTCCACAGAACCTGCAGAATATACAGGTACAGAACAGCTAATGACCTCCATTATTCCACTTCCACAGAACCTGCAGAATATACAGGTACAGAACAGCTAATGAGCTCCATTATTCCACTTCTATGAGACTGCAGAATATATAGGTACAGAACAGTTAATGTGCTCCATTATTCAATTTCTACGGAATGTGCAGAATATACAGGTGCAGAACTAATGTGCTCCATTATTCCACTTCTACAGAACCTGCAGAATATACAAGTACAGAACAGCTAATGGTGTCCATTATTCCATTATTATGGAACCTGCAGAATACACAGGTATGGAACTAATGTGTTCCATTATTCCACTTCTAGTTTGTTTGTGTCTTTCGGCTTTTCCCGGTTAGGGGTCGCCACAGCGGAACTCCGGTCCGCTAATGATTGGCAGTTGATTTTTACGTACCAGCTTGCCAGGCCTGATGCACAACCTTCAACGAAGGTACGCCCATTCACGCATGTCTCCACGCAGAAGACGCTCTAGCTGAGAATCGAACTGGACAGGGTCTTACTGTGAGGCGACAACGCTACCGCAGCACCACCTTGAACCTGTAGAATATACAGGTACAGAACAGCAAATGCGCTCCATTGTCTTACATCATTGTCTGTCCATTTGGTTAGCTCTTTTGGCTTAACTACTGCTGAGTTTGCATTAGTAAACAATTGAATCTTATCTATACTTCTCAACCTCTTAGAGCAAGAAATCTGGACAAAACCATAAATAATCAGGGGACAAAGACCTAAAAATAGGAACAATTTTTAAATGTTGCTCTTACAAATGTAGCAAGTTGATGGAATAACAAATTTTGTATTGCCATGCATTTCCTGAGGGGAATAAAGTCTGAAACTCAGATGTCTGTCAATATTTCGGAATTTAATCTTCAATGATTTGCCAAAGATTGACCAGAAAAACAAAACAGATCAAAAGCATGAGGCAAAAATCTGGATATCCCCTGCAAAAATCTGCACAGTTGAGAGTTATGAATGAGAAAACACTTTCAAAATAGCTTTTTTAAGTTTATAACATCAGTATTTTAAAGCTGACCCCATTTTTGGACCTTTTTCCTCAATTAATTTAGGTTTTGTTTAGATTACCTGCACTAAGTGAATGAGAGGTATGCCAGAGATAATCTTGTTGGCCAGCTGGGATATACATACAATCAAAGCAATGGTATGTAGCCACCTGTATTCTTTCATGACTCAGTATGAAATCCTGCCTCTAACTAAGTTCTTCCTATGACTGTGTTTGTGCATCAACAAAAGTTGTACATGGTGCATAATATGCTAATTCAAACCATCTATGAACTGCTGACATCATCTTTGATGCTGATCATAATCTGTGAAATTGTGACAGCTGCAATAAAATCATTTAAAGAGTAATTTTTCAGGAGCAGAGATTAAGGGGTGCAGTCTGTCAGTCAAATCCTCTGGTGCCTGATTAAGCCACAAAGACTGACAACACATTATAGTACAGAACTCACATTTTTCCTATTTGTAGATCATATAGTCTCTATGGCCTATGCACCTCATCTGAGCTGTGGGTTGCTATGCACACCTTAATGAAAGCTCCTCCTCAAATGTCTGCAGTTCACCCTTAGATAGGTAAATTGCAAGAAAATATGGTATGCAGTTCTCTCAGGAGATTTTTCTTCCATTTTGGTAATCATCCCAGTTCTCGAATACATTAGATCTTGTGCCATGAACGTTCAAGAATACATCAGATCTCTTGCCTTCCCAGTTCTGGAATACATGAAATCGTGTGCATCCCAGTTCTGGAATACATCACCTTCTTTCCAAGCAGGCTATCTTTGTGATAAATGTGCTATATGTAGAGCAAGCATAAAAAAATCATGTTGATGAGGTTTAGCAGAGGACTTTGTGTGGTGAGTCACCCTCTGCCAAGAGCTTGAGTTAGTCTGACAACATCCCAGGCTGCGTTCTACATGAACTACAGAATGAACTTTCACCCCACCTAAGTACCATGTTCAATCATAGCCTCATCTCAGGCTTTATGTCCAGTGAATGGCGCACAGCAATGGTTATCCCACTCCACAAAGGGGGAGCCACCACGGACCCGGGAACTACCGCCCCATTAGCCTGATGAGCCTGGACTGCAAGGCTATGGAACGTATCATGATGGAACTTATAAACAATGACATTGGTAATCTCCAAACTCTGGACCCTATCCAGTTCAGGTTTGTAAAAGGCAGATCATGTCTCCTAAACCTGATAGACTTCTTTGAAGCATTCACCAAAGCCATAGATGAGGGTAAGGTGATTCACACCACCTATCTAGATCTCGCCAAGGCTTTCAGCACCATCCCCCACTCTGGAATTATAGACAAACTCACTAAACTAGGTATAAATCCCTATGTCACAAGATGGGTTGCCAACTGGCACACTGACAGAACCCAAACTGTGAAAGTAGCAGACTCTAAATCCAACTTCAGATCAGTGACAAGTGGAGTACCACAGAGTTCAGTCCTAGGTCCTCTCCTGTTTGGTATCTACTTCTCTGAAGTACAGGCTAACACAGAAGGTCTTTGGCTAACAAAGTTCGCAGATGACTGCAAACGAGGAGCCATAATCAAAACTCCTAATGATGTGGACATCCTACAAAAGAACCTCACTGAGACAGATGCCTGGTGTCAAAGCCATGGCCTCATGCTCAATGCCAAAAAGTGCATTGTCATCCCTTTTGGTAAAAACTCTGTACCCATGAATTACCACATAGGTGGTAGTCTACTTAACACTGAAAGTGTGATAAGAGACTTTGGGATACAGGTGCACAGTAGTCTCTCCTTTGATAATCACATTGCCACAGTAGTCAGGAAATACTTCTACGTGGCACACCTCATCACAAAAGGTTTCTCATCCAGGAAAAAAGAGGTCATTGTTCCCCTCTACTCATCACTCATTAGACCCATTATAGAGTACAACACCCCTTTTGGTATGTACCTCACAAGACATCTACAACAACTGGAAATGCCACAGCAATACCTCACAAAGAGGATTACCAGCCTCAAACAGATGCCCTACGCAGACCGTCTCAAAAAAGTCCAGCTTTACTCTGTCGCATATCACCTACATAGCGGTGATCTCTGCCTGACATACAAAGCTATGTCAAACCCATAGATTTTGGACATGCTCCACTTAAAGAAATCCCAATCCCTCTGAGCTACACGCTCTAGGGACCTAAACCTTGTCACCACAATAAACAGAACATACTGGAGGGATAGATTCCTGTCCCAGAGACTTCCCATACTCTGGAACAAACTATCTATCTATATCAAACAAATCTCCTCATAAGCACTCTTCAAGAAAAATCTTGATGATTGGATGGGAGATAGGAAATTCACCCCGTGATCACTTCTGTGGCTCTGCTTGATAGGGGCACAGGAAAATAATTTTCTTGGGTGGCAAAAGCCAGGGTACCGTTTGGCTAGGCTTATATAGGCCCTAGGGCCAATAGCCTAGTACCTACCTATGAACCTATAAGGTGATAAAATTCATCAGATATTGGAGAACTGACAGACTTATTCCTTAAGCTACATTTCTTGGGCAGTAGCCCATAATCTAACATTATAATTTTTCTGTCTGAATCTCTTTTATCTTGGCTATGCGATAGCAGCTCTGTGTTCAGTTTTTCTTTCCTAAGGATTCACTTCTGTCTATTTTAGTACTGATAAACTTCTCAGGTCTTTTCCTTCTTGGGATTATTAGGCTCCATGTGTTTGTCTACATCCTTGTGTACATACTTACCATTGTTTGCACTTACTAATATACCACAGTTACTAAGCTGTTATTCCACCAATGTCTTTTGCACATCTTTTTTATTTATTTGTTGTTGCTAGTCTTTTTATATTTTCTGTTCTATTTTATCTTGCATGGTCATGCTTTATTATTGTTGTCTATCTGTCAAACACATATCTGTATTCACTATTTTGCTGCCCATATGTCTGTGAGTTGGCCCCTGCCATGTTGCCATCTGTCCGTCTTTAATCAGCAGCCTAGTCTAATTAATTATCGTATAAATTTCACAGTCACAAGATATTGACTCCAGCCCCACAACTGCCTTAAGCTTTATAGCTACAATTCCATCTGGATGGTGCAGTGGTGTAGCCATTTGCACTGTCACCCCACAGCAAGATATTCTGAGGCTTGATTCTTGGCTGGGGTGCTGTTTGTGTGTAGTCTGCATGTTCTTTCTGCATTTGTGTGGGTTTCCTCTGAGTGCTCCGGTTTCCTCCCACATTACAAAGACATGCATTTGGAGCATTTCTCTCCTGGCCTCTGCTGAAAATTGGCTCGTTCCATTTTGGACTTTTCTGGTAAACAAATGTCAAATAAATAAATACATAAATATGACTCTATCACTGATGCTTAGGTATGATTCTATCCATCTTGTATCTCACCTTTTGTCTACAGCTACCTCTGTGAGATACAATAACTAGACCCAGAGGTATAAAATTAGTCACCCTGAATTGAGGAAAGGATGCATTAGTAATGAATCAGATATAATAAATTAAATGAATTAGACACTCTTTTGTTCAATGAAAGCCTGGAATTCTGTCTATCTCATAATCTTTGTTGAAAGCTGAGAATTTGTTTACACTGTCTTATTTTCATGAATGATAGACTGGACATTAAATAGGGTGGAGGACTGTTGCTTCTAGATAAGAATGAGTGACAGACAATATAACCAGCTTTAAGTCCTATAATCACACAACTATCCCATAGTAAAACTTTGGCTTTTTGGTACTTTAAAAGCTTTTACTTGTATTGCTTACATTCCTCCAGCTACCACTTTCCATTTATTTAAGGCGCTGCTCTTCATCCACTCCAGCTGGTTTTACATATGATTGCCACCATAACTGTTAAGGTCCCTTACGTACCCAGTATATCTCTCATCCTCTTAATGCAAGAAATCAGAACAAAGCCTAAAATAATGGGGGGGGGAGCCCCCAAAATAGGGACAGATTTTACATATTGGCCTTATAACCTCAGAAAGCTGGGAGAATAGCAATAATTTTGTTAGCATGCAGTTTCTGAAGGATATGGTGTCGGAAACTCAAATATATGTCATTATTTGATCATTATTTAGTGACTTCAGCCCTGCATGATTTGCCAGAAAACCACATATTTTATGAGGAACAGATCAAATATTTGAGGCATAAAAATCTGAACATTCTGCGAAAATCTCTACAGTTGAGAGGTATGAATTACCCAGGAGCTATATTGTACGTTGCAAAAAAGTCTGAAAAAAGCTGGCCACCTACTCTTTACTGGCAATGACTCTGATGAACATTATACTTACCAAGTGACCAGACAGGTGCCTGCTATTAACATATCAATGATCTTGAGGTGCAGATGTTTCTAAAACACTGAATAAATGCCCTTTTCTGTTCATATTTTTGTTATTACTAACATATTGCTAATTCATTGCTCTCAACTTATTCATGTAGTCACTTTTTATTTATGTTTATATTTATAATGCATTCTGGTACTGTATATTGTATCTTTTAATCAGGTAATATTATATAATTTGCTTTGCTGTGTTCATATTAGCTTGCTTACCTTGCATTTTCTTAACATGTATGCAGTTTCAATTGAGCATTTCATATGCCACATGGTTTGAAACAAATGGTAATGTCTTAATTTGTGCTTTAACAAATAAGCTGAAAGATGTCTTTCATCCTTGTTTTACATATTTTATTAAATAAATAAATAAATAATTATATATATATTATTGGGGTTCTTATCTGTGGTGACAGAACTGAGCTGAAAGATCTGGCTTATCATCCAGGGGCCGGCACTGTTCTTACAAGTTATGGTGAGTTTTGCAGTGGTTTGAAAAGTGCCCATGTAATAACTCTGGAACTAGGTAGGCAGCTCTTTGGTACAAGGTTGTGCTGGGAGGGTAAAGCCTCCTTTATCAACCAAAAATATATGACTCTGTTTATTCTAGTTTTCCCTGAGGCCAGTGCTAGCTAGTTTGGCATGCTATTTGGTAATAAAGATGGTTGTGGGAGTAAGAATAGTAGTAAAACCCTGAACTATCTGAATCTCTAACTTTATGTCTAAAGAATTTACGGATGTTTACAGGACAACTGATCAGGTAATTAAGCAATTCAACTGCTCTTTTGTATTATACTGCAAAACTAAGTCTTTGAGCAGTACTTGATGGGATAATGTCCTCAAAGATGTGTCTTGCAATGTTTGCTCAGTTAAATGAGAATATACCTTCTGATCTGGGAGCTATGGAGCATGCCATAAGAATAAATAGGGCAGTGGATTTGTAACATATGACACCACAACTAGATTAACTTTGAGAGTAATTATATGTTTTGAATTTGGTAATTCCAGTTATTGCTGCAGAGGCTGTAGAGCCACAGAGTACACAACATAGCATATTCTGACCTGGTCAAGGCCTTCAATACCATTTGTAAAACAGCTAAGTGCTTTAAAATGTATTTAAAATATTTAAAGAGGCTGCTTGTATTAAAATGTATCAACATTTATGCCCTGCTGAAGGACCCTTAACCATATTTTATAAGTCATTAATGTCTGCTTGTTATATACATTGCACATGAACTGTCTCCATACTAAATGATTTATGATTGAGTTGAAATGTAATATCACATATAATGTCACCACAGAAGCTTAATATTGATGTCTTAAGAAAATATATCTTTGAAATTAAATTATTTTATGGATTAAGCTTAAATGAATATGTTATCCCACAGTTTTGAAAGTGCAAAGCCTGCAGATGACTGCCAACTGTTTTTGCTAAAAAGTGTTGCAGGCCATGATTAGGAAGACTGAACTGCTTTTATGCCATTTTAAGCCTAGCCAATTACCCCATCTGAGCAAACCCTGCACTTTGTGTCTGTAAGATAAACACCTTAACCATTATGCCAGCCTCCCACAAATAATCAGACTTTACAAGTCTCAAACCCAGAACCTTGCACACCATAGCCAAAGTGATGTACAATATACATGTGTAACCACTTTAGTAAACTACCCTTAAGGATCTAGGAACTTGGGTTTATAGCTGCATCTCGACTATTATGGGATAATGGTTGTCAGGACATTTTATGTAGCCCAACTAATTGCCAAAGGAATATCATCAAGGTCTAAAGAGGTAATCACTCCCTTACACTCTGTAATGATCAGGCCACTCATTAAGAACAGTGCTGTCTTCGGAATGAATTTCACTGAGTACAGCAAATTAAAGAAAAGGTCCCAAAGTATAATAATCAAAGGCCTAAAGTTGCAGGGGCTGGAATATCTGGGGGTGCAGGGGGGCTTGCTCCTTGCATAAACATTAGAATAGTTTGTTTTATGTTTTACTTTTTTTTTTTTAGTTCCAGATTCCACAATCTCGAGATTCTGGTCCTCAGTTTTCAGAGTCTCAGGATTGTGCAATTTTGGTATTACATAGTGAACCCATTATACCACATATTAAACCCTGGTAGCACATATTAAACCCTGGTAGCTTCTAATGATCGGAGATAGTGCAGGAAACAGAGTCAGAGAACCAGATGTATGTGATGTCATTATGTACAGAACTGATGTTTTAATATTAGAGAAGACTGAAGTCTCAGAGGCATTCTGCATTCTGTCTTGAATGTGACAACAAGGACCATTCACCCACAAATTATCTTGCCTTGCTCTATTCAGTAAGTAACTTAACTAGGGATCAGTAGTTCTCTTTACATTAGTCAGGAAATATATAGTGAAAGCAGAAGTACTGTTTTTCTATAACTGTGCGAAACTTTCCACTGGTGTTATTTTTTTATATTCCTGTGTCTGAAATTCTGGTGTTTACTGTAAATAGATATTTAGTATTTTCTTGTTCTTTCATTATGTATTATTAAATATATTTAAACTTTTCATTGTGGCTGGTCCTTTTTAGAAAATATTCAAGTTTTGAGAGGATTTGCATATATTTATTTGGTGATAAATCTGGCAACTTCTGAAAGCCTTGCCATTTGGTCAACATTACCATTTGTATTAATATTAACTTCACTCAGTATAATTGGGTATACTTTTAAGAGTCTTATAGTAACTGACTGGTGGCAGTGAAACTATCTTATAGTCTGAGCAAAGTTGGTAGAGTGGGTAAACTGTCCCATCCTTTCCCAGGCATGTGTGTGTGTTTGTGTGTGTGTGTGTGTGTGTGTGTGTGTGTGTGTGTGTGTGTGTGTGTGTGTGTGTGTGTGTGTGTGTGAAAATGAAATCTCAAAGAGTGTGTGCCAGCTACTTGGGGCAGGGACATGAAGCACTGGTTTCATAGTGCCAGTGGGGAGCCTTATTGAAAACCTGGAGGGAGACAGATAGAGACACCTAGGCCCTAGGCTAAGTGTGTGCCCTCTGCTCTCTTAAGGGAAATTGGGCTTAATGCAGATAGATCTGCATCTGTAAATACTGAGTGCAGCTATTTGTATTCCAAGTGAACATCCCTCTCCAGTGTCAGTGGTGAGGATTCAGGCTCCTTGATTACTGACCCAGTGTGGGGATGTCACATTCCTTTAAACACATTGAGGAGGAACCCTACACTAATTAGTTATGCCTTTGATTGACTGTGTATATAACCCAATAAAAGCAAGACTGTGCTCCTTATAGGGTGAAAGTGCCTTAGTAAAATTTCTATTAGAGAAGAAGAAGAAGACTAATCTGAAATAAATTATATACTGATCAAAACAGACTTGGATACTATCTTAAGCGGCCCTAATACATATGTTCTGGATACTATCAATGAGTTCTATCATATTGTTACCTTTGCATTCTGGAACACATACTGGGAAAAATACAAATTTAATAACATATAAAACAAAAAAGGGAACTTCTTTGCTTTCAAAAATTATTCTAGTCATAAAAATAAGTCTTCATTAAATAAAGTACAGAAACTATTTGCCTTTTTTATAAAATTTTCCAGGTCTAGCTGGAACTTAGGAGATTCTTTAATTACTTCAGAAAACTGAAAGTGAAGTCCTGGCTCTGTGGCATATGGTGATGGAGCCCTGAATTGAATCCAGATAACCCAAGTATGTTTACTGCTTTGGGTGCCAGAAGAGCCACATTGGACATGGGGGAGTGGCTTTTTGTCAGCTTCCCCACTTTTGGAAGGAAGGTGAAGCTTTTGACTACAATCTAACATACATTTGGTGATGGGGTAGTGCTATAATTATATGACAGTTTGCTGTTAAATATTCAGCACAATAGAGGGGAGGGGGCTGGAGTTAACTGGCTCTGCATGTGGCACTGTATGTGCCACTGGAAATGCCAATGCATGTGGTGTCAGTAGCTTCACCCAATTAAAATGTACAAGAAATAACCTGGGGAGCAGGACAGCATATGTGATGTGGCCAGCTATTCTGTTCTAATTCACCTCCCCTTACCAACCTGATATTAGAAAAGACACGCCCCTGGGAGGCAGTAATAGGAATACTAAGACAAAAAGGCAAAATGGGAGCAGATCTACAGAGCAGTTGATGATAAGGAGAAAGATGTGTTATATAACTACAGATATTATAATGGATACCACAAGTGAAATTAAACATTCAAAATCCATGTGACCAAACAATAAACCTGGTGGTTTACTGTATAGACTCAAAGAAAATCTAACAAAGTCTTGTCAGTCATATTAAACAAAATGTTAGCCTGTGGGCTTGAGCATGAACAAGAGGCTACAGGGGTACTGATTCATAAAATGAGAGGAAGGGAGCCATATCACACATGTTAAATCTATCAGGTGGATGACTATTCTATGTGAAATAGTCAAGAAGTTCATAGTGGAACCTATCCAAAAATGTACAAGATCCACTTCTGCTAGATATGCAACAGTGTGCATTTGTTAAGGAAGACCTTATCTTCTGAATCTTGCAGCCTTCTTTGATGAGGTAATCACAACCATAGCTGTCAACTTTTTACCTTCAGAAATAAGGATAAAGCAAAAAATAATTAGGGAAAAGGCCTCCAAGTTAGGATTGATACTATTAACTTGAAAAGTTGCTAGAAAAAGAGGATGTGAATTAACATGTTTTCTGAAGTAAAAGAAGTTTAACTGTAATGGTTATTTGTATTTACTGACTGTAATCCACTACTTTTTCTAAAAAAAAGCTAATTTTATAAAGAACATAACAACATTTTGAGCTAAAATTAGTAATGTCCCTAAAAATTAAGGATGGTTGACAGACATGAGCACAATACTTGATGAAAGACTGACAGTGTATGTTGCTTACATTGGCTTTGCTAAGGCATTAACAATTAATAATAATGAATGATAATTTGAAATAATTAATGTCACTCCATCTTTTACCATTAATCAATATGGCACTCATTTTGAACCTAATTTGGATTTTTGGACAGGAAAACACTAGTTAAGCAACAGGATACAAGTCAGGCTATGGTGTTACTTATCTTGATAGGAGTTACTAGTAATGACTCACAAGTATTTGTCCCCAGACTACTTCTTTTTAGACTATTCTTTTTGGATATAATAGTGGGAAAATGGATCTGGAACACCGGATTTGTTGATGAATACAAACTGATAATATAGTTACTTAAATAAGTATTAGAAAGTTAGCACTCTGGTTGGGATGGGACTCATGTAGAAGCAGGATAACAGCACTGTATTCCATTCATTAATAAAAGTATTTAACATGTAGAGAAACCTGACATAATTAAAAAAAATAATATATATATCTATCTATATATATATATATTTTTTTTTTTTTTTTTCATTTCCAGAAATGACAGTGATCTTTTGGTTGCATGTAAATGATTTCAGTAAAGCAAAAAAAAAAAAAAAAGATCTATAAGAAATTCCAGGGAGCCATGTGGCCTAACCATTCTAGGGAAGAAAAGGAATTGAAAAGCACTGATGTGCAGAGACCCACTATTTTTGAAGCAGATCAGGTGGCATATTTTCAGTTAATTGTGGATAAACTAGCTAAAATCAATGCAAGGTATGCATATCCAAATAATCAGACCCAGGAGACTGAGCAAACCTTGGCAATCACTCTGATCATCTTACAGATATGACATCAGAGTTAGTTAAAGCTAAACATAGGCTGAGTATCTGGAAATCAAAACTGTGGAAATGAAAGATACGAGATCCATACAAAATATAGCCAGGGGATTGCTATGGCTGGGTTTGTACTGGCCCTAGGGCTGATAGCCTAGTACCAACCTATGAACCTATAAGATTTACAGGAATACTGGAAAGAGAGGAGAACAATGATATTTGCAAATATAACATTCGATCCTTTAGCTTGCACACATATGAACTGTTCGAACTTCTGTAGTTCGAATAATTCATAGGCATACAATGCTATGTCAACATTTTAATAATAAACCATATATATATATATATATATATATATATATATATATATATATATATATATATATAAGCTCAAAAATGCCTCATCTGCCTTTTGGCAACCAGGAGAAATGATTAAAATGCACTATATAAAATGTTTCTGTGACAATGATTATTTGTGGATACTGAAAGAGAACAGCACCCATTTTGAACCTAATTTGGATTTGTAGACATCAACCATTAAAAGTTTAAATTACACTATCTAACATTTCTAAGAATTGGATTGCAATGAGGAGTGATTATTTTTCATACTTTGGAAGGAACTATGGACAGAAACAAAGCATTTGAAGAATTATGAGCTGGTGATATCTGGTTATAAAATAAATAAAAAGTAGGACCTTAAACATGCACTGTACTGCTAATGAAGAAGCTCTGAATAGGTACCCATTTTTTGTGAGAGCATTATGAGGTGAAATACAAATGGATCATCTTGATGGGTTCTTTACAAAATGCAGTAAATTTTATGTATACATAGTTAATAAAAGAACACATAGGATATCTCAAAACATCGAAATGTATAGTATCTGGATTTCTGCAAAGAGCACAAGCTCTTCAAATTAAGATATCACCTTTGATTTTATATAACTACCAAGGTTTCTCTGTGCATTCGCTGTCTTGAGGTTTGTCCAAAGCTTTGCAGGCTTAAGTACTTACGAAAAAGGAAAACACCAAGCTAGGGTAACACAGAGCTGACTGTGACTTGGAGCAATGTGGTTTATTGGTGGTCACTGTGACTTGGAGTAATGTGGTTTATTGGTGGCCACAGTGATTTGGAGCAATGTGGTTTATTACTGGTCACTGTGAGTTGGAGCAATGTGGTTTACTGGTGGTCACTGTGACATGGAGCAATGTGGTTTATTGGTGGTCACTGTGACTTGGAGTAACATGGTTTATTGGTGGTCACTGTGACTTGGAGCAATGTGGTTTATTACTGGTCACTGTGAGTTGGAACAATGTGGTTTACTGGTGGTCACTGTGACTTGGAGCAATGTGGTTTATTGGTGGTCACTGTGACTTGGAGTAATGTGGTTTATTGGTGGTCACTGTGACTTGGAGTAATGTGGTTTATTGGTGGTCACTGTGACTTGGAGTAATGTGGTTTATTGGTAGCTCTTTAGCTCTTTTATAGTGTATGAAGCATTCACATGATGAACAACAGAAGTCACAGTTTTGAATGAATCTGTGGACATGACAGGACTTTATCAACATCTATTAGCATGGTATGTAGCTCATCATAACATACATTTGCTCCAGGTAGATATCCGGTTAATGAATACACTGAAATGTTTTGTACGATGCAGACATTTACTGGTTGGAGGAGTTGAGATCAATTTTCTTTGTAAAGCACTAGGGGAGACAGGTGGATGATTATAGCTAGATGCTTTGATAGAATGCCATCATTATTTAATTGGGAACAGCAGATATGGGATCAGTTCATACGGGACCACAATATATGAGACTGTGATTGTATTTGTATAGGCAGATTATGAATGTATTTCTAAATCTGAAGTGGCAGGGAGGAGAAGTAAAAGACAACCCCCCCCCCCCCCACAACAGTGCAATGGTTACCGTAAGCAAGATTCTGATTCCCATAGGGAAAAAAAAACATTTATTTAGCAGTATGCATACAATTCTGATGGGCAAACATACAAGGAATTAGAAAGATTAAGGATATCTTGTGGAGACATCTACTGCAGTGCAGATCTAACTTCGTGGAAGTGTAGAGATTGATCACCGGGAGACTGGCAATGTGTTTTTGTTGTGTGACAAGCAGATTTTATGAGAGACATTTAAATGATTTGTGATAATTTGTAGCTAGTCAATGTAACATTGTTGTTGTCAGTCTGTCTGATGGTGAGAAGACTCAATGAAAGAGCCCTTTTAGACTTATTTTAACTAAGAAAGAAAGCCACCTACAAAGACAGATTTAACATACTGAGTGAGATATACTCACTGGATCAGTAGAACAGAAGAAGAATGTCAGGCACAAGTTATTAAATAAGTAAATAACTTGTGTATTAGTAATTATGAATGTTGCACAAAGCATACTACTCTCTACTATTTCAGGACTTATAGACGTATTGTAATATTATTCCTGGGCTTTCAGCTGTGTATAATCTGTATACCATTTATGTATATAGCTCATTTATTTCTTTGTTATTAAGTATTGATTTCTATTTTTGTTTAATTTGCATATTTCCGATACCTCCTTGCTTGCTGACTTTCAGCTACCCAGGCTGTATCGACCTGTTTGTTCTTCATGAGGTGAGAACTATTCGCACCCTATTTCTTCTCTGTCAAGCAAAAACTTATCATGGAGCCAACATCCTAGCAGACATTATGGCATTTTATGAATATGGTTTAATCTCACCTCCTGGTGGTGATTTCGGTTCCATGTCAGCACAAAAGGACCACCTATATTCCTGATTTAGGGGGCATGCATACCTCCTGGCAAATGTCTGCAAGGGCTATTGCACTGGCTTGGGTGGATCCACCTATGTCCTCACCAGGGCCTGTTCTCAGGGGCCTATGCAGATCACTTTGGTGAATAATCAACTGCAGCCTTCTCTTTAAGTGAGCTTATAGATGAACACCACATGCCTCTCATTCACCTCTCCCCAGTTCTTCCAGTATCCTTGTTGCTAATTGTTCTCAGGTTATCTGGGTCACAGTCAGAGCTTTATCTCTCTGTACTAGAGGTCCTGTTGATTTGTACTTGCACCTTTGAATTTCTATATGCATTCTGTTGTTCAGTTAAGTATGGAATAGTTGATAAGACTGTTAAGATTGTTTTTATATTTTAGCAATGCGTTGTTAAATGAGGGATGCCTTAAAAAAAGTGGTATTTGACAAAAAAGGTGCAAAGATGGTTGACAAATATAGGTACCTAATACAGCTGTAATAACCTTAGTTTAAGTGCATCATGTGACTTGGCAAAAAAGGACGCAAATTAGAAATTACAAAACAAATGGGACAATAATGATGATGATAATGATAATAATAATAAAATAATAATAATAATAATAATAATAATAATAATAATTCATTATAGAGCTAGGGGTATTAGTAGATAACACCTGAAACTTTGCCCAGTGTGTATCATCTACCAAAGTAAGGAAATATTTGCAAAATTTTGTACTACCATGAAGGGAGATTCTTGCATGCTTATATGTGTACTACCAATATAGTGGACATTTTCATTTTCAGCTTATTTGGTTTCCTTATCATTTTAGGTCATGCTTATTGCTGAGAATGGCTGAGAATGGACACACGCGTTGTATATTTATTAACTGATATTTTAGTTACCTGTTTATCTTTTTTCTTGTTAAGAGACTATATAATTTACTACTGGCCATCCAGATTCATATACAGCCTCTACTCTGCAGACAAAAAACAGTGAGATTGCAGTCCAGTTTATGAAACTGACAGCTGTTTTATTTATACACACAACAGGACAGCTGCTAGTATACATGCAATGCACTGCAGATTAGCACCACAGCAGGAAAGAGAGAAGAGTGCCTCATGAAGCAACAAGAATCATGATTTGAGGATCTGTTGTTATGGCGAGTACTTCATAGACGTGAGCGCACTATTTTCTTCATCCTAGATGCAGACAGATGTGTTCCTTTCTATGAATAGAAAAGAAAGCAGCAGAGACAAGTTAGACCAGAAAAGAAGGCTGATATTAATGCAACTCAACATGTAGCAATGTCGAGACAAAATCCACTCTGACTTTATACTGACAGACAAGACTGTAATGCTTTATAAATGGGTGAATAGTAGCAAAAACACACACCTTTACTTTTATTGTCTGTTGAACCATTGCTTTAGAAAGGCATCTGCAATGTTTACAACCATAAAATATGAGATCCAGTCAAGCCATTCAAAATATTGTTATGTTTGCCATGACCAGAGACAATGCACATCTATTAACCATTTTGGAAGGTGTCTGCTCATTAAACAGCCTGCTCATTAAATTAAACAGAATAAATAATGGGGGAGGGGGGACAAAGACCCAACAAATAGTGATACATTTTAAATATTGCTCTTAGAAAGTTGCTACAATAAATTATTTTGTGTTATCATGTATTTTTTGAAGGATATGAAGTCTGAACTCAAATTACTGTCATTTTTTTAGTGACTTCAGTCCTCAATGATTTACCAGGAAACCACAAATTGTGGGAGGAACAGACCAAAAATATGAGCCAAAAATATGGACATTTTGCTAAAATTTGTACAGTTGAGAGGTATGCTTCGCCTACATCTTCTGGAATGTGTTTGCGCCTTTCCTCTGTATTCCTTCCAGCTGCTTCGTGACCTTTTCCTTATATGGCCTTGAGAAGTGTACATTGTACTGGAGGTATGGTCTGACCAGTGACATGGACAGCGGAAGGATTAACGACTCCCTTTTGAATGTCATAACTCAAAATTCCAAGTCCCTACATGACAAAAAAAAAAAGACAAAAAAATGCATAAGAGCTGATATCCAAAACCAGTCTTTTTAAAAGGTGCAAGATATCTACCACTCCCTGATGTGGGAGGCAAGCCCCTCACAGCCCCAAAGTTATATATACCAACTCCAAAATTGCTATACCATGGAGAAAGGGACTATTCTGAGAAATGTCAGTCTTGAGCTTAGTATGTGCAAATCCAGGTTTTCAGCAATTCAGTCTCCACATTATAGGACTCGCCAGTGCAGGTCCAGATCTTTCAAATGGTTAACAGCATTAACAATTTGGTTCTGGAGTCTGGCCTCCTGAGGATACAACACAGCACTCTGCTTGCTTCAGCTACTTCCTGTCACTTTGATAATTGTGGTCTAATCCAGGGGTGATCAACACCCCCAGATATTTTTCTTGTTTTATTACTAGCAGTTCTAATTTGCCAAGCTGATACTCCACAGCAAGGTGTTGCTGCCCAGCTGCTAGATTTTGCTTTTGCTTGCACTGTGCCTTAATTGCCACCTCTCTGGCCACATGGTCAGCCTTTCCAAATTGTTCTCTAGTCACTCCCCCCAGTTTTCCACTGCTTCATGTAGTTTGTGTTACTAGGGCTCACCCTGTTCACTGTTACTTTAGATATGTTTAGACAAACACACCAAAGAGTACTGGAAAGATTCCATGGTACTCCAATTTCTGACAACATCCCAGTTACTCATGACAATCCTCCTTGTTCCACCATTTGGCCATGCAGCAACCCAGTTCCACCATTTTGATCTAATCCCCTACCACACCAACTTTTGTATCATCCTGTTGTGAAGAACAGAGTCCAAGGCCTTACTGAAGTCTGAGTAGGCTATGTGATGGTTCTACTTTGTGACGTTCACTCATCATTTATTTGTAAAAACTAGGTCAGATTTGAGTAAATGTTCCTTTGGGCCATGCTGGTGTCTGTCCTGGAGATTGCTGTCATCTAGAAATGCTACCACCTTCCCCCCACAAGCCTATCCTTGAATTTCCCTTTCATTGCTATTAAGCTAACAGGTCTGTAGCCCTAGATTTTTCCTTTCTAGTCCTTATACAAGGGCACCACTCTTGCTGTGTTCCAGTCCTCAGATACTTTGCACCATTCAGTAATCCATCAAAGGTCTCTTTTGGGGATCTGCCACCACCATGGTCAAATTGCTGAAGATTCTAGAAGGCACCTCATTTGATCCTTGTGCTTTGTATTCCCTATGGGCAGCCATTTCTCTGTCCAACTCCTTATTCTGTATCCTGGTGTCTAATGACTTTTCTTTTCAATTTGCTTTGCCTCTCTGCCTCTGTCCCTGCATAGCACCACCATGCTGCTTTCACTTCTGAAAACTAAAATATTTATTTAACTCGTCTGCATTTCCCAATTTTCTATAGTCTTATTCCCATGTTCTTCCTTTTCTTTATTCTTTCTGCTAAATAATTAAAAATATTTCCCTTCTTCATCCCTTTTGGCAACTCTCTTTCAAATGTTGCCTTTCTTACCTTCAGCATTTGTGTTACCCTTCAACTAGACTCCATGTATCTTGCATCCTACATTTCTCCTTCCCACCTCTTGTATGTCCCATCTTTCCCTAATTGCTAATCTCATATTCCTATGTAATTACATCAGCCTGCTATTCTGTTTGTGTTTTTTTGTGTATTCCTCATACGCTTTTTCATTACCCTGCCTACTCCATCCATGTCATATTCCCATAGCTTGTTTACTCCCTTCATTTTCTCCCAGGCTTTTTCTCATACTTTTCTATCTTTCTCCCACAGAAAAATCTATTCCACTAAAATCCCACACCATCTTCTTTGTCCTTGTGTTCTTTTCCTTCCTTATACGCTAAACCACACACTGGCATAATCATTGGCTAATGATGTCTTAACCTGGACATGCCTAGCCCCTAGTACATTGGTCCTCACTGCGTAGTTGTGCATCCACTGGATGAACCCCTGTCATGGTTCAATAACTAAATCAACTCCCAGTCTTTTCTTCATGCTGGAGCTCAGCATCTTACGGTCTGTTCCTGACAAATTTAGATCTTCCATGAGTATTACTCTCTTTCTCTTGCATAAATTACCTCTCACTCCTCCTGTCTCTCACATTCTACCCTCCATGTGTCTGAGGATGATACACATTATGAGTACATCAGTTCTTCCATCCTTCCTCTACCTTAATTGCCAGGGATCTTAATGTAGATTGCAATCCTCCTCAAATCCTAGCCTCATTCTTGGATTGTTTCTCTTCTTTCTCTTTGACCTTATAGCTGATAACCTACTCTATATAAATTTCTACTTCAGCTCCATTTCCCTTTCCCTGTAATTTCTGAAATGATATCCAGGTACATCAATATCCCCGCCCTCTCTTATCACTGTCCCATGCTTCTGTGGTATCAGCAATAGCCCTCCTGTGTCCCTACTTGCATCTTCCCCATCTTTCTATGCAGATTCTTTGCATTATACTGCAATAGTAGCAGTAGTGCTCCGAGTCGCCTTTTTTGTTCTTCTATTATGATTTGTATCACCTCTTACTTAATGTCTACTGCCTGACTACCTAATTCCTATACACCTTTTGATATTGTTTCTCACTTCTATCTTATATGAATAGTGCAGTCATTGAGCTCTGCCTTTCCAATTCACCAGAAAAGACCATTACCCTTTCTAGGCTAATGTAGCCTGTTTCTTGCCTATAACTGGCCTCTCTGTGAGATCTTCCTTAGCCTTCATCTAATGACCCCAAGTCTTTCTGTTTTGAGCATTACCACAGCTAGTCACTGGATTTCATAATCTTCTTTTTCTTCTGCTTGTTGACACCTGGTACAGGTAGTATGTCTGAAAATGCTGCCTGAACCCCCTCTCCTGACATCTGTCTGACACTATTCTAGCTTTGCTTGCTACCACTTTATCTGTCCCTTCTGAATGTCTTTACTGTCTGATTGCATCACAATATGTATCTGGCATTCCACCTTAATGTCTGAGATAACGTTTACTGAAATGTCTTATCTGCTAAATTGTTTGTTTCTTAATGCCCTTTGTGAAAGAGTCTCTGATTACCAAAATGCTGTTCTTTCTTTCCACACTAGGTCTCATTTACTTCACTTTCTGCCATATTCCACTCACTGTTCCTTCTATCCTAAGCCTTACTCCTCCCATGTTCTTCATCCAAGTCCTTCCCACTCACTGAGTGTGATGGTTGTCTTACTGCTTGTATTACATATAATATAATCCCCAAGTCTCCTGTGCTCTTCCTGCAAGACCTCTTCTCTGCTTTTTATTTTTTACCTTTCACCTCTTCTACCTGGCTAAGAATTCCTCCCTACCCATTTGCTTCCTGCTCACCTTGTGGTATTTGCCCCTCCATGGCTGTCTATGTCTGTAGCTCCCCTTTATCACTTGGCAGTGTTGATTGAATGTGTCATTCAATGGTGGCTTATTCCGCCTTACCCTATATTTCATAGTTGCATTTCTCATGCTCTCTCTTCACCTTAGTCTGTGCCAGTCACTATATTCCCCTGAGTACCTCTACCCATGTCCTCCAATGCTCTGCATTTTCCTATCTTTTCTCACCAAAATGTCTGCTGCCTTACTGTTGCCTTTTCCTCTTCAATCCCACTCTCTTCTTCTCATTTGACTAGCCAGTGTGCTACCATCTGTATATGCCATATTGCACTGTGGAGCTGCCTTATTTTCCTGCAAGCCCTACATTCTTTGTCACCCCAAAGCTTCCTGACACAAACAAATGCATTTTTCTAAGCACTTCATTAATTTATCTCTCACTCTACTTGTCAGTCCTTTGCTATTCCTTTCATCTGTTTTTGGATCATTCATATAATGCATGTATGTATATATTTATTTATTTATGTTTGCAAATATCCTTTTAAACTCATTAAACTTTCTGCCTCATGTTTAGTCTTTGACCTGCTAAGCAGATATCAGACAAGCTAGACAAATGGCAAACTGAAAGATAATTAGGATTAGAGTATAGTCAAATATCACTTAGTTTACCTTATACTTTCGTACAAAAATGCAAAGAATCAGATATTCTCATGATCCCCTTCTGATGAAGCAATTTTACTTGTCTTTCAGAAGCAATCAGTTTACAAGTGCTGTTCCAGTTTCACATCAACTTACAAAGAAGTATGTCTTTCCTGAAGCATGCCATCAATTCACACCTTGTTCTGTTCACATTTCAGAGAAAGAAACCAAGAATATTTCTCTTCTTCCTTTTCTAGCCCTACAATCCAGATGATACATCAGATTATGGGGCTTGAAATAATATACCTTATAGATTGCTAGTCACCCAGCAGTGTGAACCTTGCCTCTAGATGACTGTTACGGTTATAGTGCCAGCCCGACTCCATGCACAGAAATGAGAGAAAGGGGTTGTGGATGGATGAATGGATAGGATGAATGGATAGGTTAGAGTGTTCTGTACTAACTATAAAACAGATAAAAAAATAATCATAAATCAGCATAATTCAGTCAAACAAATTTGCAAAGTCTACCCATCCAGATCTCCACACAATGAACTCTTCTGTAAGATATCACCATATAATTTGGACCCCAAATGTTATAAATCAACACACCAAGCTAACCTAAAACCCAACCAGTTCTTATTGTGTGTGTGAATAAAATAATTAAAATATGCTTTTAATCAATTTTAAATGATTATACTCTAACTGAATCTCAGTGATAAAGTCTGCAGCATTCAGATGTAATTCATTTTTGAAATGAACTGCTGTGCCAAAATACCAGTGTATGAAATACACACCCACACCTGCAAGCAACTACTTAGCAAACCAGCCGTTTAAGTGCAAACCTTCTATTAAGTTCCAATAAGTAATTAACCCGAGTTAACAAGCTTAGCTTAATAAAAACAGGCAAAACATAATTACCACAAATTAACAAATAGATCTCAGTTGAAACTGATTATAGTAAGGTCATCCTAAATTTTCTTCCTTTCTCTGCTTTGCTCTAGATTTCTTGATAAACTATCGGAGGTATGTTAAGGTAGTATTTAAATATAATTAAGCAGTTTATATAATCAATTGAACATTTAAATGTAAGTCAAACAATCTACAGTCATTCTAAAATAAAGCAAGTTATTAGAAACAGAAAACCCAGTCAAGTAATTGTGCATAGTCTTATAATATTATTAAAGAAATGTCAATAGATTACTCAGTAGAAAGAAAAATCATCCTCTTCCATTCAGAATTTATCTGATAGAAGGAGGAAATATTCTTACTCACAGCTGCAGCCACTGTATATATATATATATATATATATATATATATATATATATATATATATATATATATATACAGTTTGCAGAAATCTGTACATAAACTTTCCTGGACTACTGTATTTCTATTGTATTATATTAATGTATGAACATATCCCAGACAAAGTAAACAAATGGGAGGGGAGAATTACTAAAATTTTATTATGCTTATGCTCAAATAAATCAAAGTGTTATGTTAGCACAGGTATGATAGTTAAAAATATGATAAGCAGTGAATGGGAGGGATGGGGCTTGTATATAGTTTAGACCTCCAGAAAAATTCTCCTTGCGCTGAACAGATTGAATGGTAAAGTAAAGCACTGGAACCTAGAGACAAAACTACATTCATTGCAGGATTAACATACAACTCATCAGAAACCAAAATTAAACTCCCTTAGACCTAGTTTTTACAGAGGTAGCATAAGAGGAGGTGATAGACAATATACTGATAGACGGGAACCAGAATGTATGATAAACTTCCCTTCGGAATATAAACTCGTCAGTCTGCTTAGAAGTTTGAGGCTGTCTGTAGACTATTAAAGCAGCCTACCCTAGGGACATAACTTGGGGCACAGTGTTTTTTAGGTAATTGATGAACTACAGCAAAGCATTAGATTTAATTTCTTTCTATATGTCAGGACTTTCAGGGCCATTAAAATATATGTTGAGTTTAACAGTTTCCCTGATTTATCTAATGTTGAAAAATAAGATTTTTCATTTTTAAAAATGTTTCCTTATAGAAAACAGAATAGTAAATTTAGAATGTCTATGTCATATGATCAACATTTGAAAATGTAGAAGCACCTTTACTCGAAACAAAAATGTTGAACGCTAAGTTTGTCGAATGGCCAAGTCACTGATTTCTTTCCAAGTGAAAGAAATCAGAAGGCCAACACACAACACTACATAAAAACAAACGTATTTAACTGGGGGGGGGCTTTGCCCCCCACAATCCCCACACCCCCGCTGACTAAATATTCTAACTCCAAGACTGCACGGCAGTTGGGGAAATGGTAAGTGTGACAGAACAGCCAACCAATTTCTTTCCCTTGGAAAGAAATTTGTGATTTGGCCGTTTGACAAACTTAGCGTTTGACATTTTCATGTTGAGTAAAGGTGCTTCGACATTTTCAAATGTCGATCATATGATATAGACCCAATTTAGAAATAGGTGAATAGCTTCAGGATATTTAACATTTTTGGTAATGTTTAAAATGTTTAGAATTGTACTACTTTTACATTATAAACCTGAAAAAAGTATAAGTGTCTTAACAAATTTTATAAAGCTTTCACAAAGAAGCAATACATTTTCCATGTCTGAAGAGCTGTCACTTGCTTTAAGCTTACCTGTCTTAAATAAAGCTGGAAGGTAAACAAAAAGGTTTTCATTTTAAAATATTTAGTAAAAAATAATTAGCTTAAGAAATACAGAAATGCAAGGGAATGCAAAAGAATAATTAATAATACAGTTTCTGTCTAAAAAGTCAGCATTGCTTGTCACTTATACATTACAGACTTAGAAAAAGCAATAAACATAATGGTACACAGAAACATTAGAATCCTTTCATAGAAAAAATGGTATAACTGTCATACATATCTGATGATGTAATATTGCTTCCACATTAACAATACTTGGATATATTAAGGAAAAAAATCCAAAATTACCTAAAGAAAGTAGGCAAATATTTTTTGAATAATAAAAAAATAAATGTTTCAGAAAATGGACAAACAAAATAAAATGACAGAGATACATATGTACTATTCAGGACAACAAAATAAAGTGAAATGTGTTTCTTAAATTCAAGCATTTTTTTCTAGGATATAGAGGAATACATTTTATAGAGCTTGACTGACAGCTTTATTATTTTGACTGACTGGGATTTATAGGGTCATAGGTTCATAGGTATATACTAGGCCATTGGCCCAGGGGCCTATATAAGCCTAGCCAAAAAGGTTCCCTGGCTTTCACCACCCAAGAAAATTATTTTCCTGTGCCCCTGTCAAACAGTGCCACAGAAGTGATGATGTGATTTGCTTGACAAAACTAGTGACTCAGTCATAAGGACTAAAGTGACAGGCATATAAGACATCGATGATACTATACTTCTGAATAAAGAACCTTCAAGATGTTCTAACATATGCAAAATTTCTTGATGCTGTATATAATACCTATTTATCATTTTAGGACTTAGAGAATAGTGAAAAAGAAAGACATTCAGCAGTGTGACATTACTCCTGGATAGGGACATAGATACTGTCACTTAGGTCTGCATGTGACTGATGTATATGCCAGCTAAATAAGACAGCAAAGGGCATTCAGTCAATCCTTACAAAGGCCAATAAGAAAGCAAACGCAACCATAGCCAACAGCCTTTTTCAGAGGAATGCGGTCAGTTCTGTGTTGTTACTTAACTGGTTGCCTGACAAAAGACTGTTAGTGGACTGTTTTGAAGAATGGAGTCAGCTATAATATAACCTGTACTATTGTAAAAGTTAAAGTGCATTCTAGAGGGAAGTGGATTCTATGGCCATAACACACCCACACTCTTTAGTCTTTTGTCAGTCTGATACATGCAAGACTAACCCCTTATGTTTTTTTTCATTTATATATCTTCATTTCATTTCATTCGTTATCTGGACTGCTCAAGTAACTCTTATACTTTATATTTGAATACACTGTTTTTGTTTGTCTTTTTATACAGACTGAAATTCCAAAATTTTATGATAGCAGGAAAACCAATAAACAATATTTTACATTATTGCTTTTTAATGAAGTATTGTTGTTTCTATTTCTTTATTGTCCCTGTTCTACTCTTGTCACTTCCATCCTATTTAAGGCCATTAGTGCATTCAGTGGCAAATGTTCTGTAAGTTGCCCTGTCTTCGGTTGCTTGTCCTTACACTTATAAGTGTGCAATGAGTCTTGAATCAGTCAGCAGAATAATTCCCAGTCAGCTCTTCAGGTTTTTAAGATGTGGATCAATATTGTGATCCTCTTTTTATGAAACATGCTACTTTCTGGACTGTGGACAGGATACAAGTGGGCACATCCCATTTATGAGACTGCACATATTGCATGTGAATATGGAGGCATATTTCATTAAATTAAGCTTGATATAGCACACCAGCTGTGTCCCTGTATAACATGAAATCAATACTTAATTTAGCAATGATGGTATCAAGCTGTGGTTACTTCTAAGGATCAGTAGATGATTTGCACAGCAGATTATGGAGATGCCAGGCAGGAGCTATTATAAAGAAAATATATTATTGAGAAGGGGACCAAGAACTGAGCTTTGAGACAAATCTGAGGAAAATAAACATTTCCTTTGATATTTACAGGCAGACACATTTTTGTAAAGCAGTTAGGGAAATGTTTTTAAAACCTAAATTGCAGATGTTTTATTAAACAGTGCTCAACAGTGTCAAAGGCTTTGCAAAAGGCTGTAAAGGATGCAACATCAAGTGTCCTACCATCCATGTTATAACAGATAATATTGATAACATTGTTGAAGTGCTGTATTTTATCTCCAAAACTATCTTATTCATGGGAAAGTAAATAATGCCTATTCAGAATCAGATTACTTTTTATAGGTATATGTTTCCAATATCTTGGCAAGTACTAGAAAAGATATAAGGCAGTAACTCCTTTGTGCAAAAATAATAACCCTAGGAAACATATGCTGCCAGGTACTATACCAGTGGATAATATGCAATTCATTCATGGGCTGTAGCTGAGGAGGTGTATCTGGACATACTTTTGGAAAGTCAGGGTAAAGTAAAGTCATAGTTACCAAAAGAGCTCCTGTCGGGTAGTTTCTCAAGCAGATTGGCGAACTGTCATCTTGAATGAAAACTGATATTGAGCATGATTTGTGTCAGTGTAATCTTATTATGGTAATTTTATAGTATTAAACAACAATTTCCTTCAATGCAGTTATATACACCTTCAGTTCTGCTTAATTTTAGTGGCTGGGTATTTTATCTGTTTTTTTTTTTAATTTAAACATCATATTCAGAATCAGGTTTAGAAAGTCATTCCATAATTTAAAATGCTCTTCCTTCCATGTGATACTTTAATTCTTGCTTGCATTTATTTTTCATCTTTTCTTGAGCTAGGATTTTGCAGTTCTGTGAAACCCTTCAGATTAATTGATTATTTTATTAAATTGCAATGGTTACATTGCACAAACTCAAAATTCAATAAAATGGATTTGTTACTGATATATTTTGTTAATGCTTTCACTATCCTGTTTTAAATCCTAGTCATTCTTTCTGTTCATTTGCCATCACGTGGTCTTTCTGTAACACACACACACACACACACACACACACACACACACACACACACACACACACACACACACACACACACACACACTTTCCATTCTGCCCTTCAGCTGTTTTCTTTTTTTAAGAGTGATTGAAATATTTGAGGCTCAAAATGGCTACATATCCTGGAACATTGTATTGTATGCCTAATTGCAAACAATGAATCCAGAGTAATCCTACTATCAAGAAGGAGACTATGTTGAAATAAAGCTTAATTTCTCATTTTACATATGGGTGTGCAGTCATATCCAGGTGCACTGTCATACAGAAATCTGAAATTACCACTGGCTTTAGGAAGGAAAGAGATATCTTAAAGGAGAACCGCACTCACAGACTCAAAAAAACATGTTTATTTCATCATGGTTTGGCATTTCCTACATTTTAACACAACTCTGGGACTAGTTACAGGTTTTTAAATATTTTTATATGTAATTTATGAGTCTGACCACATGGGGTTTGGCATCTTGAAGTAATTCTGATAGCTTAGTCTGCCTCTAGGTATCCCACAGTGCTTTCTTCCTAAAGCTCCTGTCACTGCATTGATTTTACATGCATACGCTGCTGTCTTTCAATCAGTTTTAAGTAACATTTCATGCAGTTCAATGACTACTTAAAGCACAAACAGTGCAAATGCCACAGAACAGACTTTCAAAGTGATTTTTACTGCTGCTTCTTTTTAGAATGGGTAAACTGCAGTCTTTTCTGAAGCTTGAATTGTACTACTTTGACTCATCTCCCATCCTCCTTCACACCTAACTTACCTAGCTGTCAAAGTGCTAAGGGTAATTTGAGCTGTTACCTGCTGTGACTGATAGGTCAGAGCAGGAGACTTGACTCATGTACTGTTTCCTTGTTGTAGCCTTTACTTTCTGTATGGGTAGAGGAAGGACCAGGGAGCTGTGACATCACAGCATGAGTGGGTTTTTAGGATGGTAGTGGTGATGTCAGTTTGGGGAGGGAAATGTCCAGAAAACTACCTGTATTCAGTCACCTTGATGACATCATCAAATTGGTTCATAGGTTCATGTTCATAGATTAGTACTAGGCTTACTGCATTTGTGGGCCCTTTTAAGCCTAGCCAATTACCTCATGTGAGAATCAAACCCTGCACCTTGTGTTTGTAAGGTAAACACCTTAACCATTATGCCAACCTCCCACCCTTGGAGACTGCAGCAAGCTTATTCAGAGTGGGACAAAAGGTTTTTGAAAGTGAAACCTCCACATTACAGCAAGTTACTATTCTAGTGTAGTTGTAGCATGAAGCCTGAAATAATTTCACAGAACACAAATATTCTTTCTTCCCTAAATTGCTTAGAAGTATTGCCTGAAATAACACTATTGGAAGATCCTTTCTGAAATGTATGCTTTACCAGCTCATGCTTAACAATCGCCACAAGATACATGTTAATACATGTTACAACTTCAAACCAAATGATTGGATCTAGAGTCAGGATCTTGGAGGAAAACCTTAATATTAGAAGGTCTCTTTAAATCCGGACCTCCTAACAAATTACTGAATATCATACAAGACTTCTCATAAAAATATACTGACCCTTCTAAAGTTACTTTGGCTTACTTTGAGCACTTTGTGCTTCTTCCACACTAGGTGAGCTGTCCAAGCCAGTGCATGTTTAGTTGTTGCACTAACAAAAACACCTAAATGTCCCTTCTTCACCGGACAAACGAGGTTCATTAATAACAGTAGAGAAAGAAGCAAAAGAATGACCCAACAGATGAAAGGGAATTCATGTCAACTCCCCAAAGGTAGTTTCAGGAAATGTGAAAAAAAAATGAAAATTATTTGTCAAAACTACATTTAGCAAACATCTGAAGAATGTTTTTTTTTGCAGTGGGCAAGCTTCTCTGCACCTCCCATGTGTGGGGATATCCCCCCACCACAAATGTATATATATATATATATATATATATATATATATATATATATATATATATATATATGGGTCTACTTCATTTCACTGAAAACACACTTCACTGAAAACTCATTTGACTGAAACTCATTTCATTGAAAGGTATATGCCCTGTTCCGCACTGTAGTGCAATCCTAGAGTTAGTATATATAGTAAGGGGGGTGTGGGAGGCACAGCTCTCCACATTAGAGGGTGTAGGAGTCATAGCCTCCTACATAGTTTGGGTATATATTATCTTCTGGAAAGAGTTATTCATTCAACTTGTAAGTATCCATGTCTATGGTTTCCAACATTTAATATAGGTGGGGCGCTATGCCACCCACACCCCCAATGTGGGGGGCTATGCCCCCTACACCCCCTTACTATATACACTAACTCCAGGATCGCAGTAGGGAACATGGCATATACCTTTCAACAAAACGAGTTTCAGTCAAATGAGTTTTCAGTGAAGTGAGCTTTAGGTGAATTGTGCTCAGGCCAACCAGTGAAATGCATCTAAAAAAAAACAGTCCATATATGTGAAAGTATGTATAAAAACATCTCTAAATACATATGTAAGAAAGCTTGTATGCAAAATATCTATTAAAAAAATATATATATATATATATATATATATATATATATATATATATATATATATCAGAATATATTTACATTAAACCATATGCAAGCAAAACTCATATTAGAAAACTATCTCAAAGAACGTTGCTATATAAAAATGTCATGATGACTGTCTTATTACTATATTATTTTATGATGCTTTTTTATATCGCAACATGTTCTTTGAGATATTTTTCTAATATGAGTTTTGCTTGCATATGTTTTAATGTAAATATATTCTGATATATATATATATATATATATATATATATATATATATATATATATATTAATAGATATTTTGCATACAAGCTTTCTTACATATGTATTTAGAGATGTTTTTATATATACTTTCACATATGCACATTTATGGACTTTTTTTTTTTAATTTTAGATGTATTTCACTATAGTATTTTCTAATTATAACACTAGCTTGTCTTAATTATATAATTGGAACATTTGATTCCTATCAGCTGATAGCTAACGTGATATAAACTGGGTGGATAGATGTTTAGTTTGTCTGATGAAGTGACAAGAGCAGTCGTGAAAGCGCTAACGTTATTTTACTTTTTATTCTTTTTGCAAATAAACGTGGTGGTTGTGCAAGTTTGGTGCAGTTTTCTTTTTTCATTTCGTCTTGGTATTCTGCACCTCTCTGCACTCTGAGCCGTTTAGTTTATATTTATTTCAATTGTGCTCAGGCAACTGATTTTCAGTGAAATGAGTTTTCAATGAAATGAGTTTCAGTGAAGTGTGTTTTCAGTGAAACAAAATGGACCCATATATATATATATATATATATATATATATATATATATATATACTAACTCCAAGACTGCACAACAGTAGAGAAAGAAACAAATTCTAATGTCAGTAAGTGCAGGTTTGGCAAACATACCTTGATAATTTCATGTTCACCAAAACTGCCTTCAACAAACTGACACGTTCCAAAATGAAAAAGAACATAAAATTCTGTTTGTGACATTCCTATATACATTTGTTTCCTTGAACATACCAAAATCAAGCATCCATTTGGTTTAATACACTGCTTGCATACGGATTAAAGCAAGTTTTGTGGTTCTTTATTTGCAGGCTAATATAATTTAGTGTTATAATGCCATTTTATTGTGAGTATGAATGAACATAATGCAAATGGTGAAGGCAGATGTTTCTTGTAACTGATCTAGACTTTACTATCTGGCATTTCTAAAGGGATGCAGTAGGTGGATTGGACACTCTAAATTGGCCATAGGTGTGAGTGAGTGGTACAAATGAACTACCGAGGCAGTGGTGTAAACATTGTCTCGAGATGATTGTCACTGTTGAAGTGACACCCCGACCCCATGTGCAAAATGGGAAAAAGAGGTTGAGGAGGGATGGATTTAGGAATGCTGTGCATTGCAAATAATAATGTTGCTTTTAGATTTCTCCTTAATTATGCTAGTTATTTTGAGCTATAGTTGTGAACTGTTGGACACAGATATATGTGATATGGAATTCATTTTACACTGCAGGCCAGAATGATATTAGCTCACTTATAAGCAACATGTGGGAACATCCCATGCAGTGCATGATAGGCTATGCTCAAAGCTTGATCATCTACATCATTCAGCAAAGTAAAGACTCACTCTTAAATACAGGACCGGATTTAGTTCTGTCTGGTTTAGTACATGAATGGAAGTCAAACAGACACTGCAGAGATGAAAAATGACTAATTATAAGGATTCTACCTTGTATCACTTTTACTTTCCCTACACATGAATGATGCACTGTGCTGAATTAGTGATGATCTGTAAATAAACATACAGCAAAAATGGCCAAAAGTATAACTTGGGCATCAGACCAACCCATCTTACAGGGGCTTTAGACAAGCTGGAAAGTTGGCAAGCAGACAGCCATATAGGCCATGAGAAACATATAAGGTTCCCTCTATCTAATGTTAGCTTAAATACTGTAGACAGATATAATGTTACAAATAATTATGGAGAGCAAACTTTTAGACAACATATTGATCAATTATGTTGGAAGTGTAACATAATTTATGGGTCTGTTTTGAGGGCATTTAAAATCGATCTCCATTTATTTTGGTTCCCCTGTATGCTTCTGTTTTAATACTAATACTTATGTTTTAAGATCTCACTTGTCACCTAAGGGTCATGTCTGAGGTATTAGATTGAAGGATGGCAGACAACCTGGTAAAGAGCTACTGTCTTACAAACAGGAGACTAAAGTGATTTAGAGAAAGGACTGTTGTTCCACTACTCCCACCCATGATAGTTTGCCAGACCAAGTGAGAGGTATTGATTCAGCTGCAAATTTTAAACATGGACTGGTTGAGTTGTTTAGGTATAGAAATATATGATTTGGTGGTATAAGTTATGTTTGGATTGGACATATGAAGTAGACTAGTTCACACTTCATGTACTTATTGCTGTGGGAATGATAATATTAAGAAATATCACTGAAATTATAAGAAAAACAGATGACATTTTATTTCTGTAATAATCAACAATTCTGTTTTCCTATTTGCAAATAGGGAGGCATCATTTCAGAACTGTCACACTGTCAGTTTGAAAGAACACTTAACTTGAAGTCTGAATGTTTGACCTTTTATAGCCAATTGTAACAGGTTGGGCTTATGTTATCTTATGATTTTCTGATTATTACAAAGATGTCAATTTTAATTGGATATTCATAATTTTTTTAAGAAATGACAAACATTTCATTTTTTTACAAAAGATGTTCTTAATGTTTTGAACAGTTTGTCTTGGATAAGCTTTACCTAAAATAACACATGTGTGATACAGTCTAGAAGTAAATGTTTAGTAAAACAATATATAATGATGCATTTGGCCTTGCAGAAACTCTGAATTTGCATCTAAGATAAGTTACAGAGTTAAGGTAGAGCCAAGATGGCTAACTGAAAACAGTCACTTTTTAGAGCCCTGCAGTTTTTCTTTGAAAGACTGGGAAAATCTATGTATTTATATATGTTTTAAAACAGATAGTCTCTTCATTTTCCATTCTAACTAATTTCAAAAATAAAGGAACATTTTGGAAATTTTCCAATCTTATCTTGAGAAACTACCTTAGAACAATTTCACATGAGTACTTCTACATCTTCTCACTCGGATGCTTCTTTGAACAAAGACCTGCAGCTTGTGATTGTCTCTGTCTTTCTCTCTCTCTCTCTTCAAGAATTCTCAAAGATGGATGGACTCCAGGAAAGCCTAGATAATTTAAAGAAAACTTCTCCAACCAAACAAGTATATTGAAATAAATACTAAAACAGCAATCAAAATGATCTGAAATAGAAGCTGCTTTAACTGATTAAGATGGTAGATTTAAAGAAGAAGAAATACAAAATGAATTTCTTCTCAAACAGAATACCTGACTACACAATAAAATTAAAGACCTTGAGAACAGAGAGAGAAGATGTAATATTAGAATGTTCAGTATGCCAAAGAAATTAGAAGGAATAGATATAATAGCTTTCTTATACTCTTGGATTCCAAAGTTTTTAAACTTACAGGAGGATCTTTTTTATGACATTGAAAGAGAAACCATCTTCATCATCTGAAAGACACACTGTAAGAAAAATATTTTCATTTCTTGACAAGGAACTCATTCTAAAATCAGCTTGGGCAAAGGCTCCTTTAATGTTTGGGCAACATACTACTCTTTCAAAATCACTGAGAGAAGCTGGCAACTTATTAAGCTACTGAAACAAAATTACATAAATGCTCAAATCATTTACCCAGCAAGAATAAGAATAACAACATGAGAGTGAAACAATATTTTTTAATGCTATCAAATATGCCATGACTTATATTAGGAACAACAACACCATATCCATTTCAGAAGACGTGGACTTGTTCTCCCCTAATTTTAAGAGAGCTAGTTGAAAAATTTGCTTGGTTAGATTCTAAGAAAAAGAAACAAAAAAATAGACAAATCATCCATCACTATACAACTATCCAAATAGTTACTCATATGGTTTATACATTTTCATCTTGCTTATAAATGAAATGAAAAAGGAAAGAAAAAAGAAGAAAAAATTTATTTCATTTTCTCATTAAGATGTTGTTGCCTATTAATTGTATTTCATTGTTATTCTCAATTTTAAATCAGACTTTTTACTTCAATATCCTCCAAGTCAGTCTTTAGATAATTCATTACTGAAAGTCTGAAAGTTCATCTTTATTTGTTTTTACCACTTGTATTAAAAACTCCTAAATACTAACTTATAACATGGTTTACTATAAATAACCATAAGTTAATAGCAAATCTAGGTTGGTTTGCTGCTTTTGTTGAGTTCTTCTGCTTTTCATTTGGAAATACTCATTTATAATGTAGTTTTTAGTATATTCTGTATTTTATGACAATTGAGTTTATACAGGAGACAATGACTGAGCTATATAATCATAAACTCTATTTTAAACATTTATTTCTTCTTTTTCATTTTATTTCTCCTGTCATACCATTGCCAACCTCAAAGCATGTGCAATAATGTAAAATGCTAATTACATTTAGTCAGAGTCTATTTTTATATTAAGTATTCTTACCTTGTTCTATCACTGAACACTGTTTCTTATGTACTGCTCTGTTTATAAAGTTATCTTGAATAATGCATAGGTAATGCTACATTTTAAGAGAAGTAAGCTCTATAAGGAAAAAAATAAAAAAGGGAAGAAGAGGAAAAGGAAAATATTCTCAGAGAATTCTTACTAATGTTAACTGTAGAGTTCTGTTCTTAATTGATTTTCTGTAAACCTTTACTTTCATTTTACTGGCTCATAAGTGAGGGATAGTCTATTTATTTAGACATTTTGAGACTAAGAATTTCTTTTTAAATTCCATTGCGATATGACTGCATTTTCCACACTATAAACTTTTATTGTTTAAACATCCAGGCATCAATTAGAAAAATAAACATTTTATTTTTATCATTACTACTGTTTATTGAGAAATCAAATTTACAATAAAAAAAAACTATTGCATACGCCAACTTCTAAGCTCAATTTTTACACTCTAAAAATTAATCATCATCTAATTTCTTAATGTGCTATCACATTTTACATAATGTAATTACACTTATATTGTTTTGATTCCTTGTCTAAATGTGTGATTATCTTGTACAATGCCAAGAACTGTTGTTAGATATAATGTGGCCAGTGTATAGTGTTACTTGCCTCTTCTCTGTATTAATTATACTTGTTTCTTGTTTTTCTTACTTGTTTTAATTTTTGTTTCTGTTTTATTCTTGCAAATGTAATACAAAATTATGCTAAAAAATGGAGCTTTTTCCCCGGTGTCTCTGCTGAAAAAGGGCAACCTGCCAGTTGAACTTTCCTGGTAAACAAATGTAAAATAAAATAAATAAAAAATAAATAAAATTAGTTCATCTGTCAGTTTCAAAAATATTTACTCCATATGATCTTCACTTTTATCTAATACGATTATTATCTTTGAAAGTTTAATGGTTTAAACTCCTCCAAGAAGAGAGGGTGTTTATTAAAATATCTTAATATTAATAAACTCCATAACGTTTTTCTTCAGGAAACTCATATTAAACATTTGATAGTGACTTTTGGTCACCAATTCAATACAAAATTTTATCTCAATCAACCTTTAAAAGCAGAAGGAGGGGAGTAATTTTGATACCACAGATCATTCATAAATATGAAGATAAAGATGGCCTGATAACTATGATAATAATTAGATACAACGATAGAGTTTGGACTCTGTGAATCTTTATTGGTTTCCAGGGATGAGTGTTGAACTTGCTAAAAAACATCTAGACTATATTTTGGAAAACTCTAAAGGTATGTTAATAATTGGTGGTGACTTTAATTGCATTTTAAACAGTTCTAAAACTATGGCCATCAGAAATGTAAGACCCTATCTCTGTTAGCAAAAGGTTTAGTAAGTGGAATGAATTATTCAACTTGGAAGATGCCTTTATGATAAGGGGAAGACTCTTTTAATTATATTCATTACTCTTTTACTTATGGTACCCAAACTAGAATAGATAAAATTATCACCTCTCAAGATTCAGTTTCAGAAATCATTTCATTTAAAATTATCCCCTGCTCATTATCTGACTATAATGTTCTTAAACTGAAACTTTCTCAAACCTTTAACAAGTTACCTATTGTAAATAGAATGCCATCCTATATTGCTAATTTAAAAGATTTCAAACTTTGGCTACTATCATAAATTGGAATTTTTGTGGAATTAAACCACTTTCAAGAGATTACTAACATCATGGGACTGATTTAAAACACATATTTATGGAAGGATAACATAATTGTATAATAATAAAATAAAAAAGTGGAATAAAGAGTTTGTTGATATTCACAATAAACTACAAAAATGAAAGTTAAATAACAATTTACAAGAAAAGAAAATAAAAACATAACTTTAAATGAAAAGTGTTTACAATTTCTTAAACATAAGACAGAATTAGCTCTAGAAAAATTGAAATTAAACTCCTATTCTATGTCATCTACACATTTACATAACGCATCTAAAAGACTAAATATAAACTTATGTATTAAGCACATTCAAGTGATTAAAACAATTGAAAATAATATAAATATACATTGTTATAGGTGACATTTTAGAATGTATTAAACAGTATTACAATTATTTTAATAAGATTAATTCACGATATGTAATTTCTGATCAAGAAATACATTCTTTAGTTAATATGGATAATTTAAAAAGAAAAATCGATCCTGATCTAAAGGAAATATTATTTAAAAATATTATACATAAGGAAATAATAGACAAAATAAAACCCTTTAAAAGCAGAAGGAGGGGAGTAATTTTGATACCACAGATTATTCATAAATATGAAGATAAAGATGGCCTCATAGCTATGATAATAATTAGATACAACAATAGAGTTTGGACTCTGTGAATCTTTATTGGTTTCCAGGGATGAGTGATGAACTTGCTAAAAAACATCTAGACTAAAGCAGCATCTTTCAAATTAATAATTAATTGGATAGCAGTATCACATTCTTCTAATTGTAAGCCTTTTCTCTTTAATAATGATAACATGAAAATCAATAATTTAGTTTCAATTTCTAGTAAAAATATTCTTTGGCTATATTTATACAACTACACCCAATAAAATATTCACACTCCCATGCAGTCACACTACATAAATCATATTCTAAAATCATTCAAGTCCACTATTTGGGGTTCATCTGATCTGAAAAAGTGGTTTGGTACTCTAATTCCATTTAAAATAACCCGGGACTTTTTTGAAAAATCATCCATTCAGAAAATTGAACAATTGAAACAAAAGAACTTTAGAGGCTTGCATATCAAGACAATAGAAGACCTAATATCAGAATATAACTTAGACAAGATTGGATAATTCTACAGAGTATAAAAAACTATGCTCAAAACATGTCTCTTCCTGTCTTTATTTCAAGTAAACCACTTCAAAGCTAATTACATATATTTCAGCAATTTTAGCTAATGAAGTTGAGAAATATATATATATATATATATATATATATATATATAAAAACATTTCAACTATATATATAAAAATCTCTTGAAATTATATAGCACTTATTTGAATATCATTTTTTTGGAAATTTAAAGCAAAAGACCAATTTACTACTTTTTTCATATAAAAATAAATCACATATTTTATCAACAGTTGTACATTCATCTCTATTTTCATTTTGGCAGATATTCTGATGGAAATTTATTCATTGAGTTTTTTTGACTCCTCATAAAGTGGTAAAGTTTGCAAAAGAAAATATTATTACATGTTGGAGATGCACTCAAATCTGCAAAGCAGATCGGCAACACATTGTTTAATGTTCTTCTTTATCTATGTTTTGGAATTCTATATTAGATTTTTTCCAAGCTTTATGGTCAGATAATTTTTCTTAAAATAAAATGTTAATTCCATGTAACATTCCACCAAATAGTATTAATAACAATATAAACTGATACATTATTTGTACTATTTTAGCTGTTGCAAGAAAAACTATCACCACAATATTGGAAGTAAGCATCTCCTCCACAGTCACAAGAATTTTTTGTCATCATAAAGACTCTACAATCAAGAAACAAAGAATATATCTAAAGCCAGTTTCAAAAGATCCATGGTCAAAGATTCTTTCTCTTATTGACTCATAATTAGGGCTAAATACAACTGCTGACTCCATTGTTTGTAGTCAACTTTTTTGATTTTTCATTTAATGGATTGAAAATTACACATATAAAATATGTTTGCCTTATTAGAATTATAGTGAAATGAATTTTCTTTAAATATATTAACATTGCAAACAACAATAGCTATTCTCAGTCATGCCTTGTAAACATCGTAAATAGTTTTCATGTTTCACTTTTACATATATTGGTTGCTATTTGAAGGTTAATAAAATGCAACAAATGTAGTACAATCTATTTAGTTTAGCTTCATTCTGGGCAGAATAACATCCATGACCATTACAATAGTCACACAATACATATGCAAGCATGTACAGTTATTAAAAAATCAGGAAACTCACATTTCAGCTTTACTGTGGAAATCACAAATAAACATTACTTACAGGTAATCTGAAATAAATTGCCTTATATAAAAGATACATTCACTGATAGTACAAATACTGTATTAAAACATCAGGTGTCACTGTGCATTATTTTCTCTACATCTAATAGTCTTTGGTTTTGAAATTTGTACCTTCACAAATACAGGCTTTCTAGTCTTTCTTCGATCTGAAACAGAGACAGACAGAAAAATAATATGACTGCAGTTGTTATAAAGAGTTCAGTCTGAGGTTACAAAACTGTTAGCAATGATGAGCACACAACACAATCTTTGATAAAGTAACACTAGAGACTTATCCTGTGCCACAGGACATGTAACTCTGACCATCAAATGTATTATAAAATCACTTTGGAATAATGATGTGATTTGAAAACAAATTTCCACTACAGCATGTAAAACTGTCTGTATGTATGTATCAAGTATGAACTATGAGGTATAGTAGTCAGCAAACCTACTGTCTTTTATTAAAATCCTAAAACAGCTTTTAGAAGTAAAAATTCAGCTCAAGGCCATATACACTGCACTATTGCAGGGGATGGTCTCTACCTTTACAAAGAGCAGTATAGATTTTTACTGGCTGAGTTGTTGACATTGCATGTTTAAAATTCTCTCATCTTATGAAATAAAGATGACAACATCCTGCACTAATGATGCTTTACATTTTTATGTTATTCTGGCCTCCATGTGTATTGACCATATAGCCTCCACCTAGGAGTCTTGAACTCATTACCTGCTACTGGGGAGTCACCAGATTGAGGGCACGAGCTGACAAGATGCAAGTGTCCCTTTTCAGGAGCAGCCCAGGAGCTCTGTTTGGAGAAGTGATTTGTTCAGAGTGAAGAAGTACACAAAGGAAGGCTGAGGGAATCAAACCCTTGACTACAGAATGCAGCTCACTACAGCTCATAGCATTATTTGTCCATATAAAGGGCTAAACAAACTGTTATCTTCCAGCATAGGGCATTTCATGCCTGTGTGCATACAAAAAAACAAGCTAAATTAAAAATATATTCATAATTAAAATATTAACATTAAACGTGTAGACTTCACAGCCAAATAATAGACACACTGTGTCAAGGAAACAAGGAAAGAAAGCATCATCTCCAAAGAGCTTGGTTTCCTTCCTTTACACCCATAGCTACAATAACCTGCAGGAAACAAGTATTTATATATATAGACACACACACAGATATAAATAAAATGCAGATGAATATCCTTTGGTGTGTGCGACCATGCATCAACAACTGAGGTGTAATAATGAACGATACTTCTTCCGTAAGAACAATTTAATAATGTGCACAGGTAAGCGCTTTCACAACAGCTTCATCAGACCAAACAGCACACATTTACTAACATGACCCTTATATGCTAAAGGCAATGATGACGTGAGCAAATTGTTAACACTATGTTAACCAGCATCACCATAATTTTAAACATATAAATGCATTTAGAGCATCTATTTTCTTAATTTCATAAACCTAGATACAATGTAAATATATAAAAACATTTATGCAGTGAATAAATCTGTCGATGTTGTCACATTGCATAAGATCCTATTAAAACTTATAGGATACACATTAACAATGTATAAGTGCATCTCACATTAGAATTTATATGCATGTAAATAAAAACATTTCTTGAAAAATATAAATGATTTCTATGTATATATAAGAAATCATTATATATAGATCTACCGTATTAGCAGGCTTTCAAAATTGGTTTGAGAGAGGCACTCTCATTAAGCCCATGACCTCTATCTGCACACACAGATATGACAATCAATTATAGCCCCTTGTATGACTGCATATACCTAAGATGTTTGCTTGTGATTAAATGATTGAACAAATAAATAATGACCTAGATGTGTAGTTCAGCAACTCTCCTCTGAGTATTTACTTCTTAGCTCAAGAATCAGAGACCAAGACCTGAAAATCAGGAACAGATTTTAAATATTAATATTTTTATTTTTAGAAAGATGGTAGTATAACAGGCTTTGTGTCAGCAAGCATTTTCTGAAGGATATGATTGTGTGCTTTGACTATCAAAAGATCGAACAATATAGGGCAGCCACATAAATCAGCAAACAACTGAAAAACTACAAATCCATTGAATCTATTCTTACACAAGTAAAAATACACAGAAATCTCCTTTGATATTATTTGCACTGGGCAAGTCTCCTGCAACCTCCTATGTGGAGGGCTGCAACCAATATACACCCACACTACATGTATAAATAAATACATATGCACACTGTGTATGTGTGTATCTATGAATAGCACACACACACACACACACACACACACACACACACACACACACACACACACACACACACACACACACATGCATATAGAAAAAAATATCATGCAAGTGTAGGTATACCTCATTCTAACTATATATGTATACACATGTACACATCAATGATATTGCAGTAAAAAGCAATATTATTATTGTAAAAAACAGAAGCACTGCAGCTTCTGATAAGCAGCCATCTCATTTTGCAAAAATATATGCAATATATAACTGGTAACTACTGGCAAACAGCATCTGGAATGTAAAATAATTACATGATGACGTTGTCACCCTTGCTACTTCGTGGACTGTGTTTCTTTGTCAGGATGACACTAGAACAGTTACATTCCTCCCTAGAACCATAAAGCATCTTCACAGAATCAAAATTGAAACAGAAAATAATATCACTCATGCCTTTTTAGGGCAGCTGGATTGATAAGAAGCAATTACATCAGCTATGTATCTATATGCTGGGCTGCAGCAAAGTTTTTTTTTCCTTCCTATGGTGTTTAAATATTTTAAAGTTTTTTTTTCCTTCCTATGGTGTTTAAATATTTTAAAGTTTTTTTTTTCGGGGAGGGAGGATTTGTAGCACAAAACTTACCTTTGTGATTCTCTGAGAGAAAGCAGTGTAAAACATGAATGAGTATTGTGTATTGCTCAGGCAAACACTGCTGAAACACCAATACAAATTGCCAAACACACACAGCAAGACATCCTCTAAAATGATAATGGTAAATTTCTGATAAAACACAATTTTATAATTTAGAGAATTTGAAACTTAATTCTGTTTCATAATTCTGTCTGGTCCCAACTGGTACCACATAGTCACCGTGTGATCTCGTTGGCCAGTACTCTAGTGACATCAGACCTCTGTGCCGCTCCAGATGGGAACAGATAGGAACGGCAGATACAAGTTACACGACAAGAAGGTAGAATGTGTTCTGCAATAAAATACTATAGTTAACTATGATGAACATGAGACAATGTTACTGTTACACAAGTAATTGTCCCAGTGTGTGGTATGTATAATTCAGGTGCTGGGGATCAATAAAGCATAGTATTTGTATTTTCAGGAAGTAACACTCCTATGTGCTGCAGGTGAGAGAGGAACACGCTGATCAGAACTTGCACTACAGGCATGAAAATGAAGTTGCAGACATAGTGCTTTAGGCATTAATGAGTTAACATGTATGGAACCCCTCAGCTAGGAACAGGCCCTAGACAGCTTCCTAGGTCATCTTGTGCTGGATCTGGCCCTGGTATTAACTCCTGGTATGTTGTAAATGCCTTTTTTATAGGTTCATGGGTAATTACTAGGCCTTTTAAGTCTAGTCATGCTTTCCAAATGTATCTGACAACTTTTGATACCTTTGGGCTATTTTAAGGGGTATATGTAGGCTTGGGCATTGATAGCACAGTCTTTATGGGCTGCCTCTATCTATTAGAGACAGAGGTGCTAGACCGAGGGTATATTTCTTCTTCTCCATCCACTGCTCCAAGTTACGTTTAAATTGTGTTAGGACAGAACTTAACTTCACATGGATGGGAAGTCTGTTCCAGAGAAGAGGTAGTCTTTGAGACACATACCTCTCCTTCAAACATGTCCTCTTTATGTTGCTGATAAGGTTTAGATCCCCAAATTAGGTAATCTAGATGCTATTTGTTTTGTGGATGCAGAAGCATGGCTGGTTCAACCATCGCCTTAGGCTGGTATTATTAAGAAGAACCCCCAGCTCTTCCAGTGAAGAGCAAAAAAAAAAAAAATAACACTTCACTGTAATACATCAGTCACAAAGATTGGCTTATTATAGTGGACATTCCTTCTACTAGCACACCAACCAGGTGGCCAAATGAAGAACACACACCTGACCCAGCCATACAGGTTCAGTCTTCTTTTAAAACTGTAGCAAACAGTTTGTTTCCTGCCTGTGTGGAGCATTATGGAGCTCATGTTTTAATTAAAATAAACAAACAAAAAAAAACATATTCTTTCTAAACTGTAGCATACTACTTGCTATAAATGTAGCAAACAGTTGCTACAGTTTATACCCTGCCTGCTACAGCACTCAGGTTTCAGACCACACAAGGAGCTCTACAGCATTCAGGTTTTAGATCACACACAGAGCGCTACAGTGCCCAGGTTTAATGAGAAATGCAATACTGGCTTTTAAAAGACAGTGTTGGATAACAAGAGAGATTGGAATTGGTTGATAGCTGATTGTGCCCCCCCACACTTTGCCCCATAGCAGTTGCCCCACTCACCCCACCCTAGCTGCACTATTGTACTGATGTGCAAAAGGCCTATCAGATCAGCATCAGAAGATGCAGTGTTGGTCAGGCATAGATCACTTTTCAACAGCCTGTAGGAGAACAAATACAGAGCTAAGGCTTGCAAGCAGTCCATGTAGGACATGTTCACATCCTGTATTATTTTTATGATATAGTTTGTACTTACATACAATTTAATGAAAGTATTAAAAAGAGTGACAACTGATTTGTCTGCAAACATTTGTATGGTACTCTCTTATAGTTTTAAGTGATGTCAGATAAATGCTGAAAATGGAGCATAGCACACTGTCTGTTTGCAGGTTGTTCATAGCCATTGCACTTTTCCAGTATGAATGCTGAGGGATCTAGGTTAACGTTTCAAAGACTGCATTTTCATTGAGTATATATAAATGAAATGCAGCAACACTGTAGATTAAAAAACTGAAAAACACATTCCACAAAAAAGATACAATTCACAAGCAGAAACATAATTTTAAACATTGCAATATTCCCTCCCCATATAAGACACAGTACTTCTAATCCCTTAGTCCTTATTCCAAATTTAACTCTAATCCCAAATCTATTTCTAATCATAGCCCTAAAACTAATATTAACCCTAAATTCAAACCTTTCCTTAACCCCTAAATGTAATCATAACTTTTAGCTTAAGACTAAACATAGCTGCAGTCTTAATCTTAACATTAACCCTTGTTATAACTCTTAATGTACCTTAATTCTAAACATTGCAGTATAAAGCTTTGATGTTAAACTGAGACGCCATCTACTGGATCTGGTGGTAGCTCAACAGAATGTAAAAGGAGGGGTTGTTTTATCTTTCTTTCATTATTTATACATTCATTATATTTACAATTGAAATCACAGTTTATAAATTCAAATGCAAGACTTTACATGCTCATTTTCCTAAAACCCATTTCATCCCCCTACAATTTCCATGATAACCATTTCTTTACATCACATATTACTTCCTCCTAATATTTCCTTTTGTCATACAGCAGTTCTTCACATCATATTTTTCACAAACACCACATAGCAATGAATAAAATGTTGGATTTTACGATTTCTTTTTTACTCCCAGGCTTATATTTCCCATGCAGCACTATGTACATATCAATATTTTTAAATACTTTCCAGTCATAACCATCTTATTATAATATCCAAAAACATTAATTTTTTTTTTACAATCCAAAACATGTGTGGTATGTCTTCAGTATTAAGCTATTATGCATTCTTTGTTCTATCGTTTTATATTTCATGTTACTTTCACTGGCAGTTTTTCTGATAATAAATGCCACAGAAAATTACTGGCTTCAAAAAACAAAAAAAAAAAAAAAAAAAAAACAAACAAAAAAAAAAAAAGATTCAATCTTTCCTGTCTTTTCCTTATTGCTTTCTTGTATCCACCCCCTATTTTTCTCAAGGATCAATATAATAATTCACTTTTATTATTTTTTATACCTTTCTTTCCTTTCCATCTGCACTTCATTTATATCAATTTTCCAAGTCTTTATTTTATTTTCATATAACTTCTATTCCAAACCACCAAATCATTTGTTTCTCTTCTTTTCTTAATCCCACCATGCATGTATTTTATATTTTTTTAATAAAAATCCTAGTATTGTCTTTTTTCAGACACTTTTTAGCACCCCAAACAAATGTATTGATGTGAAGAAAACAAGTATTTTTTTACTTCAAGCCCCCTTTTGTTTCACAATATACGCTATCTCCCTTTTGCCTGGATTTAATCTTGTTCTCCACAGAAAACCAAATAAATACCCAACAATTCAGTTTCTGCACACGTTGGAAACGTACACACAACCTAGTTATGCTAAATGTCCTAAAATATATGTATTTAACACATATACCATTTTTAGGGACAACTGAAATACCCTCCACCAATCTGTTAACTTTAATATTTTTTAGAACTTCTATCCATTGTTATATTACTACTTGTTCCCTTGCAAACTTAACCACTATAACATCAATTTCACTTCTAGTAAAATAAATTCTTACTATTTTTCCACATCTCCAAACCCCTTGCTTTGGACTTATTTAACTGTAATCCTACTTTATCTAAAATTTGTTCTGTTCTGTAAATTATCTTTCATCCAATGTTTGTTCTTGACTATTAAGACCAAATCATCTGCATAGGTTAAATTAATGGCAACAGTATCCTTTCTTTAACTTCCTATCTACCATCCCGTAACCTCCACATGTTTGTATAGCTGCTTTCAATGTTATTTTCTGTTTTGAAAGTTACATAAACTTCCCATTCCCCACTACATACTTTTCTATTATCTACTTTTTTAATATTATTAATTTTCTTCTGTCTCACTTGTTCTAAATTGCAACCACACTTTTCTTTTTAATCATGCACTTAAATTTTGATAAACATAGGCCTTTTAAACAGATATGTTACTTCTCCTCTCACATTCATTAAGAAATGTTTCTGCTAATGCAGAAGTCTTAAAAGTTATTTTACATAATGTTGCAATATCAAGCACACTGAATCCTAAGGGTGCAACAACATTGTCTAAAACACAGCATCTGTTTATTTGCTCTTCTAACTTAGCTTTTATCCTCACAGCAGGCCTTTTCCTCCAAGCTTTCAACATATCAGTCTGTCTTCTTTGTGTACATCCTTGATGTTTTGCAGTCTTTCACTGGAACTTGCTACTATTTCTGCATTAGTTTTTTTTTCTAGAAACACTGCTGTCAATCTTTCTCTCTCTCTGTTTTACTGCTCTTTGCTCCATCTCCCTGCAGCCCAACAAAGAGCATGCCTTTAAAACTAGTTGCCGCACTGGTCAGGCATGCCTCCTCTGTATTCATACCATTGTTTACAGCATTGTTTATAGCACCCTACTGTCATCTCCTCACTCCTAAATAGTTGTCCATTACCCCACTCCAATGCATGGCCTCTCCTATCATTTTTTTTTTGCACAGTTGAGTCATCCAGACCCCCTGATGCCACGATATTCACCTTCAATGCATATTTTTCTTTCGGAATTACAGTTTCTGTTTTCTTCTTCTCCAGCTCATCTCCACTCACAGCCTCCATCTTAGATTCAGAAATCACTGGTAGCAGCAATTTGGTGCCACATAGTTGTCACCTCACAAAGAGTCCTCTAAAGAGTAGGGGAATTTCCTTGATGCCCTGGCCAAATTTTTACTATTAGTATAAAAACTAGCCTAGTGGGACTAACCCAGTCAACAAAGAACAGCAAAGAACAAATAACTAACTAAATAAAGTCTTTACCCTAGACGTGATATGTAACCCTCATCTCAGATTTGTACAAACATGACAGAAAAGTATTCTTACAATTTTTTTTGGGACAGTAAGATGTAGCTAAACCAAATTTCACCAAATGTCAAGTTCCCAGCTACCACTTCTCATTCATGCAACAACAATCATTCTGCTTGGCTTCACTCAGGCTACTTCATTGTTTGATTCCACAATATGACCTCAGCAAACTCTGTCAGATGTGATAATACTCAGGATCGGAAGAATGCAGGTATGACATCACTGAGAAAACCATCATATACAAAACACTGGTTCACGCTGGGGTGAAGAGTGCATGCTTAGCAGTGCAGATCTGAAGTTTTCAAATTATTTACCTGAATCTAAAGGAATTTCTGCTTAGGAAAAAATGCTAGTGAAAATTGTCACCATTTTATAAACTCTTCTAATTAACAATTTCTAATTTAGAAATTGAAAGCAAGGTTTGATGTAGGTTTGAGTCTTACTCAGGATTACATATATAACCTTATTAAGCATTTTGTGCTTGTAGTAGTCAGATCAGATTAGGTTGCTTCCCAAGGGCTGATAATCATAAAAACATTATTCTGGAATACGCTAGCAAGTCACATCAAACACAGCCCTTCTATGACCCTGTTAAGTGTGGCTTGGATAACTGGATAGGAAACCATAAATTGCTGCCAGGGATTTCACCTATGACCCTCCTAGATATGGGCAGTCATTGCTGACTAAGATCTCATGTTTTGGCAAGATCCTTTATACTGGGTTTTTCTAGTATTATATTGGGTACACATGGCTAGGCCGTCAAGTCAATAGCCCAGTAAGCACCTATGAACTAAGTAACCACTAACAAACTGGATGTGAAAACACACTTTCACTTTTTTCAAAAGCAGAGATGTAAGTAGGCAGATAACAAAAAGCTATAGTCAGTTTAAAGTGTCAGCTTTTTGCAGGTGCTTTCAGTTATATAACAATGATATTTAGCAAAAATGTCCCAATTGCATTTTGTTTCAACTTTTCTCTGCAATACCTTAATTAGTTTTGAGTCCTGTGCCCATTTTCTATAAAAAACTGTCACTATTTAAGAACGGTGAGCTATTTTGCTAGACAGGATGACTTTTTTAAAACTGTTGAATAATAATAGCATTATCATGGCTCTCATAAACCCTACCAGTAGCTAATATCATGGCTCCTTCTTGTAGGCTATAGCAAGGTAGCTGAAACTCCACTACTTACATATTGTTCACAGAATTCATTTCTTAGTCTCTGTTTCAGTTGGCTGGCCCGAGGGCAATAATTCTGCATGTCTGTTGTGCATGACTGAGCCTTCATCACTGCAGCTGTACTTGTTAAAACCGTCTCCCCTACAGCATTAATCTTAAGTGTGCAATCACACAGGGAATTCATGAACCTCATGGCACACTGCTGCATTTAGCACTGATGAACTAAATGCTGTCAAGTCTTTAGCTCCAGGCTGTACTTCAGATGATGTCTGGTGACCTTATTACACCAAGGGTTCATCCAGCTAAGGAGTTTGGGAGCAGTTTGAAACTGGCTGCCATTTCCGAGTAAATTTGGAGCTGGAACTGCTGGCTGCATGGTGATATAAGATCTGTTTCATTTGATGTTTTATTATTGAGAGCAGAGCACTGTATTAAATTAGCTTTACTTGTCCCTTAACTGAAAACAAGAAATACAGGACTGCTGCAGAAAAATTGCTGTTATGAAGCACATGAGGATTCTGCTCTGTGCAGGGCACACAATTATGGAATTATAACATCTGTGTCCTCGTTTGACAATCACAAGTCCATATTTAGGCTGACCTTACAATCCGGAACCTGATATTTCTACATACTTTTTCTTGGAAATCTGCAAGAATCACATAATGTTGTCTAAAAAAAATCACATTGCAGATGTTAGCAGTAAAGGCCACTAACACAGTGTCATCAGTGTAATTTCCACATTAGTGCTCTGAAAAGTCCAGTTAGTTTTAGTTTTCTTGGTATTCAGTGCAATAACCCATTATTTTGTTTAATGTTTCTATTTGTCTTTGCAACAGTAAATTTTGAGATCTTGTGAACCAGTTTCTGCAGAAAGAAAAGTAACTGTACCCCTTTTTGTTTTCTTGAGTATGAACATGAGTGTGACTGCATGTGTGTGTGTGTGTGTGTGTGTGTGTGTGTGTGTGTGTGTGTGTGTGTGTGTGTGTGTGTGTGAGTGTGTGTGTGTATGTGTGAGCATGTGGGTGCATGCATGCACTGTAGTAAAGTACATTCTCATGTCCTTAGGCTTAACATTTCTTATAAAACATTTTTCAGAAGCATGGTAAACATCTCACTGTTAATTAATACATGTATCACATTTATTTACTTACTTGAAATCTGGTCACCAGCAAAAGCAAGTAGAGTTAAATCCCTTTCTAAGATGTAAGTGAGTAGAAGGTAACATCTGTATAAGGGAGCATCACCGTACCTAAAAACTGTACAGATATTTGCAGAATGTACAGATTTTTTTTCTCATATTTTTGGTCTGTTCCCCATAAAAAGTGTATTGTTGACAAACCACCAGGACATTCTAAGGATTAAACTCACTAAATAATGACATGTATTAGAGTTTCAGACTTCATATCCTTCAGAAAAATGCATGCTAACACAAATCTGGTTATTCTAGCAGCTTCCTAAGTTTATAAGAGCAATATTTAAATTTGTTCCTATTTTGGGGCCTTTGTCCCCCCATTATGTCAGGCTTTGTCCAGATTTCTTGCACTAAGAGGTTGAGAGGTATGAGCATCACTAATGAAGAATGACACCATAGTGATGAGCAGTGCAAAACAAAGTCATAGTTCATTATGGTATACAGCTATCTCATAGTGAAAAAAGGAACCACAGTCATAATCAGTGAACTGTTCAGAAAATATATTTACTTAACAAAGGATAATGCCAAATATGATACTGCAGTAGAAGTCAGAACTGCAGGTGAGAAATGTGCCAGTAGTGGAATGAAAGGACTAGAAGGAAGTGTAGTGGTAGAGGGGGACATAACTAGTGTATACAGGACACTAAAGATAATGTGAGAGAGGTGGGAGAAAACAGGTAGCCAGGGTGTACAGGATACTAAAGATAGTGTGAGGGAGGTGAGAGGAACAAGGGAGCTAAAGTGTACAGAATACCAAAGATAGTGTGAGAGAAGTGGGAGGAAACAAGTAGCCAGGGTGTACATGATACTAATGATAGTGTGAGGAAGGTGGGAGGAAACAGGTAGCCAGGGTGCACTTGATACTAAAGATAGTGTGAGGGAGGTGAGAGGAACAAGGGAGCTAAGGTGTACAGGATACCAAAGATAGTGTGAGAGAAGTGGGAGGAAACAGGTAGCCAGGGTGTACAGGATACTATAGATAGTGTGAAGGAGGTGGGAGGAAACAGGTAGCCAGGGTGTACATGATACTAAAGATAGTGTGAGGGAGGAAATGGGTAGCCAGGGTGTACATGACACTAAAGATAGTATGAGGGAGGTGAGAGGAACAAGGGATCTAAGGTGAGAGGAACAAGGGAGCTAAGGTGTACAGGATACCAAAGATAGTGTGAGAGAATGGGTTGGGAGGGTGGCCTAATGGTTAAGGTTTTTGCCTTATAAACACAAGGTGCAGGGTTTGAGTCTCACAAAGGATAATTGGCTAGGCTTAAAATGGTTTGCAAGGGCATTCAGCCTAGTACTAATCTATGAACCTATGAACCTAAGAAGTAGGAGGAAACAGTTAGTCAGGGTGTACAGGATACTAAAGATAGTGTGAGGGAGGTGGGAGGAAACAGATAGCCAGGGTGTACATGATACTAAAGATAGCGTGAGGGAGGTGAGAGGAACAAGGAAGCTAAGGTGTACAGGATACCAAAGATAGTGTGAGAGAAGTGGGAGGTAACAGGTAGCCAGGGTGTACCGGATACTAAAGATAGTGTGAGGGAGGTGGGAGGAAACAGGTAGCCAGGGTGTACATGATACTAAAGATAGTGTGAGGGAGGTGAGAGGAAACAAATAACTAGGGTGTACATGATACTAAAGATAGTGTGAGGGTGGTGAGAGGAAACAAATAACCAGGGTGTAGTGGATACTAAAAATAGTGAAACAGGTTCCAGAACAAAATAAAATACTTTGTGATTTGTTATGCTGCAATATTTTGTAATGTGTTTTGTCATGATTTTACTTAGCATACATGTTTATTAAATGATACATGGAATGATTACTGTCAGCTTTGTAATTCCTTGTAGTAATACACTATACTTACAAACTTTTCTGGGAACTATTTACAATTTCTTTACTGCTGTCTTTGTCTTCAGTGCTTGTTGCTGCTTGTTTGGCATCAGGTGTGAAAAATGTCCTTTTAGATTATTATAAATGCAGATATATATATGTACGTAATACATACATACAGACATGCATACATTCTCACATTAGGACACAGGCACAAGTATGTCCGCTCACATATACAAACAATTACATACATGTACATACACACTGTTTTTTGTGCTAGGTCACCAAAAGACTACTTAAACATAAGTCTTAGAACATATTAGCACATGTTTGTTGTAGTCTGGAGATTTTGGTCATTCTTACTCTGTCTTATTCTTTTGCAGCAGACATGTTCTTGTCATTTTGTCACAAAGACATCTATTTCAGACGTTTGTTCTAACAGCTCTGATGCTGACAGTTTACTTTTTGTAATGTGACTGAAGTGGGATGATTTGACCTCATTCTTCTGTCTAGGGGGACTTGTGCTGGTGAAGATCTGACTTGACTGGAAAGGCATGTTTTGGTACTTGAGTAAAGAGAAGGAACAGACAGTCTGATCTGAACAGTCAGGCCTTTTCAGATTTTTACTGTTTGGATCATTTACTTTCCTTAACCATTTTATTGAGGTATTATTATCTCAATGTTATATTTGTGAATTCCTATGACTGAGTAAAATTTTTAAATTGTTGACTCAAAAATTGCAGACCATTGTCAGATGCTACATGCTTTGATATCCCATGTATTGAAACTATTTATTTCAGAACTGTCATCAGTGATTGCTTTGTGATACCTTTCTAATGAGCAGTTTCTATGAACTCAGAATAGTAATCCACAAAAAACCTTCTACAATAGCAGTGAAAGAATGCCATATGAGATTAGTTCCTCCTTTTGATGGTGGTTTCTAATTATGTCTTATGTTTGAAATCTATGAATAATTTACTAAACTTGCAAAGTCATGTTCAGCCAATACATGATATCATCCTTGTTTGTACCTTGTCATACCAGCTGTGACTCGTGCAGCCTTTTGTTAGGTAACTACACATGATACTTAGTTTATTATCCTTGAAAATCATTTGATATACACATGATGTATCAGCCCTACATGAAAAATGTCTTAAGTAAAATGATGTAACTGCTTAACTTGATTTAACCAACCTGTCATGGTGGCACATTGCAGTAAGTGTAACTCTAGGCTATTTTTTGTGTACGCTTTCAGTTCTTGAAGTATTTTGGTAGTCAAAACTAATTCTGAAGTAATCCTTAATACTTCTAGATCTTTCTGTCAAAGGTGTTCTTTGCTTTCATTTACCTGCAAAATGCATTATGCTTCCCTGGTGTATATTATACTTGCAGGTCATACTTCCAGAATAATCATAACACTTTTTGTATACATGCAGGTGCTTTGTGCAAAAATGTCTTAAAAGTATGAAGTGGTTTGTGATCAGAACCTACTTTTTTATTTATCCTCCTTGCTTCACACCCTTTGGAGTTCTAATCCCCAGGACCTCTGTATATCACCTCGCCATTCAGCATCTCCTTTTATCCCCTATGACTAACACCAATTTTCAGGCTGGGGCTGGTGTGGAACACCTTAGGGTTTTCTGCGGGTCTTGTTGGAAATTGCTTCTGCAAAGGGGAGGGATATTTATGTTTCAACCTACCCCTTTGCCTCTCTCCTCTTCCATATGCTCATGCCAGAATTGTCTGATTTCTACTCCCTTCTTTATAGATCATGTCCTCCTTGGGAAATGCCAAGGTGAACATTCCTTTCCCAAGATAAGCATACCTGCCCCTCCCTGCTAGTGCCACAAATGCACACCCTGCAAATCAAATCCAGGTCTACTGGGCTGTAGTTAGAGGTTTATCCTTCTATGCCATGGTGCTAGCTAATCAGAGTCCATTTTGATCCTTTTCATGTATTTAGGCATGAAACTTTTGACATCTGAAGACCATTGCTAGCATTGTTTCCTCAGTTTATGCATAACATTTCTGTGCTTCAGTTAGTGCACTTGATGCTTGGACATTAGGTCTGAAGTCTTATAGTAGAACTGCTCCTATCCTTTGCTCTCTTGCATCCGTTTGTATGGTTGTGAGATGCAACACACCATTTTGGAATTGGTGCGGTGGTTACTAACTTATTTAGCAATTTGAACCTCTTTTCTTGATCTGCTGACTAGCGCCATACTATATCTCATTTTAGCAGCTTTCTCAGTGGCACACTGATCTCTGACAAATAAGGAATAAGCTCTGGCAGATACTGCATCATTCCCATGAACTGCACCAGAGATTATTTGCCAGTAGGTTTCTGCATATTTACAATTGCACAGGCATTGTCTACATACAGTTGAAGACTACTCTTGGACAAAACATGTCCCATACATATTAAAGAAGTGACATATATTAGTCATTTGACTTTGATGCATTTCACTTCCTGAGATTTCAGTCAATCCAGCAACTTGATTAGTCAGCTATCACACTCCTCCATATTAGCAACCCGCACTAGAATGTCATCAGTAATACTTAGCACTCCTCGAGACCCTTGACCAGCTATCCAGCATGCAATCGAGTGCAATTAAAGTGGATGCCTTTTAGATGTATTTTTAATGTGGTTTATCAAAAATAAATACACTTCTCTTGTTCACAGCTTGTATTGTGCTACTGTGCACTGTTAGTGTTTATCACATGTTCACACTATTTTTTGACTATGATGTTTAAGTTTGGGGATTGCAGGGGGCTTTCCTCCTTCATGGTGTGCTGGGGACTTGCCTCCTTGCAAAAATGTTTTTGTGTGTTTTTCTGCCTTACAAATCACATTTTGCATTAACAAAAAAAATACTGAAATCAGTTTATTGGAGAGAGATTGAAACTAGCATATCGTAGGTAAAGCTGTTCGACCATGTTTGATCCTTAGAGCACCTCTAGTAATGATGAGGGTCCAAAAGTAGTCATAAGAATCTATATCTGCCTATATATAGAAGTGTGACAGAAGGAGATACTGCCAGCCCAGCTATCTGGAATTTTGTAAGCGGTTGTGTGTAATTTGTGAATAGCAACATGATTCATATGCCTGTGTTACAAATGTATTAGAACTGTATGTCATATTGTAAAGACGTGTGCTGAAGAGATATTTTTATACACTATTGAAACTGTTTAGATGTATGTATTTTAATAAGGAAGACTGAAACTTCAGAAGAATGGTTGGGGTTGAGTTACTTTATGGTGGGGCCATAAACAAAAGAGATGTTATCTTTCAGTTTCAGTGCAGTAGCAGACATAATGTCTAGAACTAGACGTTTTTTGTATTGTCTTTAAGTGTGGAGGAATGTAAATTGTTTTACAACTTCCACGATTTGCCAAAATATCTAAGGTCTATGTGTTTTTGCAGATAGATGCTAAATGCTACAGCTGCATCGATGGTTTTGCCGGGGATAGTCAGACGACAAGAGGTGATGTCATTCTGCAAGTATCCCAGCAGTAATATTTGAAATATTAATTTAAGAACTGTCTGAGAGAGAGGTAGTGCATTTTATAATTGCCTTTGGCCTGACAACATCAGCTGAAAAACCCACTCACCACATCTACCTGCTCTGTAAGGAAGTTAACCAGGATACAATAATTTCTTTTAGATATAGTCTAGGAATATAGCTGAGCTTAATTTAGATGTTTTTCTTTATTTATTTGAGACTGTCCTGCAATGTTGTTTTAAATATTTCCTGTGATTTTGAACTCTGAAGTTACTTTGATTATTTACTGAGTATTTTATTGTTATTTTATTATTTATTATTAAATATATTTAAATCTTTCAATTATGGCTGGTCTGTCTAGAGATATTTAACCTCTTAGAGTATGTACATATATATTTGGTGAAACTGTGCTGGCCACTCCGTATAGATTTGCTCTTGGTCAAACTACCATTTGGATTAATAGTAGCATTACACAATAAAATTGGACACCCTTTGCTAAGAGCCTTAAAGTAGTGACTGGTGGCAGTGAAAACTACCTTATAATCTGGGCAGAAGGGGCATAGCTAGTAAACCTGTGCCAGCCATTCTCAGGTGTGTGTGTGTGTGTGTGTGTGTGTGTGTGTGTGTGTGTGTATGTGTGTGTGTGTGTGTGTGTGTGTGTGTGTGTGTATAAACCAAATCTTGAAGTGTGTGTGTGTGTGTGTGTGTGTGTGTGTGTGTGTGTGTGTGTGTGTGTGTGTGTGTGTGTGTGTGTCAGCTACTTGGGTAGGGAAACGAAGCACTGGTGGGACAGAGAGAGTGCTGGGGGTCTTGGCTTGAGCACTCAGCTGTGATCTCAACCCTATAGCTGTGCCAGTGGGGAGTCTTATTGGGGATCTGGAGAAAGAGGAAAAAAACAGCCCCAGATTGACTGTGGTCTCTGTGTGCTCTTATGGGAAATTGCACTTTACTGTGTGTGTACTTGTTATACTCCCAGTGTGTACATTCCCCACTGTTGCCAGTGGTGAGGATTCAGGCTCCTTGGTTACTGGGCCAGTGCAGCTTATAATCTCTATGATTTATGCTTCTGTACTTGCAATAAAATGCTAATCAGACATACATGTTTCCTTTTTTTCATGGATGCAGTGAGCTGTTGCCATTAGAATTCTGAATGTGCACTTTTTTCATTGAATTTTGCACTTTAAGTTAAACATTGAACTGCACTTGTAGTGGCCTTAGCAGTGCTCAAGCATTCGAGATGAACATTTTTTTGGATGTTCTATATACCTTCATGCATATTCTCACAGCTCTGTTACAGCTTGCTTCTGCATGAATTCAGTATCAACAAACTATGCTCTCTGACAGAAAACTGCAGTTTTATCATTAATAGCCACAGAAACAATTCCATAGCAACTAATTTTTCATGTGGATTGTAGTCTGTTTATCATGCCTCATGTAAAACAAGCATCTAAAACATATTTTAGCTGAGTTTGACTTTCTGAAAGTCTTTTGTGATATTTTTAAGTTACATACTCAACAGTTCACCTGTTCTGCATGTAAATGTGATATTATCCAATGCAAAATTAACTTCTCTTAGTGGTCTACTCCTTAACCGGTAATTTCTAGTTCTACAGAAAATTTAATTTCTTTGAGTCACCAAATTCACATTCTTGTGCTCTGTGCTTAAGATAATTGTCATAATTTTCAAAAGTTTCTTAAACCTCTTAATTTCTAGGAAAAATATAAATAGCTTTTATATATATATATATATATATATATATATATATATATATATATATATATATATATATATATATATATATAGTTCCCTATCAGAAGCCTGAAACACTATAAGCCTGAAAATCAAAATCCTGAAACCAAAAGCCTGAAAATTCAAAATCCCGAAAACCCAAAATCCTGAAAACACAAAATGGACATACTGACGTCATTGTGGCTTTGCTATTGTTAGCCCTGTGGTGTTAGGTCATGCGTTGGGTTCAGGTAAGTGTGCGGTTGGTTTTATGTTAGGGTTAGGGGCGGTTTAAGTGAGTTAGGGTTAGGGCGCAGGTTAGGCATGTATGCAATAGTGACAAATATTAGGATTAGGGGCGGTTTAAGTGAGTTAGGGTTAGGGCGCGGGTCAGGTGAGTGTGCGATAGTGACGGACCTTAGGGTTAGGGTTAGGGTCAGGATCAGTTGGTAGATATTAGTGTCTTTATAGTGACATATTAGCATTATTTGTGTTTTCAGGATTTTGAGTTTCAGGATTTTGGGTTTTCGGGATTTTGAATTTTCAGGCTTTTGGTTTCAGGATTTTGATTTTCAGGCATATAGTGTTTCAGGCTTCTGATAGGGAACCATATATATATATAGATATATATATATATATATATATATATATATATATATATATATTCACTTTATAACCTCGAAATACTGAAATATCGAATTTCGGTATCTCGAGACTATAAAACCGGATCCACAAAACATCGACACAAAAAAACCCGCGAAATTCACAACACCGAAAACACCGCACACACTATACCACACATACACCACAACACCCACATCACAACATAAACAAACAAAACTACATACATACACAACTCATACACACATAACCAGGGGGCAAGCCCCCCTGCACCCCCCATGTGGGGGGCTGCACCCCCCACCCCCCTACTTATATATACTAACTCCGAGATCGCACAAACACAAAACAAAAAGCCAACTCACACACGCACATTCTCTGACCCCTCACACACACATCAGCACACTCACACACACTCTAACTCCCACTCAAAACCCTTAGAAAACACTTACCTGACATAACACCTACATCCACACATTGCACCGCGCACCATCAAATCCCGGACATTACTCAGCGTAAGGTCATAACTGTGAATTCGACATATATTCGAGTTCGCGATTATGACCTTTCACTATTTTTAACATTCGACTTTATAGTCTCGAGATACTGAAATTCGACATTTCAGTAATTCGAGGTTATAAAGTGTTTCTATATATATATATATATATATATTTTTTATATATTTTAATTTTGTCTTTCTTCTCCTCCTCTTCTTTAGTAGTAACTATGTTAATAAGTATCTTGGTGATTTCCTCATCCACACTTAAAGAAACATGGTATACTGGGTATGTGTCTTTCAGTTTTCAAATAACTTTCTTCCTCTACAATTTTAGAAAGACTGATGGTTGCAGAATCACCATTTTGAGCCTATAATTTAAGAAGTGAAACAAAAATATGCTGTTGGTTCAATGGGACATGAAAACAATAAAAATGTGTATGAGGCTTGTATATGACCATGCAGTGAATATCAGTCCATTTGGTATATTAAAAATATAAGAAATGAGACTAACAACAGATTTAGAAAAATGGATATTTCACTTGTTGAAAGTGTTTTCCAGGTGAACTGCTGGCCTAGCACTATAGCACATCCAGTAAACACCTCAGCATACAAATAATCCACACACCAAACGACAGCTAGTTCACCCAGGCTAACACTGTGCTGAAAAGCAAATAAACTGTCTGTGCAATCCAATAATAAAAGTTCTGTTAAAATCCAGAATTTAATGAAAAGAATGAAATAAAACAAAATAAGAACAAAAATAATAAAAATGAAGTCCCTTGTCCAATGATAAGCACTTTTGAATAGTTCTTCTTCAGATCGTACGAGCCTTCTTCACCAATGTCTAGAACCTTAGAGGTAACACACAGCAGTGTGCTGAACTGGTGGTGACCGATTAACACCTTCACCGATCAGGGTAACATAGCAACTCTACTGGCTTATAAATTCAGCTCAGGCTTCACTCCCTATCCCCCCAACTTAATTCCTCCCAGCTATCAGCAGGGACTGGGTGCTGGTAGTACTCACTAAAGACAAGAATATCTCCTTCATGCATCCTGACAATATCCTCAGTTGCCTCCTGAACAGTCTAAAACATGAACTATCAGAACCACTTGAGGCACACTTTAACTGCAGCCTTGAAACAGGCTACATTCCAAGTGAATGGAGGACTGCAATAGTCATTCCCCTCCAAAGGAGCAGAACATCAACCAACTCAGGGAACTACAGACCCATCAGTCTAACAAGCCTTATATGCAAAGCCATGGAATGAGTTATCATGGAAATGATAAACAAGGACATTGGCAACCTACAGACACTGGACCCATGACATTTTTAACCTGGTAGACTTCTTTGAGCGAGCCACCAAGGCAATGGACAAAGGTAAAACGTGCATACTGCATATCTTGACCTGGCTAAGGCATTCGATACAATACCTCACTCAGGCATTGTTGACAAACTCTCTGATCCTGGCATAAATTCTTGCATAACTCACTGGATTGCTAGCTGGCTCACTGACAGATACCATGAAGTCAGGATTGGTGAGACCACCTCCACCAAGAAACCAGTCACCAGTGAAGTATCCCAGGGTCCTTGCTGGGCCCACTCCTGTTTGGCATCTACTGCTTGGATGTCAAGGCTAATATTCAAGACCTCTGGCTCACCAAGTTCACAGATGACTGTAAATTGGGAGCTATTTTAGTTCCCCCAAGACACCAGCATTTTCCAAGTCAGCTGAATACAGACAAATGACTGATGCCAAAGACATGGCCTAAAACTCAATGCCAAAAAATGCATCATAATGCCCTTTGGGAAACTGTTAATCCAAGTTAATTACTCCATCAATAAAACACCCCTAAGAGTCGATGCAGTAGTAAGCGATCTGGGAACACATGTAGACAGTAGTCTGGCCTTTGACCAACATGTAGCTAAGATAATGAGAAAAATCAGTCTATGTCAACCCAACTTATAGATGAGAAAGTTATAGTACCACTCTACTCATTATTATGTGTCTAGCTAAACACTTGTAATAGCTGGAATGCTTATAAATGTTTCTCACAAGGAAAATTCAGGGCATGAATACCCTGTCCTACACTGATTGCTTAAAGGCTCAGTTTCTGTATTCAGTCTCCTACAGACTGCTGACAGGGGATCTTGTTGCATATTCACAAATATACAGTCAAAAATGAGCAAACAAACTTGTAAAAATGTGTAGAAACAGGCAACCTGATGTCCAGATAGGCAATAGTGACAAATAATTGCACTTCCTGACTCAATAAAAATAATGAATAAAATCATGAATAATCATAAAACTCCATTGAATTATCTATAAATATTGTATGATAAAAGACAACATAAAAATGTTCTTACTAACCTAGAGGTTCATTTAAATGTGGATGCTGCAACATGTGTAAAGTGATGAGAACTGGAAATTCCTTTATAGTTAGGAATAAAAAATACAACATTAAGCAGAGGATTACTTGTGATTCAAAGTCAGTGGTGTACATTGCTTTGTGTAATTCCTGCCCTTCCTTTTACATAGGAAAAACCAATCGTAAACTAAAAGAGAGAATATACCAGCACCTTTATGCCATAAAAAGAGAATGCCTTAGCAAAACATGTTAGCAGTAACCCTGACCACTCTTTTGTTTTATGGGCATTGATCAAGTACCTTTAACCGATAGGGAGGCCCCTTTCAGATAGTTCTTGAGTGTGTCGAACTTTTATGGCAGTTGAATTTAGATGCATTTAGGCTAGATGGCCTCAATGAGAACTGTAACATTTCATGTGTTCTTAAACTAAGGAGCTACTTTAGGTAATGCCTATATGTACATTATTTTGTGGGTTTAATGCATAATTTTTACAATGTTAATGTAAATGCACTAGTAAGAACATTTTTATGTTGTCTTTTATCATACAATATTTATAGATAATTCAATGGAGTTTTATGATTATTCATGATTTTATTCATTATTTTTATTGAGTCAAATTAGTGCAGGAAGTGCAATTATTTGTCACTTCCTGTTAACTGAGTATTTGAACAGACCAGTTTAGCTGTTTTACTTGTCTTCTTCTGAGGAAGCTGTGACAGGGTCACCGTTGTCTTTTGAAAATAAAATACTTTTACGTTAAAGAAGAAACTTGGACTTTGTTTCCTGTGGTTAGTATTGACTATCTGGACATCAGGTTGCCTGTTTCTACACATATTCACAAATATACATACAGTACAAGAAACACTAGATCCAGGGATCTGAACTTCATTTGTGACATAAACAGAATGTGGTGGAGAGACAGATATGAGTCACAAAAGATCCCTTCACAATGTAATAGACTGCCCATCCATGTAAAACAGACTTCATTCCACACCTTATTCAAATGAAACCTTGATAACTGGATGGGAAATCATAACTTTTCCCCAGTCTGGCCCCCATGTCCATTATGAACATTGTCTGTCAATAGGAAAAGTATTATCCTAACACCCCACTACAGATCCTTAGTTACCTCCTTACTAACATGCCCTCCATATAGATGTCCATGATACTTAAGACCCAAATGGTTTGGGGTGTGCAGCTAAGCTTGTAAAGGCCCTATTGATCATTAGCCTAGTAACAGCCTATGAACCTATAAATCCAGTCCTATATTTAAGAGTGATTTTTTTTTACTGTGCTCTGTGGTGCACCTGCTCAAACTTTGTGCACAACCCATCTTACAGTAGATGGGTTGTTTCTGTATGTCTGCTTATAACTAAATTAGCATGTAAGGAATGATTCCTCGGTGCATGCTTTGAAGAGGGCATACCATTTATCCTCAAGTGTGGCAGTGTGCAAGCTGGGGTCATGGAGGTGAGGAGTGTACTTAAATTTCATCAGGACATTAGTTAGTTGGTGTAGGTTTGCCTTTGAGCAGTCTCTAAAGATAGAAGGGTTTTGTGGCAAATCAGGTTTCACCCTCATAGTGATCGTTACTGAAGGATGGTCAGATTTGACCAGTGAATTGATAACATGAACGGCCTCTACCATTCTTGGAGTTTACTAGGTAAGCAGGGGAATGGAAATAGAATGTTAAGCCATTCTTCCACGTCACACATACATACCTATTGAGTTTTTAGATTCATGACTCTACCAACTGTATGTCTTTTGAAGATGGAGGAAACTGGAGTACAGTGAGAAAAATCTTGACCCTGTAGTTTTCCTTCATACTTAATCTCTCATCCTAGTGCATCTGTATTGACACACACACACACACACACACACACACACACACACACACACACACACACACACACACACAAGTAAATACATAATAAGATTATGAACAATTGTTGTGAGAAATATTACTTTATCTCACTTCAGTTTAGACCTTTTTCCTTTTAATTTTGTTGTCCTCATTTACATTTTTTGTTTTGTCTTCATTTACTTCTTTTTCTAAAATATACTGCTTTCCAATACCCATCTCAATCTGCACTGCAATTTCTTTATTCAGATTTCTTGCACACAATATTGTTCTATAATTATATGCCTGCTCTAAACTGTGTAAATAAGTCTTTTATCTACCTTCCAGTCATTGTCTGCGTAAATAAGCCTTTTTACCTACCTTCCAGGCATTGACGGCAGTGGTGGTGCTGCGGTAGCATTGTCACCTCACAGTAAGACGTTGTCCTGTTCGATTCTCAGCTAGAGCATCTTCTGTGTGGAGACATGCATGAATGGGCATACCTTCATTGAAGGTTGTCTGTCAGGGCTGGCAACTCGGCATGTAAAAATCTACTGCCAATCATTAGCGGGCCAGTGTTCCACTGTGGTGACCCCTAACTAGGAAAAGCCGAAAGACACAACAACAACCTACCTTCCAGGCATTGTCTGTGTAAATAAGCCTTTTTACCTACCTTCCAGTCAGTGTCTGTTTCAGAATATTTTTTTTTTCTGTATTCCTACTACTGCATTTCTCCTCAGTGTTATAAATACTGAATCATCCTTGTCCCCATGTGGCTTCATTATGTTAAACCCAGCATTGTCTTCCTGAACTTTCTTTGAAAGATCTTTGTATTGTCTTGGTCTTTAAAGAGATTCAGCCCCTAGTATTTTAATTAAAGACACCAGTGATGTCAGTGCCACATTTCTTCTGCTTTTGATATATTTTCATCTGCCCCATACCACTTTTGCACCTTTTGGTGGAGATATGGTTTATGGGAGTTTTTTTAACCTTTAGGTAAACCTCCCCTACGCCCATTATTTCAGTGGTATATTCCAATAAGACAGCTGTAATGTAAGTATGTCATCGACATAAGTATCCACATATGCAATCAAGTTTTCATTCTTGATTGGTATTGCACGGTATGGCAAATGTAAGCATGATTCAGTTGATTAACATGGTGAAGAATTCCATGACTCATTCACTGGTCTAAAGTCTTCCATCAGATTTAAATCATATTATATTCAGTTCCTCACAGATGGACTGCTAGGAGCAGCATTTTCATTAGCTAAGTGTTATTTTATTGTCCACTTTTGTCTGAGACCATTTTTATGACGGCAGTTTTTATAGAATGAACATGTTGGTGTTGATTATAATATATAAAATATTTCTTTGCGCTTTCCTTAGATAAAAAGATTGGGTCTATATTAGAACATCGAAGTTTTAAAACTTTGAATGTTCTAATATCGACCCCTATTCAGTGAAAGCTGAAAATATCGAAGCAACAGAAAACCAATTTTTTTCCTAGGGAAAGCATTCAGTTGTCCGTTTCTGTTGCTTCAGTATTTTCAGCACCGTGGTGGAAGGTTACGGGTCGGGTTGGTAAGTGTGCGATTGAGTGTGAGTTAGGTTAGTTAGGGTGCGGGTTAGGTATGTGTGCAATTCTGTGGACATGAGGGTTAGGGTTGGTTAGGTGAGTTAGGGTTTGGTCGTGGGTTAGGTATGTGTGAGATTGTGTGGACATGTGGGTTAGGGTGGGGTAGGTGAGTGTGCGATAGTGACGGATCTTAGGGTTAGGGTTTGGGTTAAGGTAAGTGGATAGCTAGTGGTGTGTATAGTTTACTGTAGGGTTAGATGTAAGATTTTAGGTGTATGTGTGTGTATTGCTGTTTGTCTGATGTGCTTGTGTTGTGTGTATGTGTTTTGGAACAGCAATTTTTTTCCCTAGGAAAAAATTTGCTGTTCTGTATGTTCGATGTTTTCAGCTTTTACTGAATAGGGGTCGATATTAGAACATTCAAAGTTTTGAAACTTCGATGTTCTAATATAGACTCAAAGATCCAAAATAATACAGATTATTTTTGTTTTATATATATATATATATATATATATATATATATATATATATATATATATGTATATATGTTGAAATCAGACATATTATGGTCCAGCTGTATTTTTTAATTTTCCCCTGGCTTGGACAATTCTGCCTTGGATCTTGTGAGCAAACTGAAAATTCTCACTGGATCCAGTGAACTCCCGCAGAAGAGTTTACCTGCTTTTACTTGTTATTTTATTAAAGTATTTATATTTTTATACAACTTCAGCCTACTGGACATCTTTGATTTTTGCATACTATATTACTTTTGGATTTGTCCTGGTCCTGGTACGCTTCTTTTTATTATTATAACTCCTACAGAAGGTAATGCAGCTAGAAAAGCTGTTTTAGATCTTAAAGTTTGTTTAGTTGTTGAGGTGATTTGCAGCTTGTTTTCTGCTCTAACAATGTTTAAAATGTCTAGATCCTGATCACTGGAATAATTTCTGACAACATAATAAAAACTTCCCCAGAATGTCTGTAGATATCTCAAAATTGAAAAAAACTGCATGCAATTAGCCTCTATACTTCAGCACGCTACATTTCCTTTTTTAGAAAGTTTTTATTACATTTTTAAACACAATTAAAATATATTATCATCCAAAAGAAACAGCAAAAAAAATTGCTTACAATATTGTCAGCATCAACTAATCTAACATTCTCAATTTCCATTCAAAGATAAAGAATAAAAAAATGTAAATACATATATATATTATTATAGAAATCATAAATCAATATTTTTCTAATAAAACACTTAACTTTAACCAGTTATTATAGTAAGCAGCAGTTTTAAATGTTTTCATTTTAATAATGATTAACTCATTTCCACAAACAGTGTTAGCAACATTTATAAATTCTTTAAATGAGGGAATAACATCTTTTTTCCAATTTATTGTAATAACTTTTCTAGAAATAGTCAACAGACTCCATTGAGGAAAGCACTGCATTCTAGGAACATTTCCAGGAATTGAAGTATTAAATATAATTATTGATTTAGTTAAACTAAAATTGTCTGTCCGTAGAGCTTGTAGAAAACTTTTTATTTCTTCCAAAATAAATTGTATCATTCTGCAGTCAAAGACCAGGTGTTGCATGTCACCTTTTAACATAGATTTGCATCTCCAACATCCAATATTTTTATATATTAGTTCTATTTTATGAGGAATAATAAATGTTCTGTGTATAAATTTCCATGAAACTATTTTCCAATCCAAGGAAGATGATGTTTTCGATGATGATGACAATATTTATCTCTTATTATCTTCTACTACAGTAGTATGATTAACTAAATTAAAATAAACTAAATAAAATAAAGTAAATAAAGTAAAGTAAAAGCTGGAGTGCCTTCAGTGTGGAGTCGGCATGTCCCCCCTACATTCATGTAGGTTTTCTCTGGATACTCTGGTTTCCTCCCACGTTACAAAGACATTTTTCTGGAGCATTTCTCCCCAGGCCTGTGTTGAAAATTGGCTTTGTTCCAAGTTGGACTTTCCCAGTAAACAGATGTTAAATAAATTAAATAAACAAATGTTAAATAAATAAATAAAATAATCACAACAATTATTTTAATGTATAACCTTATATTTCTTACAAATTTATATATTTTAGATAAAAATGTTTTCCCCCAAGTCATTTCTCGAATCAATATTATTTAGAAAATCAATAAATGGTGGAAATGTATTCCTTATTATAATGGACATTAAAACAATTATAAAATTAATAAATTGGCTAATTGCTTGCATAGTTATCCAGTTTTTCATATCATTATCATATGTATTCATTTTAAAGTCAGAAGTACATAGCTTTTCTCCAGTTATCATTTATAAAAAAAAGTCAAAATTTGATTTTCTTAAATCCAGCATTTTGGAGAAATTTAGAGTATTAATGCAATCTTCAGTGAAGTCAACAGAAAATATAGTAAAGAAACAAATTTTCTAATCAGGATTTTTAAAAATAAATTTCCTTAATATAATTCAAATATTGTTTATGTAGCACAAACTAGATAGCTTTTTAATGTTTCTAGTAAAATATTTATTTAATAAATTTAATAAAGTTATTTCCTAAAATCTGAATATGTTTTTTAGTTATACTATTATTAACATTTAACTTAATAATTTCACGTTTTTTTTTTCCATTTGGCAGAATAATTAGGATTTAACCATATAGCTATAGTTCTGATGACAGAAGATAAAGCATAGAATTCTGTATTGGGAAATCCCACTCCACCATTCATCCAATCTCTGGTATGATGACACATTGTCAATCTGAGTTAAATTGGGAACCGAAGAATTTTAAAAGTAGGACATCAAATTGTTTAATATGTTCTTTAAAAGGGCAATGGGAAGTTGACTGAATAATATATAATAAATCTGGTAAGATAATTATCTTAATATAACTCTGTCTTTCATTGGGAAAAAATGTATTCCATTTGTTTATTAGCAATTCAACAGAATCCAAAATATTCTTATTTTATTTATTTATTTTATTTATTTTACATTTGTTGATATTGAGAGTCCAACTGGATGCCTGTTCCATTTTCAGTGGAGGCCTGGGGAGAAAATCTCCACAAATCAATTACAAGCAATGATAATGAGTATAACAGCAGCAATCATATTTACATATATAGTACATAAGCATGAAAATTAAAATTAGATACATAGAATAAAAAAAATCTTGACAATTTTTTACAGTTAGAATGAGTCAATATAGAAGTAAGAAGAATTACAGAATAAGATACAAAGGTGACAGTTGCATCTTGAAATTTGCATCTTTTACAATTTTATACAGTTAGAGTGAGTACAAGTTTGACGTAGTCAGGTTGATAGTAGTAGGTAAAACAACAGTTGAGTGGTAAGATATATAGACTAGGTATAAAAGCAAGTGTAAAGATGGAGAAAGAAAATAAAACTATAAAAAACTGTGTCTAGCAGTATTTTAGTGCCTCTATATGTATAGGTACTAACTGAGAGACCAGGTGTAGAGGTGACACTGTGAGGAAGGTGGAAATTAAAAAAAAGCTGCAGTTCCTCTTAGTGGTACAGTTCTGAAACAGATACCAGGAGATTAGAGAAGACGGTGGATATAATTTGGGAGGTTAGCATGGGGGTGAACATAACCACATCCTTGTGACATTTAAGTGCTGTTTGTGTAGTCTTTTAAATGTAAATTGAGTCTGTTGAGGTAATAGCAGAGGGTAGGGAGCTCCAAGTTTTATCTATATAATTAGGAAAGAGGGAGTCCCATGCTGTGTTTTTGCACTTGGTGACCTCTGATCAATACTAGTAAAAAACTACGATCACTCATAAAATCATCCAAGGCCAACTTTGAGAGAAAAATCGCCAAGAACTCAAAAGACAATCATAAGGCCTTTTTTAGCTATGTTATAAATCTGGGTGGAAACTCCCAGATATGCGCAGAATTAGTCCAAAATGACACAAAAATCACTGAACCCACAGACATTGCAAACATACTGGCAGACAGGTTCAGTGAAAATTTCTCCCCTCCCTCCCCCCCAAAAGGAGAAATATCTATCCCAGCAGAGTGTAGCCTCCCAATCATCTCAAATGCCCAGGTGAGAGCTGCTCTCTCTAAAGCTAAAAACACAGCATCAATGGGACCGGATGGTGTCTCTGGCTGTGTGCTACACGAACTCAATGAGGAACTAAACTCACACATAAGGCTGCTGTTTAATCTTAGCCTTACCACAGGATACGTACCCAAAGAGTGGCGTACAGCAACTGTGGTCCCACTCCACAAAGGCAGTGCTTCTACGGACCCTGGTAATTACCGCCCCATAAGCTTAACAAGCCTGGTCTGCAAAGCTATGGAGAGGATCATAATGTAACTCATAAATAAAGACATAGGGGACCTACAGACATTGGATCCTACCCAATTCGGCTTTGTCAAGGGCAGATCATGCCTCTTGAACTTGGTCGACTTTTTTGAAACAGTCACCAAGGCCATTGATGAGGGTAAGGCAGTTCACACAGCCTACCTTGACCTTGCAAAAGCTTTCGACACAATACCCCACTCGGGTATCATAGAAAAGCTCACCAGCTTAAATGTAAACCCATATGTCACAAGATGGGTTGCAAACTGGCTCAAGGACAGAACCCACAGGGTTAGAGTTGCTGGTGCCATGTCAGACTCGAAGCCGGTCACAAGCGGTGTCCCACAGGGCTCAGTCCTGGGCCCCCTCTTGTTCGGCATCTACTTTTCAGAAGTGCAGGCAAACATAGGAGGATTGTGGCTGACAAAGTTTGCAGATAACTGCAAACTGGGCGCCATAGTTGAAAATCCATCAGACACAGATATCCTTCAGAGAGGTCTCATAGAAATGGATAACTGGTGCCAGAGCCATGGCCTTAAGCTAAACGCCAAAAAATGTATAGTCATACCCTTTGGTAAAAACAAGGTAACCCCAAGTTACCACATAGGTGGCAATCCATTAAGCACAGAAGAGGTTATCAGGGACCTGGGGACCCAAGTTGACAGTAACCTTTCTTTTGACACTCACATTGCCAAAGTGGTTAGGAGGACCTTCTACATTGCCCACCTGATTATGAAGGGATTCACATCCAGATCAAGGGGGGGTCATTGTTCCCCTGTACTCTTCACTTATCAGACCAATGATTGAGTACAATGCCCCATTCGGAATGTATCTTACCCGACACCTGCAGCAATTGGAAACACCCCAAAAGTTCCTCACCAAAAGGATAAAGGGGCTCAAAAATATGCCATATGCTGCCCGACTGAAGAAACTCCAGCTCTATTCAGTCGCATACCATCTGCTCAGAGGTGACCTGTGCCTGACATACAAGGCCATGTCCAACCCGGAATTAATGGACATGCTCTACCTCAAAAAATCCAAATCCACCATTGCCACAAGAGCAAGAGACTTAAACCTCAACACGGATATAAATAGGACATGCTGGAGGGACAGATTCATCACCCAGAGACTCCCTATGCTGTGGAACAGAATCCCGGTCCATGTGTGACAGAGCACCTCGCTGGCTCTGTTCAAGAGGAATCTTGACCAGTGGATGGGAGATCGTAGGTTTACCCCGGGGATCATCTCTATATCACTGCTGGACAGAGGCATGGCAAACTAATGGGTATAGTATTCTTCAACCTAAGGGGTGGTGAAAGCCACACAACTCTGGCTAGGCCTATAAATGCCCTAGGGCAGATAGCCTAGTATGAACCTATGAACCTATGAACCTATGATTAGCATTTTATTACTAGAACATAGTTGTCTGGGGTGAGTTTGTAGTTTTAATAGGTTGGCCAGGGCTGGAGTTTTATCTGTAAGTAGTAGTAGTTTGTGTGCAAAGGAAAGCTGATGAAAGGATAGGAGATTAGGAAATCCAAGTAAGTGAAGTTGTTTTAGGGAATGGCAGTGGTGGGATTGGTATGGGGCACCGGTAGCAAATTGGGCAATTTGATTGTAGCAGGTATTGAGCTTGGAAATTTCTGTTTTGGGTAAGTTGGTGAAAATGGGTGAGGCATAGAACATAGTAGAGAGGAGGTGAGTTTGAGCAATTGTTGCCCTGGTGGTTTGGGTTAGAAATTGTTTATTTTTATATAGACTGCCCAGTTTTTTGTGGATGTTTTTAATAGTTTTATTTATATGCAGATCAAATTTGACATTATTATCAATGATCACTCCTAGCAGTTTAGTATGAGTATCTGGGGAGATAATAGTTCCATCCCTGGACACAATATTAAATGGGCTGGGTATTGTGGTTGATTTGTTTTGACTAAATAGTAGAAGTTTTTTTTTTTTTTGGGGGGGGGTTAGCATTATGTTTTTGTTAAGAAATAAGGTTTTGGTATTTTGGAAAAGTTTTTGGGTGATGGAGAGGAGTTCTTGAGGAACACTGGCTGAACAGAGTAGCATTGAGTCATCAGTATATTGAATAATAGTTGCATCTTGAAAGATGCTGTGAAGATTATTGGTGAAAATGGAGAATAGCAGGGGTCCTAGAACAGACCCTTGTGGGACTCCTGTGGTGATTGGAAGTAGTGAAGATAAGTTGTTGTCCAATTGAACTGCTTGTTGTCTCCTTTGTAGGTAATTCTGAAACCATGCTAATGGATGGTTACTAAGGCCCAGGTCAGTAAGGGCTTGAAGTAGTTTAGGTTGGTTGACCATATCAAAGACCTTTGACAGGTCCAAGAATATAGCAGATGTTAGGTTGCCTGTGTGTTTGTTTTTGTTGATGAAGTTTGTGAAAGACAATAGGACAGTGGTGGTGTTGTGAGCAGGCCGAAATCCATGCTGGGTGGGAGAGAGAAGTTGGTTATTTAGTAGGTACAGCATGAGTTGGTGGTGTACAAATTTTTCAAGTATTTTAGCTAGTGGAGACAGGATGGCAATGGGGTAATACTTAGTGGGGTCAGTGGAGGTACCGCCTTTGTGGAGGGGGATGATATAGGTCATCTTCCAGATAGGTGGAATAGTGGTTTCTGAAATAGATCTGTTCAAAAGGATGGATACTGGGAACGCAATTTTGTTGGCAGTCAAGTGAAGGTATTCAGCAGGGATGCCATCAGCTGCAAGTGTAGTAGGTTTAAGTTTGGTTAGCAGCCTTTTGATGTAATTGGTAGGTATGGGTTGAAATTGGAAGGCTATTTTGGGTCTATGTATAGGCATGGAGCTATTAGTGGTGGTGGATGTGGACAGCTTTTGAACAAGGCTGGAGATTGTTTCTATAAAGCATTTGTTGAAGGTATCTGGTATATTTCTGATTTCACTAGTGAAGGAAGGAGATGGTGTAGAGGGATTGCCAGGGTGGAGTAGTTTATTTATTCCTACCCAGAATTTTTTGGGATTGTTTTGGTGCCTGTTTTGTAGCTATATGAAATTATTTTATTTATCTAGGAGGACTTTTTTTTTCTATAATTTCTAAGTTTTTGTAATTGTTCCTTATCTGTTGGGGGTTTAGTAGCTCTCCAAAGATTCCAGGCTCTCTTCCTTACTGCTATTTTATTTTTAGTCTCTTTGGTAGTCCAGGAGGCTGTTTTTACTTTGAGTTTTGTAGTATGGGCCAGGCCGTGGTCATTTGGGATTTTTAGGAAAGTATTACTGAAGTGGGTTACAGCTTATTCTAGTGGTAGTACTTTTGGTATGTTCTGGTTATAGTGTTTTAGCTTAAGTTTGAATTTGTTAGGGTGGAAACTTTTTGTGTTCCTGGTTGTTTGTAATAAGGGAGTAAAGTAATTCTGGGTTTTGAATTTTAGTAGAAAGGTAGGCTGGTGGTCACTGATGATGTCAGGAAGGACACCTGGTTGGTAAGAGGTGTTAGTCTTATTTAATGAGATCCATTCTAGGAGGCTTTCTTTGATTCTTAAATTTCCTAGTCTAGTGTTTGATTGGATGACTTGAGAGAAACTGTAAAGGTTGATAAGGTTAGTGGGTTTTTTGGCTGAACATGTGTTCCAATCGATATTAAAATCACAGAGGACGATAGTTTCCTGGGGCAAGTTTTGACTTGTCCATTGTAAGAAGGCTTCTATGGTAGGGATATTGTTATCTGGTGGTATGTAGCAGGTGATAATACTAATTGATTTTTTTCTGCTAAGTTTAAGTTTAGCTAGGAGGAGTTCAGTATTATTAAAGGATGGGATTTGAAGATTAATAGTGGCTATGTTTAGGTGATTTTTATAAAGGTATGCTACCCCTTCCCCTTTTTTAGATAGTCTGTCATTGCACAGGACATTGTATCCAGTAGGGAGGAACTCATTGTCAGTTGCTGCGGACTTTATCCAGGTTTGCGTAAGACATAGTATGTCAAGGGAGTAGGTGGATAGCAATGCATGCAGTAAATGTACCTTATTGTGAATGCTCCGAATATTTAAGCTCAGGAATAATAGGCTGGTTTTTGGTCTAGTAATAAGCAGCTGGCTGGAGGAGATGGATGAGTTAAATGTGGTAGTCTGTATTGAGTTAGGCCGTGGATTTGGCTGTATGTCTCCTGCCAGGATCAGCTGGTGGTTTATGTGGTGCAAGAGTTTTGTGAGTTTAGTTAGGAACGTAATATGTTTGTTTGTAGTTGGTGTCCTAGGAATAGTTGAGAGGAGTCTAATTTAGTTAACTGCTATAGTAAAGTGATGGTATAGGCTTGGGGATATGTGTAGACTGTAGTGAGGAGTGTGAGGAGTATAAGTGGAGGCATATTTTGTTGGGGCTGCATAGGTAGTAGTAAGTGTGGTAAAGTAGGAGGTGTGGTATTGTGTTAAATTTAGGATAAGGAGGATAGCTGTATTACGTGTGAGGATAGAGTTTAACTTGTTTTCCTGTGAGGGTTTCATATTTGTAGGCAGGGGTATGGGAATGGGGTTTGATGTGGGATAGGCTAATGGAGGGTTTGTGGTGAGGGATATTCTAATGTGTGATTGGCTGAAGTATTGATGGGAGGAGACAGTTACGTATAAGACCAAGGATAGTGGGGGTGGGTGGGAAAAGGGGGAAGGGTAGGGGGCGCAGAGTGAGCCTGAGCATTAACAAGGGTGAATGAAGCGGGGCTACACCGAGATCCACAAGTAAGGAGGGTCAACAAACAATCAATAAAACACTTAAGTGGCATTCACACTTACTCGGGGAGCAGAGGAAGTTCCCTTCCTAAGGATGAAATGGATGTTTGAAAATGGCGCCAGTTGTTGATGGAGAATAAGTAACTTCAGAGAGGAAGTTGATCACAGGGGAGGGGGCAGATGCAGTCCAAGTAGGAGGCAGAGGATGAAGGGAAATTTAGTCCAATACAATAGCAATGGGACACAGACTGTAAAGGAAAGGGGAAAGAGATCTTGAGAGAACAGAAATGATCCTTGGGAACCTTGAGGCAGCCTGCCAGATCACAGTAGAAACAATCATTTAGCAATGTGTGCCTCAAGACAGTGGAACAGTTAAAAGTAAGCAGTTATTTCAGGTAAGAAACATGCAGGTAACAGCAACCTATCACTTGTTGCTTTATTAGTTCTGTACAGTTTTACAGCTCTTGGTATTAGCAGTTGCTAAAAAGAGAGAAGAATGGAGAGAGAAAGTTCAGGGGAAAGAGTAGGGGAGTCCACCACTATTAATTATAATTATTACCTTATAATTAATAAATGCTATTTCATTACAATTATGTGACATTGTAATCCCCAAATATTTAATTTGCTTTTTGTCCCAATTAAATGCATTACACTTTTTCATTGTTTCATTTGATTCTTTTTAAATTAATAGAATATCTGTTTTTCTGTTTTTAAATCTTAAGTCTGATACAGATTTAAAAAATTAATGATTTAATTATAGCAGTCAGATATATTTTAAGATTACCAATTGTTAATAGAATATAATCTGCAAAAAATGAATTTTAGAAGAATAATGATAATTATTGTTAATGGTGAATGACAACAGTTGTAGGTTCTATCCTTCCACAACAGCCACTTGAATTCGTTTTCCAGTACTGACATTACAGAGCAGTATAAGGTCTGTGTAGATGTGTGAGTTGTTGTGGGGTGCAGCAGGTCTGTTCTTTGAATGAGACATTAACCTGAGTTGCTGGAAGTTGAGATGGATGGTAAAGTTAAGAGACTACTAGTTTTGTTTCCAACAACATATTTCACTATAAGGTCTGTGTGTGTGTGTGTGTGTGTGTGTGTGTGTGTGTGTGTGTGTGTGTGTGTGTGTGTGTGTGTGTTTGTGTGTGTGTGTGTTTGTGTGTGTGGCTGAGGCATGCAGCAGTTATGTTCTTTGAATGAGACATTAACCTGTGTTGCTGGAAGTTCAGATGGATGCTAAAGTTAAGAGACCACTAGCTTTATTTCCAGCAACATATTTACAAAAGTCAAAAGCATTTAACACTGCACAAAAATTCTTTAGAAAATTACATATACACATATTTTCATTACTTATTTATTTATGTGCATTTTACCCAGGTTAGAACACAGATCCAGAAATACCTTTTCAGGTTATAGCCAGGTTCGCTATCTGATTAAATGACATACTGAGAGTCATGGAGTAGATACAAGGAGGCTAAATGAATCAAACCTTGGACTATAGGAAATGGCTCAATAAAAACTGAAAACCTCAATAATCTCTGCTAACTGACAGTCAACTCCAGTTTAGATCATAACTACTTTCCATCATTAATTATAACCCCCATTTTTATTTATTTAAAACTTGGAAAGAAAAAATAAAATAAAGGTCTAAGTAAACATTGTTTACAAACAGTGTCCATTACAGATATATTTATTATTGCAACAGACAAACATTATCCCAGTTAATACCATTTTTTATTCTACTCTCTATCTCTTTGGATCAGATGCTACCTGTAATAAAACATCCTTATCTTGTGCATCTTTTACAATGTAACGCCCAGTCTTTTATTCCACCTGTGCTAAAACCACAATAATATAATTTTATCCAGTGCACTATTATCTGATATTCTCAGATGTGTCTCATAAAACTCCAAACATAGATGCATTAAAGGTCATATGCTTCAACCCTACAATATGTATCATATTTCTGAGCTTGGTTCCTATCTACTCTCTATTTAATACTAGCCTAACTATAAGGATAAACAAAGAAACAGGGATGACGTGTGTAGTACAGCATTTGCATCATGAGAAATGATTGAGAAAGGTCTGTCTGTCTCCTTGTGCTATCCTTGTTTCTGTGAATGGTTAGCAGGCATAAGTATAAAGCAGTGTTATATAATGCTGTCTCTAAAGTGTACCAGCTTATTTTTCTGCTTCTCCTCAAACAAGAAATGTGACAAAATGGCTTTTTATTTTCTTATTGAATGCCACATTTCTTACAATGTCTTGCCCTATGACTGATTCATGCACTTGAGGTCACCTTTTCCTGAAGTAAACCTTGTTGTTTTCACACACAGGCTATTCAGAGGCATTACTGTTAATGCACTCCTCTCATCTGTGCCTCCTACTACTCTGCAAGCAACGTGATAGGATCATGACTTCTGAGTAAGTGGTGAGACTGTCATTTCTAATACTAACAGCTTGCATTTGTTTAAATTTGCATTTCTTTAATTATATTTCTATTTGATGTTTTATCTGTTCTGTAATTTATTTCTTGCAATAATACTTAGCTATCAATATGCACTCAAATAAATCTGAATTTGAATTCAGAGGGGAGGCAGACAACAGCAATACCCTGCTATTCAGTAATAAGTCATCCTGATAACGTCAACAGTTGTTTGCAGATTGCAAACTGCACTGTTCTAATGTCATACATATGCTATTCTGAGGGGTTTATTTGACAGATGTGGAACAGTTTGGGAGAAAGGTTCTACCCCCATGTAATGCTTCATTGTAGATATTGCTAATGTGTTCTTACAGAGCATAGAAAAAGCCTATAAAGAACATCTGACTGCACGTCTATACCTTATAAAATATGATAAGTAAAAGAAGTGCTCATTCTGTCAAATAAGAAAAATCTTGGTGTATTTTGTTAAATAAAAGAGTCATCGCCTGTTCCTGAGTAGTCATTACTTCTTAATGTCTTGGCTTGAATGCCCAGGATTTCAAAATCACTGGTAGATGGTGAGACAGATGTGAAACTGTCCTGCAGTGGAATCCAAATCAGAAGGAAGATAAGACCTATCAGAGGCTGTTTTGCTAAAAAATGCAACAGAAATTCAAGAACACCCAAAGTATACTGTACTTTTAAAAAAATGCCAAAAGTGAAGCAGGGTGGAAAATGGCTTTCTTAGTAAAAAAATAAATATTTTTCCAGCAGTCTGCTTATTTGTGGTCAGCTGTGTTGCTGTTTCCCTCAGTTTTCTCACTGCAAAGCACACATTGTATTTTCTACACACTATGCCAAGACACAGTGTATACCTTTAGGAAGTATATTATTTAAGAACATTTAATAAAAAAATAAATACTGTTTAATGAATATTATCTCTTTTTCCATAACATACTCATGTGGGTTCATGCCTTTCAATAATGTGCCTCCTGCTCCATCACTTTCTTATCTGGTGCTGTATCTCTTTCCCTTCATTCTCCATTACTCTGCCTTTATCATCCCTAGTAGTATGTTGAATCCTGAGGGATATTTGTATGTCATCTAGCTATCATGGTCTACGTGTGTGTGTGTGTGTGTGTGTGTGTGTGTGTGTGTGTGTGTGTGTGTGTGTGTGCGCACAGCAGGATCATAGCTCTCAACCTCTTTGAGCAAGAAATCTGGACAAAGCCATAAATAAAAGTGGGACAAAGACCCAAAACTAAGGACAATTGTTAACAATTGCTCTTACAAACTTAGAAAATTGATAGAATAACAGGTTTTACATTAGGATGCATTTTCTGAAGGGTATGAAGTTTGAAACTCAATTGTCTATCATTATTTTCTAACTTCATTCTTTAATGATTTGCCACTAATTTGCAGAAAACCACGATTTTATGAAAAATGGACCAAAACTATAAGGCAAAAATTTGGACATCCTGCAAACATCTGTACACATGAGAGGTATGAGCAGGATATGTGTCCTTGGGAATATGTGGACTGCAACAACAGCAGGCTATGTATCCTTGGGAAGGTGTGGACTGGAACAACAGTGTTGTCAGTGTGGATATGTATTTGACTGTGGTATTCCATTATCTGGGTGGCCATACTGTCAGGTTAGTGAACTCTGTTGTAGTTGCACATGCATTGAGAGGATGCTCATGTCATCACTGTCACCCTATGACTTCTCTCAGTTGCTAGGATGGCTGATTCACAGTACTGTTGTGTTTACTTTAGTATTTGTGAGTGTTCCCTAATGGGGACCTGCAACTCTGGAGTGTCTGCTTCTCTTGTGTCTGGCATATATACATTGGCAATATGTGAACCTGCTTTAGTTTGCCTGATGGACTGTTCTCCCTTTGGTTTACTGGGATCTGTGTCTTCACACTACTGTATGTTCACTGTGTCATCACACTACTGTGTGTACAGTGTATCACTGATTCTTCTGTGAGAGACACAAAGTTCTTTCTTAGATATTGGTTGTCTGTTTTGGCAGTCAGGACTTAATCCCCTTGGACATTACACATGTGCATTTGCTATCTACCTGTTGGCACATGTTTTGGCATCACCATTTCTTTACATGACTGCTGGATGTTTTATGGCATACCTATCCAACTGCACATTTGGACTGTGTGCATGTTTTCCTTTCATTAATACTGCTGCCTGCATTTAACGTCTATGCATGTTGTTGTCATTGCTGATGTTCACTTCTAGTGAATGTTCAGAGTACTGCTGTCTTCTGCATGTGTGTTATGTTTCAGCTGCAGTTCCTGAAATGCTAGCTTTATCCCCTTGTTTTTGTTCAGGTCACATTCTTCTACCTGTACATACGTTCATTTTGGAATAAATGTGCTGCATATGCTTACTTTGTATGATCCCTCTCTCTGCTGCAGCCATAATTCCTCTTATATTTATTTTTCACGTGATAAAGGTAAATGAGTTCTGTATTATGTACTGCTTTCTCTCTCTGCATGTTATGTTCTATTCTTGTCTGTCGGTAAATGCAAATTAAGCTGTATACATCTCCATTTATGAGGCCTGTGTATACATAGGTGGTGACAAAAGGTCTTTTGTGATGTCATTGACATTTATTAGGTCTGCTGCTGTTGGATATTTTTTCTTTAATTTCTGTGTTTATACTGTGTATCTTGACTGACTATTTCATATCCAGTATTGTCAGTGTCACATGTTTGCTTTACCCAGCTGGCAACATTCTATGTTGTATGTCACTGCTACTTATTTTGGGCTGGCTGCATGTGTCATGTTATGTTCCTATACTATATGCCACAAGGTACCTTGTTTGTCTGTATCACTGTTGCAGAGACAAAGCTTGCTCAATTTGCACCCAGTGCCATTTCCCAAATCTGGAACCCCTCATCTAAGGAGCAAGTCAGGCTATCCCTGATCTGCACCCCTCAACTTTAAGTTGAGCAGCAAAAAACAAAAGGTTCATTCCTTTATCTGCCACTCTAGATCTAAAAAGCAAAGCAAGGCAAGTCTCTTTTTCCTGATCTGTGCCTTTCACCTCTAGGTTCAGGAGCAAAAACAAAACAACAAAAAGATATGTTCCATGTGTCCCCTGATGTTCTGCTTCTCACCAAAAAAGCAAAGCATGTTGGTTCTCCCCAATCCAATGAGGAAAAATAAAAAAAAAAGGCATTATGTACATGAGGACCAAAAAAAGCCTTCCCCTTCTTTAGATTGTAGCAAATTGCATGGTACCAATGGCTTACTGCAGCTAAATCAGCTAAATACAGCACTGAAGTCTCAGCCCTGACAGAAGATGCATTATTTCTAAATGTCAGTACCACACACACACACACACACACACACATATACACACACACACACACACACAGCAGAGAAGTGATTTAGTAATTACTGTATCAGCATTCAGAAACTGAATGTCAATATTGAGCACTGTGCCCAACTGACATCCTGTGCCCAGGATAGCTGTTTCCTTCACCCCACCCTACCTATACCTTTTTACTGCTGTTTTGCACAATCTGTATTCCTATTTCACATATCTGCTTGTATAGTTACTATTTTGGCTAGTATTTCCACCTTACACATTTTTCAGCTGCTTGTTATTGTCTCGTGTACTTTTCATGTATTTTGCATATGTACAAATAGTTTATTTTGCATGAGTGCCTTTGTATATATGGTATCAGATAGATGTTTCCACCTTACATGTTTCTTAGCTTCATATTTTTTCTTTGTGTTATGTTTTGGTTTTTAACATAGTTACAAAAGTTTTGAAATGGCTTCCTATTGAAATATTGGCAATCGAAATGCTGAGTGCACAAAAGCCAAAAAAACTTCTTATTAAAACTGCACCATCCCCACCCCAAATATATATGCATATATACCAACTCTAACATCACAAAACCATGGAGAAAAGGGAATATTTTGAGAAATGACATCTCGGACTTAATATATGTAAATCTGTTCTTTTGGCCATGTTTTGGGACTCGCTCTAGCAGGTCCCGACATTTTAAATGGATACCTTTTGGAACACTTCCTTTAGGATCATGCATAATTTAGTGCACTTTTGGCTAGTGATACTACTGTCATAATGCTTTGTCTGTGAGTCAGCCATCCCATGAATCACTTTTTTTTCAACATTTTATTTCAAGGTGTTATATGGGTGATTTTTTTATTTTTCAGGAACTTCAGGATTACTTCATTTCATAACTTTTGATAAGTGCTTCTGCTTAGCTTGAGGAAGTCTGTATTGTAGTGGTAGTCTGTTTTACTTTCTCTTCAGAAGTTCTTGTAGACCTTTCCTTTAGATTTTTTAAAGTAGAAATGTGGGTAGGAGTGATATTCATACAGAGAGCTCAGAGTGGTCATGGAAGAAGCATCATTAAATAGCTTTATTGCAGGGGATATGAAAAAGGGATCCACTATACAATCTCGAAATACTGAAATATCGAATTTCAGTATTTTGAGACTGAATAGTCGAAAAGCCACATACACGAAAACCCACAATCATGAATACTACAATCATGACCATTCACACACACACACACACACACACACACACACACACACACACACACACACACACACACACACACACACACACACACACACACACACACACAAACCAGGACATAATCACACACACACACACACACACACACCTACCTAACTAAACAAACATAACAACACACACAAACACACTTAACCTACCTATAAGCAGGGGGCAAGCCCCCCTGCACCCCCCACACCCCCCTACTTATATATTTTAACTCCGAGGTCGCAATAAACACACAAACACCACCGCACACACTCACACACACTAAAATCCCTACCCATTATCCTCAAACTCACAACACTTACCTGAAACCCCAGATAGATCCACAAACTGCACCACACATCACGAATGTGACACCACGATAGTGGCGGATTCGACATTTGCGGATTTGGCATAGTGTAGTTTCGGTTAACTGCACTTTCCACTATTAGGTCTCAACGTACTGAATTTCAACATTTCAGTACATTGAGATTGTCTAGTGTATCCCTGAAAAAGATGCATTGTTTCTGAAGTTCTTTATATTTTGTATCCTTTGTTTATATGTTGCGGATTTTTTGGGGGGGAAATTTGGATGGTGCTCATGATCTTAATAGCGTGCTGAAACTTTTTAGGTTTCTGTTGTAGGTTAGTCTGTACTGGGTGAGTTTGGCATTGTTGACATTTATTCTACTGATATACCTCAATCTGTGAACATTTACAAGCTTGTCTTAATTTTTTGCTGTGCTTCTTTCATTCAATCCCACAGATATCTCACTATACATTTTCACTAAATATAACCCCTTTCTCCACCTACTCTCAGTATTTCCCATTTAAATCTTGATCCACGCATTGATACTTTTATATTCCCTACTTTACAGTCCCCTTTCTCAATACCTCACAGCTTTCTGTTCTTCTGTAAACTCTCCTACCATCTCACAGCACAATGACAAATATCTTATCTACTTTTTTAGTTCTGTTCACATTGGCTACATTCGTACCAAACACAACACCAAGCATCTATGCTGTTTGTAGATAAACTAATTGCATATTATGAAAGGTTGATAGAAACACAGACTTTAGAAATTAATGCCAATTGTCAAGAAGCCAAAACTTATGAGTCTGAAAGCTTTTTCAATAGCCATTTGACCAATTTGGCTAAGGACTTAGCCACATTAGAAGAACAACTCATCAAAAAGAAAACTCAGAAATTCCAAAGAGACATCGCTGACTTTGAAAAAAGGAAACCTTTTGTCATCCAAAAAAGTGTCCGGTTTTCTGATCCCAGTTACAAACCTACCAGTAGAAGGAAGAGACCAAGATCTATACTTAGAAAAACAGTGCAATCACCAGGTGCTTCTTCAGAGGATGAGTCCTCCTCTGCCACTGATTTTGATTGCCTTCCTAACCAAGATTTTCCAGTTGCGAAACGCAAACAACCTTCAGACCTTTTAGGCACAAAAAACGTAGAGGGGGAGAAAACATAGAAAGAAACACACAGAACATACAACAATTGCTACAGAAAAATGTAACTCAATAGACAATGTACACAATATCTCCTCATACGAATTGTCAGATATACATAATAAAGTACTAAACAAGGGTCTCAATTTTGTACCTACTTTTGTTGTACCTGAGCATGTTTTAGTTAATGAATTGAATAGTTTTTGTAGATTACTTAATCTGAAAATATTTTTTTCAGATACTGAAAACACTCTAAGATCTACTGGGTTCCAGTTTGGAAGATCTGAGTTCCAACCCCCCATAGACAAACATGTGGCTATATTTAAAGAATGTGTTCTTAAGGATTTGCATTTCTCTCAAGAGTATCAACTAACCAGACATAATCTGAGAAAGCAAGAACATCAGGCATTAAATGAACTTAGTTCTAATCATAATATAGTCATTTTACCAGCTGGCAAGGAAGGTGGCATTGTAGTGATGGATTGGGAGATGTATCAGGCTGAGGCGGATAAACAACTATCTGATGCCAGTTTTTATATACATATGATTGTTGATCCCACGCCAAATTTTAAAAAGCATATTGACTCCTTCTTAGATCTGGCTATGGAGGAAGGCATCATTAATCAACAAACATGCAAACAACTCAAGGTTTCAGACCCGATCCCTCAGTACTTATATCTACTCCCGAAGATACATAAAAATTCTAGGTGTCCACCAGGTAGACCTATTGTATCTGGCAAGGATTCTTTAACCGAACCTCTATCTGCCTTCCTGACTCAATACTTACAACCGCTATTGTCCATGGTTAGGTCCAGACTAAAAGACACTACAGAATTTTTGAATATTATTTGGGATACTCAATTGGAATCTAACTGGTATCTTTGTACACTGGATGTCACCTCCCTTTACACAAGTATACCACATGGGGCTGGATTACAGGCCATTCAGTACTGGCTAGAGAAATCTAAACTATACACTCCTGGTTTCAACAACTTTCTACTTACCATAACAGAACATGTTTTAACAAAAAATAATTTCTATTTTTATGGTAAGTCTTATTGGCAGGTCAGAGGTACAGCTATGGGAGCATCCTTTGCTCCCATTTATGCTGACCTATTTATGGGTTTTTGTGAAGAGCAGTTAATTTATGACACCAATAAAAATTCCTTTTTAGATGAGTTAGACATTTGGAGACATTATCTGGATGATTGTTGGATGGTGTGGTGGGGAGATGTAACATATGCACATGAATTTGTTAGATATCTCAATAATAACAGATGGGATATTCAGTTTACACTAAACATTGAATATCAACAAATTATTTTTTTGGATGTAGTTGTTACTCAACAAGAAGATCATATGTTGGAAACCCGGGTACATAGAAAATTTCCAAAATACAATACTTTACTTCATGCTTCCAGTCATCATCCCCACCACATTATCAACAACATCCCCAAGTCCCAATATTTACATATCAAACGTATATGCTCTTCTGAAGAAACTCACCAAGAGTGTCAACAAGATTTAACAAACAGGCTGGTAACTAGAGGCTATAGTAAAGATCACATTTCCCAAGTTGTAACCCAGGTAAAACAAATTGAGAGATCCCAACTTTTGGAATACCAAAACAGAACTAGTCAACATAAGACACAGGAATCACAACCAGTTAGACTACTGACAACATTTGGTAGTAACACTCCAAGATTCAGAGATATTATTAACAATCATTGGGACATTCTACTTGCACATGAACACTTGAATGGGGTTCTTCAAGAGAGATGCTTATTTTCTTACCACAGAGGCAGAACCATTAACTCATATTTCACTCACTACAAATGTTACAATCCACCCTGTACCTACGCAGAAAACATTATTTGGTGATACACTAGTTGGTTATGTCCCTTGTGGTCAATGTAGCGCATGTACACACATTTTCAAAATTAAAGAATTTACTAGCTGCAATACTTCTAAAGTGTATCAGATTAGAGTTTTTGGTAATTGCAGTAGTGACTGGATAATCTATTTAGCTACCTGCACTTGTTCGTCTTTTTATGTTGGACAGACGTCAAGACCCTTTTGACACCGCATAAGCGAACATTTAATTGAGATCAGAAATAAAAGGATTTCCAATGCCCTTTACAAGCATACCATCACACACACTACTGCCAAATTTCATTTCACCATAATAGACAAAATTCAAATGCACAGAACTTCCAAAGTAGGTTGGCATGACATATTAAATAATAAGGAATCCTCTTGGATTATTAGGCTAGGGGCTTTATTTAGACCTGGCCTTAATGAATTAAGTTAGATTTTGACTTGGTGGTTCTGTTTAACAATAATTTATCTATCTTAGGTGTATCTCTTTAAATACATTGATATAAAAGCAGACACTAGGAGGTGCTCTAATGGAATATTTTGTTGCACTGAGGAAGGCTTGAATCTTCAGCCAAAACCGGTTTGCTTGTTATTCTAGATGGAGTTGCCACAATAAAGCCTTTATTTTTAACTTCTCTTTGTGCTAGATTACTTTTTACAGTATGGACTAATTTGGTACAACCCGTGCACTCTGTCTACCTTGCGTGGCTTTTGGTTTGTTCCTTTTTACATTCGTACTATACCTGACACATATTACAACCCCTCATTCAACAATAATTTATAGGTCCATAGGTACTTGCACACTCACCACCACTAACGTAGACCAACCTGCAAGGTACTCTAACCTCTCCTACTCTATTTGATGTAGCCCTCTCAAATTCATCAAAAATCAAAATACTAAATACTGACCCCAAAAATAAAACAATAAAGTAACAAGCTGTCACTGTAAAGAAAAAAATACCAGAAATAACACAATATATATATATATATATATATATATATATATATATATATATATGGGTGTACTTTTGAAGAATGAAAGTTCACTACTTCAAACTTCAAAAGTACACCCACACCAACGTGAAAGTGCACTTTCATGAAAGTGCACTCTAGCGAACCCGCTAGACCGAACTGGCTAGCTTTCACGAACCTTAGGGATAGGACACGGGTTAGGGTAAGGGGATAGTTAGTAGGGCTATCCCCTTACCTTGACCCCATGCCCTAACCCTAAGGGCCATGACTATCGCACCACAGTGGAAGACATTCCAAATTGGGCTATGTCCTCCACTGTGGTGTGATAGTCATAGTCCTTAGGGTTAGGGCACGGGTTAGGGTAAGGGGATAATTAGTAGGGCTATCCCCTTACCTTGACCTGTGCTCTAACCCTAAGGTCCATGACTATCACACAACAGTGGAGGACATAGCCCATTTTTCAATGTCCTCCATTGTGGTGCGATAGGTTCAGTCTATTGAGCTTAAGTGAAACTGCACTTTTCGTTAAAGTGCACTTTCGCTTAAGTGGGGATGTACTTTCCCATTTTGAAAAAGTGAATTTTATCCATCCTGATGTATTTGTATACAATACACTACCTAAATGAACACCCAAGCCTCAATGTCTTCTTAATGCACATAAGAAGAGCAGCATGGTATCAGAATGGGATCCAGAATTACAGCCATGAGACAACAAGTTAAAGTTGGAGGAATATTAAGAGTGGAACACCCCTACTGCACAAATGACTCACAAAACAGGTCAGAAACAAATTTCAGGTACTAAAACTTACTTAAATGATTTTTTTTCACTATAAATATAAAACTAAGCACTCAGAATGCTCAAAACAAATTTCTTATTAAACAAAATGTCTAAAACTGTGACATATTGATAAAAATATTTGAAATAATTATGAAAACATTTGAAACACTATCCAAATTGCATAAAATGTGCAAAAAAGGGAAACAACTGTATTTTACGTTATGTGCTACTTGTTTGTATTAACTAAAGCTATTCAGAGTATCCGAAGTGTGCAAAGTGTTTGCAAGTGTGGGCAGTATTACAGTCCAGTTATTTCTCAAAGTACAGTCATTTCAAAGCATATTTCACAAAGTACAGTTGTTATCAAAGCATACTTCACAGAGTACAATATTTTGAAAAGTTTATTGTGCATTTGAATATTATTACAGGTACCTGCTCTGTGTGAATGTTCGCACATAATTACAAGAGCCATTTTGCATTGTGTTTTACTATAATCTGTGGGCATGGCAGAAGGTTTTCACAGACCCACACCACTTGTGTTTGATAACAATATTGCAGAAAATTGGAGAGAGTTTGAGCAGGAATGTGATATTTTCATACAGGCTGCTTTTTCTGACAAAGACTCATATACAAAAGCATTTATTCTGCTTAACTTACCTGGTTCAGAGGCCATTGAAAGAGGGCGTTCATTTGTGTATGCACCTGCTGTGCTTGCAGGAGAGGGGGAAGACTGCCATATAGTGGTATCAGCTGAAACAAGGGAAGACGCTTAAGTGCTTAAAATGTAAATTTAGATAAATGTGTAACCCCCAAATGAATGTTACAGTAGAAATGCACTTATTTTACACAAGGGATCAAAATCCTTGTGAAACTTTTGCAGCATATATAACTGACTTAAGAAATAAGGCTAAAATGTGCATATTTGGTGATTTGAGAGATGAGTTGATAAAAAAACAGGCTTGTGTGTGGTATTAATGATACAGTGAGAAACAGTGAGAAAGATTTTACTTCAAGACAGTGACTTGACATTAAATAAGGCCATTAATATTTGTCAGCTATACAAGCTTACAGAAAGGCACACAAGTATGCATAAATAGAGAATAGTTGTAGAAGGCACAATGACAAAACTCATGTTGATAGTATGAAATACTTGGTTAAAAGAAACAGGCCTAAGAACAAGGCAGCTACTGCAGGTTCATTAACAGTCCATGAGAAACCCTGAGGCTTTCCAGCAAATTCCAGAGCATGCTCAGTGAAACATAAGGGTGAGTCAGCAAAGTCAAAACATGTGCCCCCACCTTGCTTCATAGTCAACTGTTGTAACTGTGGTGGAAATCACAAACCCAAAAGAGAAAAGTGCTTAGCTTTTGGTCAGCAGTGTCATTCTTGCAATAAGTGGAATCATTTCAAAAAGTTTTGTAAATCAAATAAGGCACATTCTTTTATTAAGATAGGACATTGCAAGAGGCAAGTTGATAAATTAGAAAGCTGCAACCCTACTTTTTATGTTGATGGCATGCCTGTGTTGATGAAACAATCAATGCAGTAGATTTGTGGGCAAAGAATGAAGTATTTTGTACTGTTTGGATTAATGGGAGTCCTGCAGAGCTCAAAGTAGATAGTGGCTCAAAGTGCAATGTTATGTCAGCAGAAACATTTGCTAGAGTAAAAGCTACAGAGCAACTTGATTTAGCAAAGTGTGTGATACTTGTTGCTTATGGTGATGAGGAGATTCAAACTGAAGGCTCAGTAATGATTTCATGTTACTCTGCTGGGGAACAGCTATGACTTGCAATTTTTCATAGTCAAGAGATGTGCAGAGACAGTTTGAAAATGGGACTGCTTTCATTTAATAAAGACGTTCACCATGTAAGCCTGCATGACAAGAGCTCAAATTTTGCCCAAATTATTTTTCTGAGTATGCTATGTTTGTAGACAAACTAGACAAACTACCAGTTGTGTACTCCATGAAGTTAGACCAAGAGCTCAGCCCAGTTATCAGACCAGCTAGGAAAGTTCCAGTAGCTATGCAGAGCACAGTCAAAGCCAAGCTAGACAAAATGGTGCAGCTCAGAGTAATTTGCCCAGTAGAAGAACCTACTGAATGGGTATCCTCCATGGTATTAGCTCATAAGAAAAGCTCAGATGATATCAGAATATGTACTGATCCAAGAAAGTACTTTCATCTCGTTCAGTCTGGAATAGTACAAAGTCACATCAACAGAACAAACCACTTTAGTTAAGCCAGATACCTTGGTCAACAGAAACCAGAGATATCTTTGAGTGGAATGGTCAACATTAATTGGTGTTAGTAGACTCTTATTCAAATTGATTCAAGATTGACCTACTTCCCAACCTGACTTCCAGTACTGTCATTACTAAGTTGAAATGACATTTTTCTGTCCATGGCAGTCCGCACAGTTATTCCTGACAATGGTGCACAGTTTATTAGACAGCAGTTCAAGAGATTTGCCGAAGCATTTGACTTTGTTCATATTACAAATAGTCCTGAATACCTGCAGTCAAATGGTTTGGCTGAACATGCAGTTCAAAGTGCAAAACAGCTGTTAGAGAAATCCAGACATGACAATACCAATGTTTTTCTCAGCTTGTTAAATCTCAGAAGACTTATGTCAAGACAAACCAGAACCACATTACCAATCAGCAGTAATTTATTGGTTCTAAGTGTTAAAAACAACAAAGCAGCAAAAGCCCAACTGTTGAAAAAGCATTTGTCCCAGAATTATTACTATGATAAAACCAGCAAACCACTCCATTCCTTACAGAAAGAGGAGATAGTGAGGATTCAGACATCAAAACATTTTGATCGCATGGGATTTGTGAAAAGTTTGTGTCAAGAGCCAAGATTGTATATTGTGGAATCACAAGGAATGGAATTCAGATGAAATTGGAAGCATTTGTTACCAGTGTCTGAACCAGTATTACAGCATCTTGCCTATGACAAAGACTCTAGTTCTTGACTCTTGTCAAATGTTCCTCAAGCCAAACATTCCCCAGTGACTGTCCCTGTTGCTACGCCCAGTCCTAACTATTATGTCACGAGATCAGGTCGCATCTCAAAACCTAGTCTCAGATACATGGTAACCTGGACATGACTGTTGTTTTTCTTTATTAGTGTCTGTATAACTGCATGCCTATTGAAATGTCATTCTTTATATGAGACAGCTCAGTAAAGAGGGAGTATGTACATCAGAGTGTGTGATATACCTTTAAGAAGCTTTCCAGTGAGTCAGCAGTGCATATAAGTACTGAGCACGTGCAAGCAAGAGTTCCATTTTGAGTGAGCAGCCAGAGTGTGAGCATGCAAGTATGTAGTCAGATGGTTTAAGTTTAATGTTTCTGTTATCCATCCTGATGTATTTGTATACAATAAACTACTTAAATGAACACCCAAGCCTCAACGTCTTCTTAATGCACGTAAGAAGATCAACAGGTTGTTAATGTTAGGAGCACTTATAATAAAGTTTTATATTGGAAAATTTGCTACGTTCCCACTAGACTGATGTTGTAATTGTTTGTGAAACATGGTTAAAGACCAATGACTGGAAACCAGTCCTGTCAAGGTATAAATGTTTTTACTGTAACAGTCATTCCAAGAAAAAAATCAAGTGCAGGTGTTATAATAGGGATTAAAGTTAGTTATGAGACCTGTGATTACTGCATGTTTAAAGATAACAGCAATACAATAGCTCATGTAACTGTGACAATAAAGACAACAATGAAACACATAATTGTTGGAGAGCATAGACCAGCAAAGTGAAGTGCTGATGATCTAGAGGAATCCATGCATTTCTTGCATGAAACACAGGAGAGAAGAATAATAGTGGCGGGGGACTTAAATTTACCAGAAACTGACTGGAATAATATTGATTCAACAACATTAATAAGGAAATTAGAAAATTATTCACAGCATATGTTCAAGAACAACTATTGCTTTAGACTGTAAAAAAAAGAAAAAAATACCTGGGAATGGAGAAATGGAGCACACTAGACACTGTTTGTATTCCTGAAGAAATTACTGTTACTTCATGTCATGCTTTACTGTTGATGTACAGTGACCTTAGTGTTATAAAGATTCATTTATAGCTAGAGAATTCTGCCAAAATGAAGATTAATAACAGATTATACGGAAAGAAAACACGTTGTAAAACTAATTGGAATAATATATGTTTAGTGGAAAAACTGCAGAAAGAATGTGAAAAGTTTTGAAACAGAAACTGTTTGAATGCAAAAAATAAAAAAAATGTTATCATCAGGGACTAGGCACATGATGTCAGGAGGATATATTTCCTTTTCCATAAGAACAAGAAACTTGATTAAGGTGAGAGACAAAAATATAAGAAATGGAAAAGAGGTCAAACTGCAACTTTGAAAACTGAAATAAACAAGTTGGACAAACACATTAAGCATAGTATGAGACAAGATAAATAAAAAAATTAAAGAAAATTTATATAAAGATATTCCCCGGGATTCATGAACCTTGCGCCAGGTGCACGCATAGCGTAGGCATTACAACGCCAAATATGGCCGCCGAGCAATTCAGGTACGATCCAATCCCATGTGCACTACCGGCGTGCACCGGATCTGTGCCACCTCCGGCGTAGGTATGCTAAACACCCCATGTGCGGTGTTGCACCATGCAAATGAAGGCGTATAGCGATCCATGAAGTGGCGCAGGTGTAGCATAAGGCCACGGCAATGTAAACCAAAAAAAAACGGTTTACATTTTCCCAAACATAACATAGGAGTAACGGAAGGCTGTCAGCGTCAGGTATCACACTGTTGCCATATGCCAATGGCGAAAGACACAGAGAATGTCAAAAGAAAACATGCACAACATGTAAATAATAACATAAATGGTATGTCCACAGAAACTCACAGCAGAACCCCAGGACATGTCTGCGGAAGGTGCAAAACAATGAAATAATATGACAATGTTATAAAACAGCAGTGTAATACACATCAGCTTCACTAGCCACAATACACCATGGTATGCATGGAAAGCCACAACCACGGTGCAAGGGTTGCTAAGGACTCGCGGCAGTGTTCGGCATGGTAACTATGAATTAGTAGTCAATGCCATGCAAATGAGGCAGATAATACTGAATCGCAAAACCCCCGCCGGCGTAAGGCTGTACCAAATGGCGCAGCGGTAATACACCGAGGAGTGGCTCAGAGGGAATACATGTCACCTGCAGAGGGGTGTGCCACTGTAGGAGGAAGCACATTGGAGCTCAGCAAACCTGGGCTGTACATTGCACATCACAGCTGCAGGACCGGCGTGTGGGGAAATAGTTGAGCTGAGAGCACACAATGCGCACAGGTGCATGTGCACGAGGATGACTACGTTCCCTTAACCCAGTCATGTGACGCTCGCCCCGCAAATAACATCGGAAACAGGAAGGTGATGTTGAGAATATGAGGAAATGCGGAAGCAGTGTAATTGGAGTAATAATGAGCAATCAACACTAATCAACCCACGAAGGCCAATCGGCGGCAGCTGACAACTCTGCATGCAGAAACCTGCAAAACGGGATAGGGGAGGCATATGAATGCAAAGAAAGTAGGGGAGGAAGCAGATTGCAAAGAGTGAAGATCTGACACAGCAGAGCCAAGTAGACAGGCAGCATAACGGCGGCGGCACACAAAACGCACAATATGCCATGTCCCAGAAACTACACATGACAGGGCTCTGCAGGATGCATGCCAGGAAATAGTAGGTGCAACGTGCAGAAACAGTAAGGGAAGGTCGAAAGGTAATCCATTGCAGGCAAGAGTAATGCAACACCAAAGGCAACAGCATTGCAGTGCCAACGGTAAAACACGGAAGATAATCCCCAGATACGGCCGCACAGACACACCCTATGACATCACCGGGTGTACAGCACAACAGTATAAAGTGTGAATGCACACAACACACAGCCGTGTATTCCCAAACGCCGCACCATAGGTGTAAACACACGGGGAACTTTTAAAATGTACATGTTGGGTGCTGCCGTGGGCCGTGATCCATCAGCATGTGTTAGAGACAGACGGTGTTGTGGAGGAGGGTGCCGACAACTACCGTAGGCCTCAGAGGAGAAGGAGAGTGTTCAGACCAAGGGTAACCTACCAGGGGCTACAAGACCTGGAGATAGTAGAGCGTTACAGGGTGGATAGGGACACGTTACAGCAAATAGTGGAGCTGTGCGGCCATGCCTGAGAACAAGAAACAACAGAGGGAGCCCATCCCAGTGGACACAAAGGTATGTGTAAGCTTGCGAATACTGGCCACAGGTACCTTTCAAAGGCCAACTGGGGATATAATGGGCATCTCACAGGCATCAGCATCCAGGGTACTACACCAGTTTCTGGATGCCATGTTACCACATGCCAATGAGCATATATACTTCCCCAGATCTCAGGAGGAGTTGGCTAGCAATATGTGCCACTTCCACTGTGTGGCACAATACCCGGAGGTACTGGGTGCGATAGACTGTACGCACATACAAATCAAGTCACCACCTGGGGAGCAGGGTAGACGCTACATAAACCACAAGGGATTCCCCTCCATCAATTGCCAGGTCGTGTGCAATGCGCAGGGCATTATCATGGATGTGTGTGCTGGCAGCCCTGGAAGCTACCACGACTCCCATATCTGGCATGCCTCACAGCTGTACCAGGTATTCGCCAGGGGGGACATCCCACAAGGCCACCTTGTGGGGGATGCTGGCTATGCACTGGAGCCATGGATGATGACTCCCATCAGAAATGCACACACACACATGAAAGAATGCCATAATGAGGCACATGCACAAACCAGAATAATCATAGAGCGTGTGTTTGGGATGCTGAAATTACGGTTCCGATGCTTGGATACATCCGGTGGAGCCCTGCAGTACTCTCCAGGCACATGTGCCCACATATTCATAGTATGTGCCATGCTACATAATATGATCCTGCAGAAGCAGCTGCTGCAGGGACATAATGGTGAAGGGCCACAAAGCCCACCACAACTGCCAAGGCCAGTCCAGGCACAGAGGGTTCAGGACCATGAACACACTGTGCCAGCCCCAGTAGGCAGACGGAGGCGTACCCAATATGCCTATGCCCTGGCAAAGAGGGAACGTATAGCACATACTCTGACAGCGTAGGCCCCATGAACTGACACCTCCCTACCTGCACACACAGTGAAATGGATGGCACACAAACATGACCACCCGTAAAGTGTACCGTATGGGTGGCCCCTTGTGTGACTCCAACATAGGCAGCACCCAAACACTGTACACCCAACAGCCAGCGGAGCATGGAACGCCAACACCTGAACCGTACGCGGGTCCTACAGCAGACGGCGTTGCTGTATGCTGCCATGTTCACCGCAAGGTGTATACATATAAACATGTATATATGTGCATATACAGATATGTAGATAGATATAATTACATATATAGAAATATATGTACACATATACATATAAGTACTACAGGTAAGACAGGGAATCAGAGGGATGTAAGGTGACAGAGATGTAACACGCAATATCTGTACATAGTATACATAGTGAAACGACAACCTGAGCATCCGGGAGGATTAACAGAAGAGGATACCGCCAACCATGGAAAGGTCAACATACCGAAATGCATAACCGCGAGTCGGAATGATCGCCAGGCCACAGTACAGTAACAGTACATGCGTGGGTAATACTATGATGATATGAGGGGGGAGGTAGACACCGCTGCCGGTGATGCGGCGCACGCAGGTACTGTGTGCAACCGTCCCCGTGACTGCCGTAGTATGTGTATGTGTGCGGTGAGGGTGCCGTGTGTGTCGCTGTGCGAGTGTAATGTGTGTGTCTCTGTAATATGTGTATGTTGGTGCCATGTTAGAGGCAGAGTGGAATAATATGTGTAGGCATACAGTACATTAGCCACAGGCATATGTACACCAGTAGTCCCAAAGTAGTAGTGAGAGCCCCACCCTGGCTAGGCGTGTGGCGACGTATAACGATGCAAAGTGACAATGTCCCAGAATGTAGCACAGGAATATACCCCACAGGAAATGGAAAGGATGTATGTACTAATCATGACCATATGTATGACACCGATATGCTAATTGCAAAACGATACGTCGGCAAAGTCACACAGCAATAGGTATGTACCGCGGAAATACGTATGTGCTACCTCGGTACTGACCGTGGCCAAACACCGCTGTGTGTTCTACAAGTGTCAAACAAGCAATCCCCACCTGAATAGGTGGCAACCACTGGCAAACAGGCCATCCCAAGTACAGGACCACAATGACTGTAAATATCAAGGACAGAATGACAAGGGATAGTCGTCACGTACAAACAACCGCTGATATACCACAGATGTGACGGAGGAATACATGCATGAAGCACACACACAGGCGATACCAACACCACATGACAACAACACAACCTACACTCCCAGACCAACAGACAATTAACTGTCAACTCCCCAGGCAGGGATGGAGCACACAGACAACCATACCGTGTATGTAGAGATGCAAGGCCCACAACCCGTATCGGTCACCTACAACCTCCGATATTCCCCATCGTACATATTAAAGGGATACAAGCTGTAATAGCAGCACAAACATACAGGCAGTCAATGACATCTGCATAACCGTAACATCTCGCGTGGGAAACACAATCAACAGCGGATGCATACTTGCATGCGTTGTTTAAAGGAATACAACAGCTATGTTACACATCCGAATGCAAAACACCATCAATAGACGCCGTCAGGACAGGGACACCCACATGTCGAACCTAATACCATACCCAACACACACAATCCACGGCTAACACCACTGCGAAATGTACCTGTCGCCACACATAGCGGCTGCAGTTACACATAACATAACACAATACAGACCATCTCCAGGAAGGTAGGGCAAATAGCCAACGCCCAGATGAGGAATCCAACCATACCCCAGTTATGACACGTAATGTCCGAATGGAGTAGATGCACAGGTGATATGCGCACAATTACACACTGAGGAACAGCAATTGGTGGGATGAACCCACATGTTGCAGGTATCGACGGATATAAAGATGACTCCCAGGATATTCAAACCGTATGCTCATACCGAACCAGCAGTGTACAACGGAAAGAGTAATAAATAGGAATACCGATACACAGAACGAAAAACGGAACGAAACACCGACAAGGTATGTAGAACACACGATATGTACGGGTGTGTAACGCATGATGTGTATGACGAAGCTGTACTGTATGGGAATGGTGTTTGTAAGTAATGATACTTGTCCATAATGCAGAGAGTGGTGAAAGGTGGTTATGTAGTGCTATCCTGCTGAGCATACCAATGACTGTGGACACCATGTGCACAGCAGTGGGACATCATGTACACAGCCGAGAAACCACAAGGGCTGCCACAGGGGGCATAAGAGAGAACAATGCCAGACCACACGCCGATGCTGGCAGTGGATGTCCAACAAGGAAGTGCCATAGCAGGGGATAGGACATGTATGTATACTGTCACAGCACACATGTGTATGGGCATATACCATCAATGTCATACGTAATGTGCACCCGACGTGCACGTATGCCTTGCAGTAGGGGATACTATGTCAACTATGTATAATGTAAAGCTGTCATGGTGGATATGACAGACATTATACACAGTATCACAGGCATATCATGCATAATGGAGGTATTGCCTATTGGTATGTACAATAACAGGATACATATGGCCTGTAGGTATGGGACAGAGTAGTAGCATCATAGCCATCTGAAATGGAAGGAACACCAAGTAACCATGCCCAAACGATCTGTATCAGTTGCAATGTGGGCAACAATGAAGTCTGACAGGTCCATGTGTAAACACATGTGCAGTGTACACAGTAGTATCACCTCCCCATGGTAGTGTCCAGTGAACAGCATGTTTACACAGTACTGCTGCTGTGGTGGTACCATGACTACGTGTCACTCAAACAGCAAGGGAGCTATCAGATGAACAGTGCCACTGTGTGTCCCTGTGGGATGTGCACAGGACCTATGTTCCACAGCATGGTGTGTGTTGTGTCTGCGGAAGTAACACAGAAGCCCAGCCCATGCAGTGTGGCATGTGTGCACATATCCATGAGCAGTCTGTTCACACTGCCCACTGCAATTGTCATGTATGAGGAGTATATGCATCAGTAATGCGGAGGACATGGTCCGTGTCAGAGCAGAAGACACCCCTGTGTATGTGGTATGCAGATGTGTACAGATGTGTTTTCCGTCTGTCAGCCGCATATGTAAACTGTCCGAGCCTGGTACACATCGTGGCATGACAATGCTGTGCCATGTAAAGTTGTAGCCATTGTGGAAGGTACACCATGAATGTGGTATTGTACCCTTGACCGTGTGTAGATGTGTGCATGCCACAGGTACAATGGCTACCTATGTACCAGCATCACACACAGTACAGATAGGTGTGGCCCTGCAGAAGTGTATCCATGCCACAGTGGAATACGGTAACCACAGGACCGTGTGGGGCATTTGTGTGTACAGCAACCATGTACAATGTGATATGCATGTACGGGGCCAGTATCCATGTGATAGTCAGTGGGTGAATGTTGCTATGCAAAGGTGATGTGCATGCACCATGTGTCATAAATCCTGATGCCATGACACCCACATGATGTATCTGCCACACTGACACCCGTATGGTCATTATCGGTATGAGCTGGTGGAGCTATAATGGCGCCAGGTATGTAGATGTGGGATATCTAGGCATGGACAGTACTCTGTGACAGCATGTTGTGTATGTAAGCAAATAGTGAACATGAGGGGCCCCATGACTGAGGACTGTGTAATGCCATATGTACCTGACATGTAGTAGGTAGTATGATATGCTTGCACCACTGTGTGTCCTGTCCAGGAGTCATATAGCCTAACATCCTGAGACACAGGGTATGATGTGCAGGTGGATGTGTATGTTGCCAATACCAGAACGTGGAATGGTGCTGAAGGGCAATGTGAGGACAATGTCTAATTTGTTCCCCTCTGTACCACCCCAACCACCCATGCAATGGTATGACAGGTGGCCAGCATGTGTATGTGGTGTGCTGTGGCACACAGAAGCCCAACAAGGGTGCCAGGAAAGGCATGGAGGCCATCAATGTGTGCGTGAAGCACGTTCGTGAGGATGTGCCCCAGTGCCATACAGAACGGTCCAGTCATGGGTGTACGAATGCAGTCCCACATGTGCAATGCAGTGCCACCCATGGGTAGTGCGATAGATGCGGCTGTGCGGTGGTCAAGGTACACAATGTCCAACAACAGGCTAGCAGTGAATATAGTGGGCTGGTGTGGAGACACATACCAAACAGGTTGGTGGGACATAACAGCTAGGGACATCGGAAGGTGACATCGGGCCAGTGTCCCAGGACATAACGTGTGCATGTCAGTACCATGTATGTGTCCACAGGGACACTACGATGTCCATGTATGGATTGCAACCCTGTAGTGAGTGAGAGTGTGTATTGTTTGTAAGTACACCATCGCCTGGCACGTTGCCAATATTATCTCGGTCTGCAATGCCTGGGTGACTATTGTATGTGACATTGAATGTGGATGTAGCCAAACAACACAGACATACCACCACACTGCCTGAGGCCCCACACTGCAATGTGTAGCAGTCATGTGTAGGTAGCTAGCCTTGGAGCATGTGATGGACCACGAGGACCCACCATGGCTGACAAGTGATGCACCCCACACATGTGAATATACACCACTGTGCAACAGCCTGCACATGTGCCCATACATCAGATGTGCATGGAACATGACCACCACCGTGGCGTCTGTGAAAAGGTCAGTACCGCCATGTCTCCGTGTGGAATAGCATGGTCCCTACCATTGTGTACATGCTACGGAAGTGCACTGTGGTATGTGTCAGCATATGTATGTACACTGTCCATCTGCCGGGGTGTCATGCCATTAACAACTGCTGTCAGCAGACGTCAGTAGTACTGGCTGTAGTACACATGTTCTGTGTATGCTGCAATGGGTGTGTGTCCAGGGTGTGGCTAGCAGGGCCGTGAAGCATATCTGTTCATCCACCAAAGGGGGGATAACCCCAGGTTTAACACACCAGACACATGGAGGTATTGTGCATGCTGAGGGTAGTGTAGGTATGGTATGTGTTGTGTAATGTGTCATCCAGCTGGGTGGAGTGCATGCCTCAAGCATGTGTAGGTACATGGGTGTCCATTCTATGGAAGTGTGGGTTGCTGTCAGCACATGGCAGTATCAGCTGTCTGAGGCCCAATGTACAGTATAACAACACAGACAGCATGTAACCTGTGGTGTACAATGTAAACTCTGTTGCATGTTACAATGTGTCTAGCGGTCACAAACATGGGTATCTGCACATTGAGCACCTATGATGCATTGTGTTCGGCAAATATCCAGGATGTGTGCAAAACACTGTGTGATGTGGGATCCCCTCACCTGTGTGTGTTGCAGTCCAGGTATGTGCCTGGGAGGTACGATCCGTGTACAATCTGTACTTGCAGGCGTGCTGCGCAGAGCATGGAGGCAGGTCCCAGTCACTGCAGATAAATGTGAGTGGTGCACCAGTGTGTGTGCCTTGCTTGTGTGCAGCACAGTGGAAGGTGCAAGCATTGTCCCACATGACCCCATGCCGTGCCTGCCTGTTACAGCCCTGCTGGAGACAGTCATGTGACACTGCTACAGAGGCAGTATAGCATGTGAAGATGTACATGTGTGTTCCACACCCCAGGCAGATGGCCGCAGGTCATGTGTGCCACAGCAGTGTGGTCGACCAGGACTGTCATAGTGGTCAGATACCACATGCCTGTATAAGTACAGTATGAGCATAGGCAACAGTTGCAGTGACACAGTAGGTCAATGTACAGTGTCCCTGTGTTCAGACCACTGCCCACTGTACACTTGGCTAGACACACACCCAGAGGGTGAATATACCGGTGAGCCATCACATGTCCCAGTACACGTAGCCTGTGTAATGCCATCACAGGGCGGTCACAATAACATGTTGTATGAGAGATATGTTGTACCACGTGATGTGTCATGTGTGCATATGTTGAGTTGCACAGCTGTTCACATGTCCGCAACATATCAGTGCATGATGCCTAGTGTAACATGATGTGTGGAACTGCACTGTGATCCACAACAGGGTCATCTGAGACAGGTGTGTTGTGAATGGTGTAACCCATGGTTCCACGGGATATACACTGGTGCTGTTGGCTGCCATGCTGGGGTCCACCAGTGGTGCCTACAGTGGTCATACAGACATACTGCAAACATTGTTCTGGCAGGAATGTCCATTGTTGTAGATGATGTGTTACTACGTGAAGGTAGGTGTGTGTTGTGAATGTTACCCATCCAGATGTGACCATCAGGTGCAGTCATGGTTGTCGACAGCATCACACCCATCCACAGCTGTCAGCACCCTGTCCCCAGAATGGGTGTCAGCCGTCTCGTACCGTGTGACCTATGTGCAGATGGCGGAACACCTACTACTGGCTGGCTAACAGTGTCATCTAGGAAGGCTATGTGATGGCTGGAATATGCTGTTATAATGTATAATGATGGTATCCCAATGAAGTACATGGAATCACATACAGTAAGCCATGGCTGGCATGTAAACCATGTACAACAATGACTGTGTGACAGACACAAACAATGCGGAGCCATGTTGAACATGCACCCATGAGAACACCAAATGAGGTATGTTGCACATATCGATGTACAACTGTCAGCTATGGGCACAGCATGGATGCAGACGCATATCCCCCACAGGCAGTACCACGCCATGTAGGTGGGGGGCATTGCACGACTACATGTGACAGTTGCTGTACCGCCACATGTACTGCATATCCATCATATAGGGGTAGCAGCGGTACGTGACTGTTGGACATGCCTGTACATATGACCATGTACCACAGGATATGTGTTATGTGTGTACAACACCTGTTGTACCGTCATCAAGCTGTGAAGTGTATGGCTGCCAGTGTACCTGTGTGACATGTTGTGCAATGGGTGCAAAGGTACGCAGTAGTGCATTGCATGCCCACATGTCCCACACAGGTGCATAGCCTGAACATACAATACAAAGAGGATGTTGGATCATAGCAACCCACAAGAGGAGATGGGTACAGGTGGCAACCCACTACCACCTGTCCGTGTAAGGTGTGCATGTCCATGACACATTAGCACCTGAGATGTTAGCAGTACAGCTGTACAGGGCGGCATGCACATTTGATCACTAATACCCCTGTATGTTCCACCACTGGCCTGTTGACAGACAGACACCAACACAATGTGCAGCATTGAAATGTGCACAGCACATCACCGCTGGCTACTGTAGAACAGGTTTACCGTGTAGACACGTGCACAGAACATCTCCGCCAGCCACACTCAAACACGTTATGTGTTGAACCCCACCATCATTGTAGCGCATGCCACAGACAGATGTTCATGCATCTGTGTATGTACGGCTGGGAATGTCCCTGGCCTAGCAGTATGGCTGTGTCAGTGTTGCAAACAACATACTGAATGGGCTGGGTGTGTGAGGTGTGCGTCATACATGTATGGTCCGATGGATGATACCATCAGTGCCCCTGCTATGTGAACATCCCTGTCCCCATACATGGATACCTATGTTGTGCCCAACACCACGGTCCCTGTGGGAGGGATGGTGCTGTGTGGTGCACATGCTGACATGGCGGTGGCAGCAGGCACTGGATGTAGACATATGTGGTACCCATGTCAGGCCAGGCTACCATCCATGTGCACGGGATATCAGTGTGTGGGCACATACAGCACTGTGTTGAACAATATCACAGCACATAGCACCTGTCAGGGGTAATGTGTATGCATGGATGTGCGATACCAGCATGCACCATATACACCCCCACCAAGCAGCATGCTGCCTACCTTGCAGAAGGCCATTGTCCACACCATGATGATAGACATGTGTAATGTCCATATACACATAGCAATGACATATGGAATGGACAGCCACCCTCCCAATATCAGTACCCCCCAGGTGGGACACATCCCTGTGCCATGTATGTGACATACCCTGTCATACCATGCAGCCCTGTCCAGCAAGGCTGCACGTGCTATCACAGTCATACATGGTGCGATGGCCAAATGGCACCTGCACTATCAACCGTCCAGAGCAGTAATGTGGCACTGATGCACCTTGTGGTGTCACAGGTGCTGTGTGTTGGTGTGTACAACGTGCGCGCGCACATGCTATGTATGACCATCCCTGCTAATGTCATATGATTACACAATGTCCCATGTGTATCACATGTGCAATACAGGTGAGCCGTGGTAGGTTGTCCAACACCTGTACAGTGCTGTGTAGATGTACATGGCACAACACATGCATGTACAGGTGTCCATGTGTATGTGTGCAGTGCCACTGCTGACGTCCATGATGGCTGCGTCCGTGATGCCTAGTGACATATACACAGCATCCAGGTGAACAGTAGAACTGTGTGCACATTGGGACACGTGCCAACTGGTATGAACACAGGTGCAGGCAGGTACACATGTCCACAGCAGGTTACCATCAATATGGTGTGTGTACAGTGTGATGAGTTGACACACAGATATGATATGATACCCGCTGCTTAACGGTGTGACAGCAACATGTCAGCTGTGTCAGTGCCATGATGCATCGCAGAGATTACTGTGCAGATGTCGTACATGTCATAGCAATGTATGTCCAGCGGTATGCCAGTACATCAGTGTAAATGTGACCTGTCACCATCATTATGTCTTACAGATAATGCCACGTTCACGGCTGCCAGCCTTCAGCCGCCAGGAGGATGACGTAATCATACCGTTGCTCCATGACAACTATGACCTGCTATTCAGCCATGTTCCACAGCAAGCACAGCAGCGCGATGACCTGTGGCAGGATATGCGCAGGAGGGTGAATGACATGGGTGGCAACAACCGCACCTACCAGCAGATACGCCGACACTGCACAGACCTAATACGGCACGCGAAACAGCGTGCCACTGCAATCGCCAAAGAACAAGGTGGAACAGGTGGTGGGCCACCAACCCAGCACCCACTCACACACACGGAGGAGCTCCTGGCCAGTCTGGGGACACCCAGGGAACATCATGCAGAAACACTCGCTGCCATCGTGGAGGTGGGTGTCTCCCAACCAACGAGCCTGGAGCTGCCTGGTAAGTCAGTCTTGCATATGTGTATGATAACTGATGTAGGTGTGGGTGTCACAGTACACCACATAATGTACCAACACATGCCAGGTATATGGCCACACAAGCCGCATACTACAGTATGCTACGTTGTGTTTGCAGACATGTGCATAACACATGCTACCACACAGGTACATGATGTGACATGCACAGTGCTTACTGTGGCTACAGTCATGGATAATGTTTATACTGTTGTGTCGCCCCTATACAGGTACCTCTGGCATGTCGCACAGCCATGGGTCCATTGCAGGTGAGACTGTTGTTAGTAACAGGCATGTTACAGTGTATAGATATTCGCCATGTGGCCAGGTATGACATGCACACCTGGGTTCTGCTCCAGTCACGGTATACAGGTTGCACCACCTGACACACATGCCACCCATGTACAGTAGATACAACCGTTAGTATACACCGGCATGAAACCACAGAACCCATCGGTGTGATATGTGCAGTCAGCTATGCATACAATGGTGGAGGTGTTCTACAATGGCTGCATATGTAGTATGCAGTGGAATGCCATTTGTGGTATGCACACAGTACCACATAGCGAGCTGTGATCTGGCCAGCACACAGGTGTTACCAATGTGACATATGCCCCTGCATTGTGTGCACACGTTGTGACATGGCACATGACATGTCCCACGCACGTGGTGTTCTGTCTGCCATATTGTCTCACCATGACATGACCTACACCCGACATAGCAGACATCCACACTGTCTGCATAGCCCTCTGGATTGTGACACCTCAGACTTGTATGGGTGTATGTCACATGGGCCACCACAGGGATGGGTACACGATGCCCATCACACACAATTGTCCATGACCCAGTCAAACATGGCCATGGGTGATACCTACAGGCATGTTGCCACACAGTACATCTGGAGTGGATAGACACCATTGCACATTGTCCACACATAGTGCAATCATAGCTGTAGTGGACCACCTGTACATTTGATGTGGTACACCAGACAACCGGAATGCCTGTCTGCAGCCACTGGAGGTGCCACCAATGTCTACCATATACGTGCTGTGGAACAGCATGACTGTGTTGCAGACATGGCAATGCAATGCGTCCATGTTATGCATCACACAGAAACATACCTGTGTCTTGCTGCCATGCAGTGGCACAGTGCCTGTACTCCCCATTGTATAGCTATGTACACGGCTCACACCAACCACACCTGCACAGACATCTTTGTTACACATGCATTCTATCTGTAGCCTGTACACATAACACTGCACTGTGACGTCCAGTATGATGCGGTGCATGTGGTGGAACACCATTGTCACATGTCCACATGTCATCGCACATGTTGGCGGAGTACATGTCAAAGTGACGCCAGCCATGTGTACTGTTACCCTGCCTGTGGCCACACGGTGTATCACAGTGATGCATGCAAACTACCATGAATGTGTGTACTGCATGCCTACTGAAATGACACCTGCTTGATGTAGTGTGCACCCCAGGGCAGTATGCATACTACCACTATTAATGTCTGGCCTGCATTCACTGAGCTGTGGTGTGGGAATGCTGCATGCCATCTGCAATATCACATGCATGATGTGTCTGCGTGTGTGTGTGTCTGCGTGTGTGTGTTAGCGTGTGTGTGTGTCTGCGTGTGTGTGTGTGTGTGTGTGTGTGTGTGTGTGTGTGTGTGTGTGTGTGTGTCTGCGTGTGTGTGTGTCTGCGTGTGTGTAATGTATCTTACAGTATGTCTTTGTATTCACAGGTGGTGTAGGTGCGTTCCCCTCCTGCAGTCCATCTGATGCTAGTGTCCCCACAGATACTAGCGGTGATGACCATATGCATGAGGCACAGGCAGGGTTGTCAGGGGCAGAAGCTGTGCCATTGGTTACCATCCCACCTATGTCCCTTCATCTCCGCACGGTTCTGATGCCGACACACACCACATCACCGTTGCCCATAGAGGAAGGACAGTCAGCGTCTGTTGGCATTGAGCAGGAATGTGTGGTGGCTACAGAAGGTGCAGGTACACACCATGTTGCCAGTGTAATGACTGGTGATGTGCCACACAGGCATGTGGCTGGTGCTGCTCGTAGGAGGACCTCTGGCAGACATGCACCTGCTGTACAGGGTGCAGCAGCTGGTATCACCAGATGCATGTTCCAGACTGTAATGGCGGCACAGGCACGTGCTGAACGGCAGAACCAAGAAGGGCAGAGGCTGCAGAGGGCCGCAATCCATTCCCTAAATGAGAACATCCAGTCATTGGCAAATGCTCAACAGCAGATTGCTAATGTTCTGGATAGGCGATTAGGTGAGATGGTTGGAATCCTCGACCGAGGCATGTCAATCCGTGAGCGTGAGCTGTCTGTGCTGGAACACCTGGTAGGGGTGAGGCATAGGACACGTGGCTGTAGGCCAGCAACACCACCTAGTGTAGGTCGACGTGTGCGTGCCACCTCTCATGCCCACTCACACAGTGCTGGTAGCAGCAGCAGTGCAGCTGGTGCTACACCAACCACACCAGGACACAGCAGGCCATGTGGACGTGGCACTGGCCAGTCCCAGCATGGACACGGTTCCAGCAGACATGTGTCATCGGAGAGTGGCCACTCCATACCTCTACCCGGTAGTGCCCGTGCGACCCCAGGCAGGCACGGGTCACGTGGCCGCAGACGGACACAGTGAGCCGTACAACCTGCACTGTACAGTCTGGGGCTGCCAAGTATACCCCGTGTAGGCATCACAGATGGCTGAACTGTGTACACACATACCCACACACAGCAGACACAACTGTAGGGCTCCACCACATCCACATGCATTCTGCACAGTCATGCCCAGTAAATGCACCGGCCCTTACACTCACACATGATGTCATCCATTGGTACAGCCTATGCCCCTGGCACACATATCACCCTGTGCATATGATGAAGCCTCTGCCGCATCACTGTCATCCACACCATCGGTGCACAGTTATGCAAATATATTCTGATGCACAGGGTGGACAAGATAGTGAGAGGTGTATGTGATACCTGTGCATGCATAGTGTGTGATGTGTATGTTGCAGTGGTTGTGTATGACAAGTGACAGGTGCGTATGTGACGTGGGTTGTGTACTGTCATCATGCAGCAGACATACCATGTAGTGCAGGTGCAGCATACATTGAGCTGTGTACACGGTATGTGTGGCGGTTACATGTGTAGCACCATGTTGGTTCTGTTAACCTGTATGCCTCATATGGTGTACTTGCATGTGCCTACTGGGAGCACTGTTATCAGTCCCTCATGTGTAGCTGTGGGTTACCCACAGGCACATCTGGCAATATCAGCATACCACAGGTACCCGCAACCTGCCTGGACACCTACATAGGTACATAGGTGCATAGGTACATACCAGGCTATGTGCCCTACGGCATGTGTAAGCCTAGCCAGAGTGTGTGTGGCTTTCACCACCCCTTAGGATGAGGATACTATATCCATTGGTCTGCTGTCCCTCTGTCCAGCAGTGACACAGAGATGATGCCTGGGACATACCTATGATCTCCCATCCACACGTCAGGATTACTCTTGGACAGAGTCAGTGAGGGGCTCTGCTTCACAAGGGCTGGGAATCTGTTCCATGGTGTAGGGAGTCTCTGGGCGATGAATCTGTCCCTCCAGCACATCCTATTTATGTCTGTGTTGAGGTTTCTGTCAGTTGCTCCCGTGCCCATGGTTGTTTGGATCCTAGGAGGTGGAACATGTCCATGACACCCAGGTCAGACATGGCCGTGTATGTCAGGCACAGATCACCTCGGAGCGGACGGTATGAGAAGGTATACAGCCGGAGTCCCCTCAGTCGGGCAGCGTGTGACATATGTTTCAGCACCTTTATCTCTGTGTTGTGGAACGTTTGAGGTCCTTCCGAGTGCTGCAGGTGTCAGGTTAGGTACATTCCAAATGTGGCGTTGTACCCAATCATTGGTCTGATGCGTGAAGAGTACAGGGGTACAATGACCTCCCCTGATGTGGATGTGAATCCCTTCATGACCAGCTGAGCACAGTGGAATGTCTTCCCAACCACATTGGCAATGTGAGTGTCAAGAGAGGTTACCGACAGGTTTGGTACCCATGTCCCTGATCACGTCCACCATGTTTAATGGATTACCACCTATGTGGTAATTCGGGGTGAACATGTCTTTCCCAAAGGATAGGTCTATACCTTCCCTGGCATGTAGCTTCAGGCCATGGCTCTGGCACCAGTTATCCATTTCTATGAGACCTCAGGTGGATGTCCGTGTCTGATGGGGTGTTGAGTATGGTGGCCGTTTTGCAGTCATCTGCATACCTTGTCTGCCACAATCCCCCTATGTTTGCATGCACATCAGAAAGTTGAATGCTGAACAGGAGGGGGCCCAGGACTGAGCCCTGTGGGCCACCACTCGGGACCAGCTTGGAGTCTGACATGGCACCAGGAACACTAACCCTGTGGGTTTTGACCTCCATCCGGTTGGCAAACCATCGTGTGACATATGTCTCTACATCTACGCTGGTGAGCCTTTCTATGATGCCCGCATGGAGTGTGGTTCGAACGCTGTTGCCAGGTTACGGTAGTCTGTGCAAACCGACGTACCCCCATCAATGGCCTTAGTGACTCCTCCAAACAGGTCGACCAGGTTCGGGAGGCAGGATCTGCCCTTGACTAAGTCGATGTGGGTATGTTCCAGTATTTGTCATTCCCCAATGTCTTTATTTATGGGCTCCATTATGGACCCCTCCATAGCTTTGCAGACAAGGCTTGTCAAGCCTATAGGGCAGGGATGTACAGAGTCCATAGGAGCACTACCTTGGTGGAGTGGGACCACAGTTGCCGTATGCCATCCATCAGGTACGTAGCCTGTAGTAAGGCTAAGATTAAACAGCAGCCTTATGTGCGGGGTGAGGCCTTCATTGAGGTTGTGTAGCACACAGCCGGGGACACCATCTGGTCCCATTGATGCTGTGTTCACTGCTTTACAGATATCAGCTCTCACCTGGGCATTCGAGATGTTTGGGAGGCTAGACTCTGGTGGGATAGATACGTCCCCTCTTGGGGGGGGAGGGTAGATGTATGCACAGAACCTGTCTGCCAGTTTGTTGGCAATGTCTGTGGGTTCAGTGATCATTGTACCATTCTGGACTAATTCCAAGCATAACTGTGTGCTTCCACCCATGTTCCTACCATAGCTAAGGAAGGCCTTATGGTTGTCTTATGTGTCCTTTGCAAGTCCAGTCCCACAGGCGGGCTTGGATGATTGTATGAGTGATCGTATGTTAACGCCAGTATTAATCAGTGATGCCTTCCCTGGTAGTGATATTGCTCTGTCATGTAGTAGCTTTCACCTCTTGTTGTATGGTTTGTTAATGGCTGGGGTCCACCAGACCATGTGCCTGCCTTTGGTGGACAAGGTCCTGATGTTATCAGGGATCGCTTGATCCAGACATTCCTGGGGGTGCTCATAGAAGGCATTTGTAAGGGTTTCAGCAGCATGGCCTGTGTTTACCACTGGCATGGAGGCCTTGTAGGGTACCACACCAGTCGTATGACATGTGGGGTTCGCTGTGGAGAGGTCTTCACTGTGGTCTCCCTTGCCAGTGTTGGGTGCAGGATGCGGATCTCCAGTGAGTTCACTATATGGTCTGACCTCACCGTTGAGGGATGTACATCCTGTGTGGAGCATGTCGTCCCCATGTGTGATGATCAGGACTAGTATAGTTCCTCCCCTTGTGGGTATGGTGCATGGTTGTTCCACAGCATTCGGGTGTATGAACACCTGGAACCTTTGGTGTAGGGTGTTGTGTCCTGGGTAATGTTCCCGGTCTATGTATGGGTGGTTGATGTCACCCAATATGATGGTGTTGTGAGAGCATTCATACTCCCCAGTGTCTTCAGGAAGGCTGTGCGGGTATCCTGGGTTTGGGAGGGTGGTCTGTAGCATGCAACAAACTGTAGGGCAGTCCTACCCATGGTTAATTGCACCTGGATGGTCCACGCTGCTATCCTGCAACCTGGAGGTGTGGGTATCCTTCATGGAAATTGAGACTCCCCCTCCTTCTGTGTTCGGTCCGGGTTATGGTCCTGAACGCGTGATATGAGGTATGACCTGATAGTGCTGGGGTGCTCTCAGGAACCCTGAACAATGTTCCAGTCACAGCACTGACATCAATGTCCTCTATACTGAGGAGGGCATTTGAGGGCGTGCAGCTTGGGCGTAGACTACTGGCACTGAGCAGTATTACCCTTTCTTTTCTCCAGGTTTGTAGTCTAGGGTGGTAGGTTTATCATTCCAGCCTTGCCTGCAGTGGGCACTGTGGGGGTGGCAGGAGCCTTAGCCAAACTCTTGAAGACCAGGGGTGACAGGTGCGAGCCATCCCTTGTGAAGGGGCGTGGCGTGCCAAGCATGTCATCCCAGGCAAGAGGAATTTGGATCCCCTCAGACTGACACCGGTAACCAGGCACATTATCAAGGGTGATCATTTGGAGCCAGTATAGTGGCATCATACTTGATGAGGGTGGGAAACTGCCCAGGGTCAGGGACATGCTGGCCTGGGCTACACAATCTGAGAGCCCCTATATGTCTCCTTTCATGTATCCCAGGGTGGTATGTCTCTGGTCGTTGACACCAACATGGACAATGACCACGTCATACTTGTACATGCTGCGGAGTGACCTGAGTGCGTGTGTTATGTGGCAGATTCCAGCACCTGACAGGCAGCCTACTGTGATCATTCCCTTGTTCAGTCTGGTGGGTGGGACGTCGGTGTGTCTGACTGTGGCGTCACCCATTACAAGTGTGTCTGGCATTGTGTGTGGCCTTTGGGGCTGTGACTGTTTAGCACACTGACGTTGAGAACTATGTGTTGCATGTCCTATGTCTTGTGGAGGCAGTTGCTTGGGTGTCTGCTTCAGAGGCCTCGTTAGGTTCGTTACATGTTTTAACAGTGCCTCCAAGTATGTCTTAGTGTGTTCATGTGTTTGTTTAGCATTTGTGATAGTTACATGTGACACTGGGTTTGTGGTGTGCATGGTGTCCTTCCCCTCCCGTTTGGTCTTGCCGGTCATGGTTTGAGAGAGCTCAGCCCCCTGTCTGGCTATATAGTTGCATCTCTCACATGTATTATGTTTAGTGGGGGAGGTGCGGCTTGTCTGTGTCCATGAGGCACCTGTAACATTGCCCAGGACGCCCAGATTCACCATCTGAACAGGAGAGGTCGCTAGCAATTGACCCTTTGACATGCCAGAGAACGTGAATGCATTTGCTGTGTAACTGGGTCAGAAGGCACCTACAGGGAAGTGGGTACTCAAGGGGATTCTAGGCTAGTGTAGTACTCCATCTAGTATACATGTACTTTACCTATGTAGGAATACTATGGGAGCAGGTGCAGAGCTTTTGTGATGGAGAACAGACAGTTGAGATTGCAAGAAGAGAGGTTCTACATGTAAACCTGCAGAGCACGGAGCCAGATATAGTGTAACGTTGCTTACACGGTACATGACGCACATGTCCACATATATACTGCACCTGACGCCTGTGGTCGGTGCCACAGGCTACGGTGGACAGAGACATCACATACATGGCATGACACAGTACAGGTATGGTGACATTCTGCAGGTGTCGTACACAGTGTGCTGGCAACTGACCGCAGGTGTCACCTGTCAGCTGTGGTGCACGGTGTGCAGCAGTTGGATGCTGTCCTGGTACAGGAATATGTCCGCAATCGCGGGGCGAACACCACTATGGCACACACCCCATTGTGTGCAGATGGGGACACCTGCCTGTGTGGTCAGAACCCTCACAATACAATGCACCCACGCGCCATGTCACAGGGGGCGGTCTTGCCCAGGTGGCTAGTAAGGCTCACAAGTATGGCATTGACAGGGCTGTACAATGCAGCACCAGTACGGGATGGTCACCCTGTGTGGTTAGTGTCCAGTCACAACACTATATCTGCATACACCCTCACAACAGGCAGCAGACATACACACATGTTGACACACTGACATGGTGGTGACCACACGTGTCTACACGGAGGGACGACGTGTTGCATGTACTGCACCATCCACATCCATGCACCCCACACTGAGGTATGTACAGATCTCTACCATGGTGTACAGTGATGTGTGGCAAGTGGCACATAGTCCCCCCGATCTGTGGCATACATGGGCACACATTCCTGCACACATGTTGGTGCTAGGAATGCCACACCCGCTATATGGGATATGTGCAGGCGTGCAGCGGTATGTAGTGCATCCTGCGTACCACCACTGTATCTGGCAGCTGTGCCAATATATGCACTTGGGAGGTGGTAGGGGTTACAGTGGCCATGTGACATATGGTCGATGACACATGGCCGATGGGTATGCATTATGGCAGCGCTGTCATGTAAAGGCAACATAGCAGACTGTATGCACATGGCAGGGTAGGATGGTGTGTGACACACCTGTGACCAGCACCTGCACACATGCATGTGGACAGGTGTTTAAACACATGGTGTACACACATACTGCCATGCGTGCTGTTACTATGCCACCATATGACGGCCCCCATGATGGGTATGCATGTGGTAGGGGGTTGCAACTGTGTTATGGACATCAGACACTGCTCATGCATGGCTGCACTGTGCACAGTACACGTGTCACATGTATCCCCTGTTGCCATGTGTGTATGCATTGCTACGTTGTGACATGTGTGTCGACATACATGGAACATGGACTGTGGTATGGTATCACAGCTGTCACAGGCAAACTGTACAAGGGTATGTGTCCCAGTCAACACCGCTACACCCTGTAGGGGGTGCATACCACGGACATGTGTCCACCTTCCATTCATGTGTGTATTACCGCGTATGCCAGTGTTATGCATGTGGTACATCACAGGCTTCGTATGTGTCCTGTGTGCAGTCCATGCACACAGCCAGTCAATCACATATATGACATATCCGGACTTTGTTTCACTGTGGTACAGCTGCAGTCATGTATCATATCTGTGTCAGGCCCGTGGTATGTGTGGAGCACGCCTGTCCATGTATACTGATATGGGTGGACTACATCACACCTGTGGGATCATTGATAGTACATGTGTACTCTGCATGATGGACGTACACCACCACATAGACTTGTGGACATATGTCACATGCTGTTGCTGGACCGTGAGGCATACTGCTGCACCGATGACACAGTGCTGGCATGGCAGCTACAGTGTTCACTGCAGTGTGTACATGTTCAGCCTGCACCCATGACGCCTGTGCTGTTATCTGTGTGTGTACGTGTAACTGCATGTGTGTCCACCCTGTGCATGTGTATGGGTTTACCTGGCTGTGACTTGCGGTGTGTGCACTCCGTCTGCATGCCGGATGGCGCGTAGCACATACTAAGTGTGTGAGCATGCCCGGGTTGCTGTTGTGTGGGTGGACACACACGATGGTCCACAATCTGCCCTTCCATGATTTCACCCCATGTGTATGCATGTCTGCACTGTGCAGATTCTAAGTGTCTGAGCATGCCCAGTAAGCAGCTGTGTAGATGGACACACAGTACAGTGCACACCGTGCCCGTCTGCGTTGATACCCCGTGTGCATGTCTGTTTCCCCTTCGCAACCGCCACATCTGTGGCATGGCCGGGTTGCTGTTGTGTGGGTGGACACACATGATGGTCCACAATCTGCCCTTCCATGATTCCACCCCATGTGTATGCATGTCTGCACTGTGCAGATTCTAAGTGTCTGAGCATGCCCAGTAAGCAGCTGTGTAGATGGACACACAGTACAGTGCACACCGCGCCTGTCTGCGTTGATACCCCGTGTCCATGTCTGTTTCCCCTTCGCAACCGCCACGTCTGTGGCATGGCCGGGTTGCTGTTGTGTGGGTGGACACACACGACGGTCCACAATCTGCCCTTCCATGATTCCACCCCATGTGTATGCATGTCTGCACTGTGCAGATTCTAAGTGTCTGAGCATGCCCAGTAAGCAGCTGTGTAGATGGACACACAGTACAGTGCACACCGCGCCTGTCTGTGATGATATCCCGTGTGCATGTATGTTACCCCTTCACGACCGCTAGGTGTGAGGGCATGGCCAGTACACCATTCAGGGGTACACACTACAGTCAGCACCGATGTCTGCTACTAGGCATGTAGCCATGGCCAATGACATCCTGCATAGCCATGGTGACCATCCAGGTGAGTCATATGTGGTTGGTATGCCACAATGGCTGCCTACATTGTGCACGCCGGATGCCCTCTCATAGGGTATACTGTTTGTGATGCATCCCGTATCCATGTTGTGATGTTGTGCTCCGTAGTTAGTTGGTATTCCCGAGTGCAGCACTACCGTGTTACTGTATGCCCACCTTGGGATGGTAACATGCTGTGTGACTGCGCACTCTGTCTTCATTCCCTATCGGCTGCCTTGCCTCTGCAGATGATATCACCCACCTAGGGGTATGCCCCCTGACAGTGCTGTGCTCAGTAATCTCGGTAGCGTGTTCTGTAAATGCATCATGCTGTAGTGTGTACATGTAGGTAGGTGTAGGTTCAACTCCAGGCCCTTCCCCGTGGGTGTGTGAGGTGTGTGTGTGTGTGTGTGTGTGTGTGTGTGTGTGTGTGTGTGTTTCCAGCTGCCTCTGCAGATGGTCATGCTTTTAGACGCTTCGCAACACATACCTTGGCTATTGTCAGCTATTCCTTTACGGATGATGTCACCCACCTAGAAGTATGCCTCTGACAGCGCTGTGCTCAGTAATCTTGGTAGCGCGTTCTGTAAATGCATCATGCTGTAGTGTGTTCATGTAGGTAGGCGTAGGTTCAACTCCCGGCCCTTCCCTGTGTGTGAGGTGTGTGTGTGTGTGTGTGTGTGTGTGTGTTTATAGCTGCCCCTGAAGAGAGTAGTTCTTTTAGACGCTTCGCAACACATACCTTGGCTATCGGCGTCTATTCCTTTACGGATGTTGTCACCCACCTAGACGTGTGCCTCTGACGGTGCTGTGTTCAGTGGTCCACGTAGCGCGTTCCATACCTGTGTCATACGGTTGTGCGGTTGGGTAGGTGGGGGTAAGGTCAATCCCCATGCCTGCCAGCTGTGTGTGTGTGTGTCTATGCTCCCGGCTGCATGGGTTCATAGGTTATGGCTTTAGAGTTTCCGCAGAACACTTATATCCTGCCACCATCTCTGTGTTTGTGGATGGTGAGACGCAGCTCGTGGACTGCCTGTGTGCCTGCTGTGGTTGGCGACCTCCGTAGCATGTTCTCCACGTGCGCTCTGCTGTGGTGTGGTGGGATGGTGCTGTGTACGTTACACTCCCGGCCTTGCCACATGTGTCCGTTTGTATCTCTCTCGATGTATATATACATACTTATGTTGTTCCCATAGCGCTGCTCTTGCATGGACAGCTGTCTGTCCCATGTATCGCATATTTGCACGGCTGACACATAGAACTGTGGTACGATGCATATCCACTCATTGTCCATGCAACGTCCGTATTCCAGCACGCCCTAGAGACATCTGCTGGATATCGTGGCAGACAGCTATCCTTGCTGTACTGACACTGTACCCGTTCACGCCATAAACCTTGTGTATAATTGCCTGTTTATGGTGTGTGTATGTCTATCTGAGCTGTATGCATGGTCGTGTGTGTGTCCCGCTATAGCCGTCTGTGCAGGTGTCGTCACTATTGGTAATCCTTGTAGACCGCTGTTTCATGTGCACTTCAGCACATACCTGCAGACCGTACTACCCCTCCTACGGCAGCGGCCTTAGATCGACCGCTGCCCTAGGTGATAGGGCTCCATGGCGCCCACCACCACAACACATGGTGCCCCCATCCTGGTGTACCTACATGACATACCTACTAGAAAGGTGGCCCTGCTAGTGCGGCGCCCTAGGCAGCCGCTGGATTGGCCTATGCCTACGGCCGGCTATGAGCACATCACAAGGCATACTTTTACATTCAGTGTTTTACAAAGGCTAGATTTTAATACCAGAGGGGGGGACCTTATCAAGTATACTTTAGAATGCGGATTAAGATGGATTATTAGGTGGAGAGTTGACCACACACCAGGGCTGAATGATGAAGCACAGATTAAGCCTCTTTTGAGAAGCAGGTGGCTTAAACCCAAATAACAGGAATGTAGTTTAGGTACAGTTATACATTTAACACCCATTAGTCCACTCTTTCAGTTGTTTACCACTGTATTACATTGATATAATATACATATTTTCTATATATATTGTTAGATTTTTGATTGATGAGTATTAGGCATAGTACAATATCATATAATACATGTTTTAATAGGATGTTTTTGAAGATGTTAATATATGTGTGTGTAGTTAACATTGCGTCTGCGCTTTATATGCTGGGGTTAATTGTTCATTGTTTGATGAGAAATTGACCAATGAAAGTGTAAGGAGGGATATTTAAAGCCTGGATGTTTTTATGTTATGTGTAAGTCTGATGGAGCCTACGGGTGAAAGTGCTTACTTGTCTATAAAGGAACCTTTTTATACCATTTGGGCACTGTCCTGGACAATTTCTATGTTGACTGTTTCATCTACCTATGTGTTTTTGGATTGTGTGCCATAAGGTGCCAGCGGTTATTTTATGTTGATTAGGTGTATTCCATGGTCAATTGACATTAATCATATTAATTCATTAAAGGATCTTCTTTATAAGTGGGAACGCCATAGTTTAACCATCCTATGACCTTCCTAGTTGAAGTTGTTAGTGTGCCATTAGTATGTGTTCCACAGGTTGCCCATTTGTTCCGCATTATGGAAGCGAGTGATCCCCATTTTGGTGATGGCAGATTGAGAGCTGTGTACGGTATTCGACGCGGTCTGACTTTGTATGGGGAATGTCTAATGTAGTCCCTATCTCTATTTCCTGTGCTATGCCTTACTGCAGCTGTGTAATTCCACCAGGTTTCCAGTTATGGGTGCCATCTTGGTCGTACGTTTGTCCATCCATGGGAATTGCCTACTGGACACTGATATAGGGCTGTACACATTTCACACCTGCTTTTAGCATTATCCGGTGGATGCTTTGCATCATTAGTGGGGAGTAAGGCATGTGCTATACCCACATCCCTCCCACAGGGCGGGACAACGGATTATCTGCCAAACAACACCGAGCCCCATTTCTGCATACCCAGGATCCCATGGCTGCAACCCTCGACGGTACACATTACACATCCTTCATGTGTGCGGGACTGGGATGTGGATGCACTTCTATGGACTCGACAATCTGGGGATTTCTGTTCATATGTCCTGCATTTCATGGACACTTGTCATCAACCTTAAACATGCTGGTGGTGCATATGTCTAGCTGTGCCGTAGTCACGGCTGTCATTTCTTCTGGGTCGATCGCAGCTGGTTGATATTGCAAACGGATCAATTTTTGGAGTCCTACAATGGACACCAATGTGCATATGTAAAGTGTAGAACTTGTTGGACTGTCACCATCTGGCCAGTGGTTTTGACTGCTGCTGTATGTTCCCCATCGCGGATGTCTGTTTGACTACCCATATTATGTATTACTTGGCCTATCTATATCCATGTGCCAGTAAGCGGAAATACAGCAAACCTTGAGTCCTGGTCATCTTCATAAAAGACATTATTGAACCTAAACCATGCCAAGACAGACGATGACAAAAACGATACACTCCACAGTCAAAAGATACTGAGCTCTTTCACCCATTAACATGGGGCATCGTCGAGTCTGAAATACATTAGATAGTCGTCCCTTATATACTTCCTTCAGAGTCAGTTTAAAGTCAACTAATTAATAAACTTGCTCATAGTTAAGTGGACAGTGCTCCAAGTCTTGATGATAAAGTGACATATAAAATCAGTGTTGCATACATTACTTAATGGAAACAATAATACAACAACAATGTGTTAATATAAATACAATATTGGTCAATACAATCAGTATATTGAAACATAGTTGATAATTGTTGTGAGTAAACCTTAGAATGTAGTGTGTTGATAATGATATTGTATATCAATGTGTATAATTGTTGCATTAAGATTCCAAATCATGGAATAAATAAGTACAATTAAATGCATATTTTGTATAAATATGAATGTAAATAAGAGTCACAGTGTTAAATATGAATATGACTGTATTATAACTATATCAATATGATATGGACTAAACTGTAGTTGTTTACATCTTGTTTTCAAGTGACAAATCTATGTCCATGCGTCATATATACGGGCCGTCGGACTGCTGTGTGTAGATATATACATGTGAACCCCTCGTTTCATACCTTGCTTTGTTACTGTCTGTGGATTACCTGTGCACACACATCAATTACCATGCCATACCTTTCCACTGTACAGGTTCTGGCATGGTGTACGGCTGGTTGATCCTTAATCTTGCTGTGTGTCTATCTGGCAATTTGCTGGCGTGTCATGTGAGACCTTCTTGCTTCTATAGGGACCTGATCCCATAATTGTGACGTGCTTCCACTGGCCATATATTTCTCTGTCATCTGGGATCTGTGTGTAACCAGTCCTTTCAGGACACTTTATATTGTTGTTCTTTTTTGGTTACATATATGAGTACTTTGGTATGTTGTGCTATTATTGTGTGTGGAGCATTTCTCCACGGGCCTCTGCTGACACTGGACATATATCCAGCTAGCCTAGCCTGGTCAACAAGTGTGAGCCAACTGAACACATTTCATACGGGGGCACCTTCTGACAAGTGGGTCGGGTTACAGATGCATAACCGTCGTCAATCCATACTACTAACACACAAGTTATTCTATCCACATTCTATGTTTGTCTTATCACATAGCGTGTGTTTCTCACTATTTCTAACGGTACTTTACATGGCATTGCCCGATTCCATACTTTCAGAGGCTGACAGTTTTGAGACATGTATGATTGATGTGGAGGACACAGCCTTAACATTCCCTGCTGTGAGCGGATCACACACGCACACGCGCACTTGCATTTCCTACTTGTGGGTTACGCGCAGGCGCACATGCATATCCGTATTCTGGTTACATATGTTTACTGGGTCTGTGTGGTTACGTGGTCTGTGTTAGTTGTGACTGTTCCGGTAACATATCTCTGATCCGGTTGACGGACGTGTGTGGAACGCACTTTCACCTTTACACATGTAACAGTCTTTGCGGCATGGACGCATTACGTACACGTTCACATTTATATGTTCTATAGTCATAATTCAAACGGGACTGCATTCACGTTTGCCGGTTACTGTGACCACTACACGTTAGCTGTTCGGTCTCATTTATATGCATACCCATGGTACTTAGCTAAATTTACATACCCCCCCCGCACTCACGTACGTCACAGGCATCCATTCTCCTGCTGGGAAAGGTGCGGTACTACATGTTATACATTCCTTATTCCCTCCCGCTCATGGCCCAGGCTGCATATGTCGTGACTGCAGGGATATTCAGATCACAGGGGCTTATATCCCCTACGCATACAGGCCTTCGATTGTCAGGGTGTTCCTGTGGTGCTTTGGGTTTGGTCTTGTCCGCCTAGTGTACGGAACTGCCCTGACCGTGTACGAATGTCAGACGAGTCACATGGGCATGGTTTGTCCGTGTCTATGATACCATACCCCCCCCCCATTATTCCTAACCGTGTGCGCTGATTGGCCGGCATGCCCATTGTAGATCTTGTTATAGTAATTGCAAACGGTCTGGTCGAACGGACCTATTTCCATTACTAAACCTCGGTATTTATAACCTGTCTCGCTATATTACATGGGTTTAACATTGCGTGATGGCTTTCACTGAGCCACGGACATGTCCGTTGCTTAGTTTGGGGCAGTCCCGCTCTGCTACACACATTTAACATGGCGGAACAGGTTGTACAGCTCAGCAACGGGGACATCGGGCTCTCCGTCGCTGTTTAGTATTGAATCGCTATGTTGACTTTATTTCACATAGCGAGACAGTGTCGACATTGGTAACGGACATCTCGCGCAGTACGTCCGCACCGCCGCGGGTGCCGTATGTCTGCTTTGGGCGGCGGACAGGCATTATGCTGTGCCATTATGTCTGGGAATATATGGTTTCTTTCCATAGATGATATGGCATACTAGCAATGACCCGCGTCTGGGTGTGGGTACTGCTGTAAGAGTGGCCTTAGGTCAAGTGGTGCCCTAGGCAAAAGGACTCCATGGTGCCCCCACCACATCACCCGCTACCCCCATCCTGGTCTACCTACACCAAATAAAGGCTGGAAAGATGCCCTTAGTAGAGTGGCGCCCTAGGCGGCTGCCTAGTTGGCCTATGCCTAAGGCCGGCTATGTGTGTGGTCCCTCGGGCATCGGCCTCGGGAATGCACCACGTCTGCCGTGGGTATATCTAGCATCACCCACATCCAGGCGTGGTTTATTGCTATGATGTTCCATGTGTACGGACACGTGTGTTTGGACAACATACAATAGCTTCTGCTATTGGCATACAATGCTGTGGGTGGTGCCGGTTACCATACATATGCCTTTCTCAAAAGCCGACTTCACACTTCTAAACACTAGTGTGGTCTCCTTTAAGGCCCCTGAGCCAGTGGTAAACATTACTCAAACTGCTGAATCACTTACATATGCCTTCTACCAGCACCTACAGGACTGCATGGATCAGGCAATCCCATACAAAACTGAGACTCTTTGTACCAAAGCCAAGCATCCAGTCTGGTGGACCCCAGCCATAAACAAGCTCTACAACGAAAGGAGGTAGCTACTACAAGATAGAGCGGAATCCTTGTAAGGTAAGACACCCTTGCTCATTATATGTGAAGAACTACAAGCTCTCACGAAATCATCCAGGGCAAATTCGACAGATACATCACCAAGGACTCAACAGACAATCATAAGGCCTTCTTTAGCTATGTTGGACACCTGGGAGGACACTCCCAGATATGCTCAGACTGGGTTTAGAATGATATGAAGATTACTGAACCTACACACATTGCCAACATACTGGCAGACAGGTTCGGTGCAAACTTCTCCCCCTCCTCCCCCCCACATGGAGAGATATCTGTACCAGAGGATTGTGGCCCCCGGAACATCTGTAACGCACAGGTGGGAAATGCTCTCTCCAAGGCAGTAAACACAGCATCCATGGGACCAGATGGTGTCCCAGCTGTGTACTCCACGAACTCAATGAGGAATTAAACCCACAGTTAGGACAGCTGTTTAATCTTAGCCTCACCTCAGGTAACGTACCCAAGTAGTGGCGCAAGGCGACTGTAGTCCCACTTCACAAGGGCGGTGCCTCCACTGACCCTGGTAATTACCGTCCCATTAGCTTGACAAGCCTTATCTGCAAAGCCATGGAGATGGATCATAATGGAACTCATAGATGAAGACATAGGGGACTTGCATACTTTGGATCCAACCCAGTTTGGCTTGGTCAAAGGCAGATCATGCCTTTTAAACTTGGTTGACTTTTTAGGAACAGTCACCAAGGCCATTGATGAGGGTCAAGCAGTCCATACAGCCTACCTCAACCTGGCAAAGGCCTTCGACACAACACCCCCCTCAGGTATCATTGATAAACTCATCGGCTTGAATGTAAACCCATACATTGCAAGATGGGTTGCAGACTGGCTAAGTGACAGAACCCACACGGTCATAGTTGCTGGCACCATGTCAGACTCACAGCCGGTCACAGGTGGTGTCCCACGGGGCTCAGTCCTGGGTCCACTCTTTTTTGGCATCTACATTTCCAAAGTACAAGCAAACACAGGGGGGTTATGGCTGACAATGTTTGCAGATGACTGCGAACTGGGTGCCATAGTCGGACACACATCTGACACAGATATCCTTCAGAAGGGCCTCACAGATATGGATATCTGGTGCCAGAGACATGGCCTACAGCTAAATGCCGGGAAATGCATAGTCATACCCTTCGGGAAGAACAAGGTTACCCCTAGCTACCATATAGGTGGCAATCCACTGAGCACAGAGGGAGTTACCAGGGATCTGGGGACCCAGGTTGTCAGTAACCATTCGTTCGACACACACGTTGCTAACGTAGTTAGGTAGACCTTCTACATTGCCCACCTGATCATGCAGGGATTCACATCTAGATCAGGGGAGGTCATCATCCCCTTGTACTCATCACTCATTAGACCTATGATTGAGTACAATGCCCCGTTTGGAATGTATCTGACTCCACACCTGCAGCAGCTGGAAAGGCCCCAACAGTTCATTGACAAACGGATGCAGGGTCTCAGGAATATGTGTTATGCTGCCCAACTGAAAGGACTCCTGCTCTATTCAGTCGCATACCACTTGCTCAGAGGTGACCTGTGCCTGACATACAAGGCCATGTCGAACCCAGATTTGATGACTATGCTTCACCTAAAGAATCTAGATCCCTCAGAACCACAAGGGCAGGTGACGTAAACCTTGACACGGTCATTAATAGAATGTGCTGGAGGGACAGATTCATCACCCAGACACTCACTATGCTGTGGAACAACATCCCAGTACATGTGAGGCAGAGCACCTCACTGGCCTTGTTCGAGGGGAATCTTGACCAATGGATGGAAGATTGCAGATATACCCCAGGAATTACTTCAGTGTCACTGCTTGACAGAGGTACAGCAATATAATAGGCATAGTTTTCTTCAAACTGAAGGGGTGGCAAAGGCAACATAACTATGGGCTAGGCATATAGCTGCCCTTGGGCGGATAGCCTACTATGAACCTATGAACCTATGTTCATAGTTTGTCCCATTCACACTTGTCTATCCCCTGTCCTCATTCGTATGTGGATATTTCTGTGGCACATGATTGAACTATGTATTAAGCAAACAAGAACAATGCAGGACAACCTCCAGGTTTGTACCAAAAACCACAGCAGGAAACAGAATGGAACCAGCGTTTCTTGAGCAATCCAAATTTATTAAAGTAGAACAAGTAAACCACAAATAATTGATGAAGTCAGTACCAACAAATATAAAGTTCTGTTCTTCACTGGAAACAACGTAAACCACAGCAAAATAATCCAATAAGTCAAGCGCTTTCGCCCGGGCTCTCCCAGGCTTTTTCAAGATAATTTTACTATGCAACCTATATCCTTATATACCACTTGGTTGCTTAGTTAATTGTCTAATTATTCGATTAAGACTTTTTTAAATATTCCTGTAGTTAAGGTTGTATTCCCTTTATAAGATAAATTATGTTGAAATTCTTAAAAAGTTTTTAAAAGGTTAGAGAATTAGTAAATGTTGCCATTATTTAGCAACATATTTTACATTCTTTAACTCGTCCTCCCTGTTATGAAATGCTTCATTTAACCTTCTTGTTTGTGTTTGTGTATAAAGTTGACTTATAACCAGGCTACTATTTCTGTGATGAAATAAACTGTTTTTTTTACATTGTATTGGGCTCCTTTACTTAGGTAAGCAGCAGCAATGTTTTTAAGGGTTGATCGTGACTAGTACTTGCCATCTTTTAACATTGGGTCAATTAATTACACTGGTGTATTCGCATTTTATGGATATGTACTACTTTTTGTTCTTTGTTTAAAATTATTAACATTTGTCTAAGTATAAAATATTTATTTCTACATCTACATTAATTTACTGTAATTGTTATGCATACCAATATATATACCTATGAAATTATATGTGCACATTTCATAGTTTTTGTTTTCTACTTTTACTATGTAAATAAAACATTAAATAATTTATAAATTAATCATTGGAATATTAAATAAATAATAAATAATAAATAAATACATGGTTTGTTTCCTGTAATGATAAATAAATAATAAATAATTGTAAATTAAATGTGCAATACTTTGTTTTATATATATATAAATAAATAAATAAGTAAAAATGTCCAAAATTTAAACTCATAAAACCATTTAAAACCTATTTTTCTAGTGTCTATAAATTTTTACATTAACGTTGTTCTATTATAGTTTTGCCCTTCTCTGTTTTAATACACTACTTATACTAACATGTTCATTCATCCCTGGTGCTTTTGCAGCATTCAACCTAATTTGCCAAACTAGTTCCCTGTATTCCAGGGATGTTTCCCAGTCCCCCCCTCTAATATCATTTTTTACCTGCTCAAGTGCTAAGAATTTTAAATTAATTTGTTTACATATTAAAGAGTGTTTAAAGAATGCGTTTGTTTCTTTCTTTATTTTAATTTCGTAGGAATGTTCATAAACTCTTCTTTTTAACGTTCGTTCTGTTTTTCCTACGTAGAAAGATAAACAATGCTGACATATTCCTAGGTATATTATACCCTTCGAATTACAATTGTAATGTCCTAGGGAATATAAACCTATCCTTCTTGACTTTAAGTATAAACCTATATCATCAAGCATAAAAGCACATTGCTTACAGGTCCCACATTTGTAGGTACCCCTCATTAATTTTGTATTATTTAAGTTGTTGCTTATTTCTTTTTCAAACAGATTTTTAAGATTGTTATTCTTCTTCCTTATAAATTTTGGTAATGTTGGAATCATCTTATTAATTTCCAAATTGTTTGATAATATTGGCCAGTATTTTATAATAATGGCTTCTATTTCTTTGTTATCACTGTTGAAGGTGTATGCAAATGCTTGTTTTCTATATTCTTCCCTATTTTCAATTCTTTTTATGTTATTCATTGCTTCGGTATTTAAGAGTGGGGCATATTTTTCATTCCTTTTTATTGAAATCTCATTCATTACAGCATTAATCAAACCTAAAGGGTATTTTTTTCTCTAGGAAAAGGGTCTTTAAATATTCTATTTCTGCTTGAAATAAATGGTCTGTACTACAAATTCTTGATGCTCTAATTAGTTGGCCTTTAAGAATACTCTTTTTTTGAAAATATGGGTGACTGCTATCAAAATGTAAAAACATGTTAGAGTAAGTACTCTTTCTATAGACACTAGATTCAAAATTGTTGGTTTCATTATTTTTCATTAAATTAATATCTAAATAGTGTAGTTGGTTAGAATTAATTTCATAAGTGAATTTTAAAAAATTTGTGGATTCGTTAATATAATCAATAAAATTAATAAAATCGTAGTAAGTACCTTTCCATAAAATGCATATATCGTCCAAAAATCTTTTATAGTGGACAATATATTTGACCCAATCTGGTACAAAAATAAATTCCAATTCCCAATGGTGCAAGACAAGGTTTGCATATGCTGATGCACATGGTGTCCCCATGGCTACACCCTTGTTTTGTTTAAAAAGTTCTCCATTGAAAATTAAAAAATTATTATTTAAAATAATACCCATGAACTCCACTATTAACTTAATGGTATCGCCATTAAAGGTCGTAAGCTTAACTAACATTTCATTAAATCATACAAGTCCTATTTCGTGTGGGATGCTTGGGAATAAGTCAACAATATCAATGGTAACCATAAATTGTGTTTCTGCAAAAAACTCATTTTTTATTCCTTTTAAAAATTCCCATGAGTCTTTGCAGATACATTCTAATGATGTTATGCATTTCTTGGTCATATTGTCGATGTATTTTCCTAAGGGCTCCGTGATGCCCTTAGCTCCCGCTACTATCGGCCTAAATTTTAAAGGTTGTAGGCCTTTGTGGACCTTTGGTATTCCAAAAATTATGGGAGTAAGTGGTTTTTGTACTAGAAGGTAATTAAAGAGCTGTTCATTTATTGCTCCTTGCAAAAGATGGTCTTCTAGGTAGTACTTAATTTTACTATAGGCTATATTTCTTTCATTTATAGAGATTTGTGTATATTGTTCTGTGTCGTGTAACATGTTATGAATGAAAGTTTCATACACTTGCTGGTACTTAAGCACTACCCCACCCCCTTTGTCAGTTTTCATCACTCTTATTCTCTCTTTTTTCAAAAATGTTAGTAGCTTGTTGTATTCATCTGAACTATGTATTACCTGCAGGTATGCTGTGTACAGTGCACATATGTCACGGTTGATTACAGTGTATCTGTGTACCTACCTCTGTGATACTGAGGACTACCACACATCCTTCACAGCATTACATGCATATGTCAATACTATTATTCGTTGGCCTGTGGGGGGTTGTCAGGGCAACGGTTACACGTGTCCCTGTTTGTGCACGCATCATGGTGGTCTTTGACCGGCCTCCGTTGCTATCGTGGGATGGACGGTGGTGTTGGTGTGTGTTTGGGTTGTGTTTCCACTGCCGATACATCTGTGGGGGGTGGGGTTGGCACATGTTCCTCTTTGCAGGGAGCCCCATCCTGGACATTTGTGTCATGCGTCAACACTTGGCACATGCCATATGTCCTGTGATATTCCCACAGTCGTGTATGCCTTCCTGCATTACTACTGCGTGTTACTGGCAGTTTGTATCTGGTACGCATGGCTATTATGTTGGATAGCTTAGCCTATTCCCATGATATGACATACGCATTCATCCAGGCATATACATGTTATTCCATCCTTTGCATTGGCCGTGGGTGTTTGGCCATCCGGCACCACTATTCTCTACGTGTGATGTCCCACACTAAGGGTAATGCTGCTCAATGCCAGAAGTCTAAATCTCAAAATGCACGCACTCGAAGCCCTTCTCAGTATGGAGAACATCGATGTCTGTTCTGTGACAGAAACCTGGTTCAAGGCTCCTGAGAGCACCCCAGCACTATCAGGTTTTACCTCATATCATGCGTTCCGGCCCCAAAATCCGGACAATACTAAGAAAGGAGGGGGGGTATCCATATTCATCAAGGACACCCACACCTCAAGACTGGTGGCAATGCATGATGCATCGGAGACCATCCAGGTGCAATTAACCATAGGCAAGACTGCTCTGCAAATTGTAGCATGTTACAGGCCACCCTCACAAACTCAAGAACCTCACATGGCCTTCCTGAAAACACTAGAGGGGATAAATGTATCACCAAACACCATCATACTAGGTGACTTCAATTACCCTAATATAGACTGGGAACACTACTCAAGCCCAAACACCCTAGCCCAAAAGTTCCTGGAATTCATAAACTCAAATGCCATGGAACAACTAGTCACCATCCCACAAGAGGAGATAACATACTTGATCTCATCATCACGAACATGGGAGCACAATGTTCAACACCGAAGTATACCCCTCACTGGTGAGATCAGATCACAAACTAATCTCGCTGGCGGTCCTCATTCCACCCCACCTGAAATAAAAAGACCACAGTAAAGAACTTCTCGAAAGCCGACTTCACACTTCTAAAGACTAGTGTGGTCTCCTTTAAGGCCCCGAGCTGGCGGAAAACAGTACTCAAGCCGCTGAATCACTTACAAATGCCTTCTACCAGCACCTGCAGGACTGCATGGATAAGGCAATCCCAAGCAAAACAAAGACTCTCTGTACCAAAGGTAAGCGTCCAGTCTGGTGGACCCCAGCCATAAACAAACTCTACAACAAAAGGAGGAAGCTACTACAAGATAGAGCAAAATCCTTAAAAGGTAAGACACCCTTGATCACTATAAGTAAAAAACTAAGAGCTCTCATAAAATCATCCAAAGCAAATTTCGAGAGAAAAATAGCTAAAGACTCAAAAGACAATCATAAGGCCTTCTTTAGCTATGTTAGAAACCTGGGAGGAAACTCCCAGATATGCTCACAACTAGTTCAAAATGATGTGAAGATTACTGATCCTACAGACATTGCCAACATACTGGCTGACAGGTTCAGTGCAAACTTCTCCCCCCCCCACAAGGAGAGATATCTATACCAAACGATTGCAGCACCCCAAACATCTCCAATGCCCAAGTGAGAACTGCTCTCTCCAAAGCAAAAAACACAGCATCCATGGGACCTGATGGTGTCCCCGGCTGTGTGCTCCATGAACTCAATGAGGAATTAAACCCACAGCTAGGACAGCTGTTTAATCAAAGTCTTACCTCTGGATACGTACCCAGGAAGTGGCGCACTGCAACTGTGGTCCCACTTCACAAAGGCGGTGCCTCCACCGACCCTGGAAATTACCAGCCCATTAGCTTGACAAGCCTTATTTGCAAAGCCATGGAGAGGATCATAATGGACCTCATAAATAAAGACATAGGGAATTTGCAGACTTTGGATCCAACCCAGTTTGGCTTTGTCAAAGGCAGATCATGCCTTTTAAACTTGGTTGACTTTTTTGAAACAGTCACCAAAGCCATTGATGAGGGAAAGGCAGTCCATACAGCCTACCTCGATCTGGCTAAGGCCTTTGATACAATACCCCACTCGGGTATCATTGAAAAACTCATCATCTTAAATGTTAACCCATACATTACAAGATGGGTTGCAAACTGGCTGAGTGACAGAACCCACAGGGTCAGAGTTGCTGGCGCCATGTCAGACTCAAAGCCTGTCACAAGTGGTGTCCCACAGGGCTCAGTCCTGGGCCCACTCTTGTTTGGCATCTACTTTTCTGAAGTACAAGCAAACACAGGAGGGTTATGGCTGACAAAGTTTGCAGATGACTGCAAACTGCGCCATAGTAGAAAATACATCTGACACAGATATCCTTCAGAAGGTTCTCACAGAAACGGATAACTGGTGCCAGAGCCACGGCCTAAAGTTGAATGCCAAAAAATGCATAGTCATACCCTTCGGGAAAAACAAGGTTACCCCTAGCTACCAAATAGGTGGCAATCCACTGAGCACAGAAGAAGTTATCAGGGACCTGGGGACCCAGGTTGATAGTAGTCTGTCATTCGACACCCATGTAGCTAAAGTAGTTAGGAAGACCTTCTACATTGCCCACCTTATCATGAAGGGATTCTCATCTAGATCAAGGGAGGTCATAGTCTCCCTTTACTCATCACTCATCAGACCAATAATTGAGTACAATGCCCCATTCGAATGTATCTGACCCGACACTTGCAGCAGCTGGAGAGGCCACAAAAGTTCCTCACCAAAAGGATAAAGGGTCTCAAAATCTGTCCTATGCTGCCCGACTGAAAGAACTCCAGCTCTATTCAGTCGCACCACTTGCTCAGAGGTGACCTTTGCCTAACATACAAGGCCATGTCAAACCCAGATTTGATGAATATGCTTCACCTCAAAAATCTAGATCCATCAGAGCCACAAGGGCAGGAGACTTAAACCTCGACACGGCTATTAATAGGACGTGCTGGAGGGATAGATTCATCACCCAAAGACTCCCTATGCTGTGGAACAAAATCCCGGTATATGTGAGGCAGAGCACCTCGCTGGCCTTGTTCAAGAGAAATCTTGACCAATGGATGGGAGATCGCAGATATACCCCAGGGATTACCTCAGTGTCACTGCTCGACAGAGGCACAGCAAAATAATGGGTATAGTTCCCCATACTAAAGGGGTGGCGTAAGCCACAAAACGATGGGCTAGGCTTGTAAATGCCCTCAGGCAGATAGCCTAGTATGAACCTATGAACCTATGAACCTATGAACCTATGAACCTTCTGTGCATGTGGCACCCTGTTGGGGTGTCCTGCTTGGTGGGCAGATGTTCCGCCCTATGTGTTGTGTTTGACATGTCTGCATAGCTAATCATCAGTACGGTGGCTGAACATACTGCTTTGTCCAGATGTGTACAGTTATGGACACCGTGGCATGTGAACACCTATGGGGTTTCGACAGGTCCATACCACATGCGTGATGTACACATTCTGCCGACACATTCACATGCAGCCATTTGGATATCAGTACCTGAGGTGGGATGTTGACATGTGGGGTACATATTTGCCCGCGTGGCACTGCCTAGGACAATACTTCATACTACATTTGAGGTATACCCACTGTGTGTAGGTGTGCAGCTGCAAGGCTGCTAGCTGGGTTGGGTGCAGTCGTACATGGGTGCGGGTTACGTGCTATGACGGGGCTGTTGTGTATTACATTTGCATGCATGGGTTCTGCTTCTGGATATTACGCTTCGGCATATGCCGTCCTATGTGTATGCGACGGGCACGTTGCTGGGTGTGGTACATGTTGCTATGCACATGTTTGTCTGTGTTTAGGGTATCTGGTTTCCTTCTGGTTGTTATATAGACACGGCTGCCCGGCTGTGTACTCTCACTACTGCTGGTGACCATGCCCATGGGGCTACTTGTGTGTAGGTGCGGCATGCTGACATGCTGCGGTACACATTCACTGGGTATGCCCACTGACAGTGCATTGCGTGACGGACATGGTATTACGCGTATTCTTTGTTCCTTGGACGGGTACAATTTGGACTTCGTGGGTTAATGTTTGGTTCTCCGTTTTGTGTGAACGGGTACTATGTTGCATACTCTGTGTACGTTTCATTATCCACGGACACTGGCTGGTGCGGTTACTATTGCAGGTGGCCTGTGACAGTCAGCACTTTAGGTTGCTCCTCGCCTGCCGGCTTGGCCACGCCTACGGGCGCATCCGACTTGGGCTCGCGCACGTGCCCTCTGCACGTGTTTGTGGTTGCGGCGCGCACTCATTACTATGCATGTGGCACTGCTACGCCGATTATACACTGCACTGCCGGCGCAAGCCTTACACCGGCCTTGCGCCAAGCTTCATGAATCCGGGGGATTGAGGATAATAGGAAACCATTTTATAGGTACATAAGATGTGGAAGGAATAAAGAGATACAAACTGATAAACTGTATGTTCTAAAATTTATTCTCAGACGCAACAGATTATAGATATATTTACAAAATTTTATGCAAAACAGTTTGGCTTCACAAAGGGGGTGGCAAGTTTCAGGAAACCTTAGATACTGAAATTAAATTATATTGAAAAAAAAAAGAAGTGTGCAGACTGGATCCAAACAAAGCACAGGGAGGCGACAGAATTTATTTATTATTTATTTATTTACATTTGTTTACTGGGTAGTGTCCAACTGGACAAAAAGTCCTTTTTCAGTGGAGACCTGGGAGAAAAGCTCCAGAAACATGGTTATACAACATATTTATAGTTTCATAGTTTCATAGTATAGTACTAGGCTATCTGCCCTGGGGCATTTGTAAGCCTAGCCATAGTGATGTGGCATTTGCCACCCCATGAAATGGTACAAAAATGTACAGAATAAATTTAGAATACTGTGTCTAGTAGTGACACAATGAAGGTCCCCTTATATAATATAATTAGTTTACTGTGCCCCTGTCTAGCAGTGACACAGATGTGACCCCTGGGGTAAACTTATGATCTCCCATCCACTCATCAAGATTTCTCTTGAAGAGAGTAGCATAAAAAGGTTACAAGTTACACAGAGATGCAGGTATTGTTAATAAGATAGTACAACATAGTACATAGCATAAAAACATAGTAAATAGCATAACTTGAAGGGGTCTATATCATAACATCGAAGTTCTCTAACATCGAATGTTGTAATATCGAACCCTAAACACCAAAGTCTGAAAACATCGAACAGTCAGAATAGCAAATATTTTCCCAGGGAAAAAAATTTGCTATTCCGAACATACACACAGCACAAACACACACAAAAAAACAGCCATCCACACAAATATACTTAAAATCCTACACCTAAACTAAACTTTACATACAGTACTAGATATCCACTTACCTTAACCCAACCCTAGCCCTAAGGTCCATCACTATCGCACACTCATCTCACCCACGCCCTAACCCTAACTCACCTAACACGCCCCCTAACCCTAACCTTGCACACAATCGCACACTTACCTGACCTGCGCCCTAATTCTAACTCACCTAACCCGCCCCTAACCCTAACCTACACACAATCGCACACTTACCTGAACCCGCGCCATAACACTAACGTCCACACAACTGCACACTTACCTGACCCACTCCCTAACCCTAACTCACCTAACCCACCCCCTAACCCTAACCTACATACAATCGCACACTTACCTGAACCTGACCCGTAACGCTTCAACATATTGAATGCTGAAAACAGCAAAGCCACAGCAATGGCCCACCAAATTCTTTCTTTGGGAAAGAATTCGGTGTCTTGCACTTTCGCTGTTTTCAGAGTTCGACATTACAGGTTTGATATTATAACATTCGATGTTAGAGAACTTCAATGTTATAATATAGACCCAAATTGAAGTTATAAGTCAGGAAGAGCATTGATACAATATAAACATTTAATAATTTACAATATTTTTTTTTGTACAGTCAGTTGTGTAAAGGGAGTGGCTTCCTCAAATTGTTTTGAGAGCTGCGGCCACAGTGATAGAAAAAAGGGGGGGTATATAGGTTAGTCTGGAGCAGAGCATGGACATAGCCAGTGGGATAGGAAGTATTGTCTTAGTTCCTGTTTAAAGTTATGTGTATGATCAATAGATGGAATTTGTTGAGGAAGTGAGTTTCAGACTTTTGCAATCTTGGGGCAGTATAAGGAGTCAGCATGAGAGTTATGAGATCTATTTACTTTAAGTAGGACTTTGTCAGCCGACCTAAGAGCATTAAGATTTTTGTACGGTTGGACAAGGTTTGTTAGGTCTGGGCAGTGGTCAGGCTTAAACATCTCTGTGTCGGCAATTAATAATTGGTTTAGTGTGAGTAGGGAGTTCTAACCAATTTAGTTGTTTGAGGGCAGTACAATACAATGATGTATTTTTTGGGGTAGTTAGTTGCAAATCTGGCTATCATGTTATAGCAGGATTCAAGGTTGTTTATTTCTATTTTACGGAGGTTTGTGAATATTTGAGAACAATCGAGTAGTGAAGATAACAAGTGGGCTCTTGCTGTAGCCAGGCTAGCATGGTCTGAAAGATAGTGTTTTGCTCTGTAGAGTGTACCAAATTTAATATGGGCTTTTTTAATAATCTATGCTATATGTTTGTCAAATTTCAATGCATTATCTATGGTATCCCCAAGAAGTTTAGTGTGTTCAACAGGTTCTACTTTAGTGCCATTAGAATAGAAAATAGAAAGGGGTTGACTATTAGCTAGTTAGGAAGAATTTTAAAAGACTATAGTTTTATTGGGATTTAGTATACGTTGATGGGCTGCTAGAGATTTTTCAGTGCAGTCTGGGTCTTTTCTTGAAGTGTCTCGATTGTTGGTGCAAAGCAAATAAGCGAGGAGTCATCTGCATATTGAATAATGTTGGCAGGACTAGCAGCTGTTGTAAGGTCATTGGTAAAGATCGTAAAGAGTAGCAGCCTTAGAATTGATCCTTGGGGGACTCCTACAGAGATGGAAAGGTGGGGGGAGAGTTTATTATCCCATAAGGTAGCTTGCTGCCTGTTTGAGAGGTAGCTATGGAACCACTTTAGTGCCCCAGGGCAAAGGTTGTAATTGGCATGTTTATTTAGGAGGATTTGATGTGATACAGTGTCAAAGGCCTTTGACATGTCAAGAAAGGTAGCAGAGACAAGTTGGTTGTTATTTCTAAGGTGGTTTATAGAGTTGGTAAAGCTAATGAACTCTGTACTAGCACTGTGTTTTTGTCAAAAAACATGTTGTGTAACAGATAGGAAGTTTTTTTTTTGAAGTAATCAACTATTTTTAGTGGACACACTTTTCTAGGATATTTTGCTAAGGGTAAGAGTATGGCTATAGGTCTGTAATTAGGTATTTGTTTAGAGGGGCCTCCTTTATGCAATGGAATGAAATGAGATGTTTTCCATATGGTAGGTACATATTGTTCAGTGATAGAGTGGTTAATTAGGATTGATATGGAGTAGGCAATAGATGGGGCAGTTAATTTCAGAAATTCTAATACAACAAGACAACCAACTAGTAAAACAAAGAGCCGGTCAGTTACGTGAAAGGTCCCGTTTATTGAACAAAATAAAAACAATAAAATGATTTGTACTAAGCGCTTTCACCCACTCTCCATACTGGGCATCATCAGAGTACATTTTAATAAAAAAAAGCTTTCTTAAATAGTAAAAAACACACACACAACACCCTTTCATTAAAACCAATGAGAAGCATAAGTCAATTATATATGTAAATGCCTAATTAAAAAGAAAGCAGATTAAATGACATAATTTCAGAAAATCACCTGGTAATTGATCAGCAGTGAGGGTACATGGCTTTACTTTAGATAGTAAGTCTTGTATATAGCTTGTTTGAATGAGTTCTAGTTAAAAGTGGGTTTGTGGTGGACCAGATGGACTGGGTACAGAGAGGGGTGGGGTAGAATTAGTAATGACCTGAGAAGAATTCAATAAGAACCAACAGTACCATTATGTCTGTTATGTAGTAGGGCGTATAACTATGGGGAGATTCCTAAAGACTGAAGACATGCACTTATTAAACCTGTCTTTTAGGGAAAGGGGAGTAAGCAAACCCAGGTCATACAAACCCTTAATTCTACTTTCATGTTGTGGAAAAATAATGGAGATGGTAATATGGATACGTTCTATATAAAAACAAAGTAGTCGCTGTACATGGCAAGAAGAATGCGTTTAATAAAATAACAAGAAAATGGTAAGCGCTTTTGCGAAACAAATATGCTTCTTCAGACCAAATAAAACATAATTAAAATCAATCTAATATAAAAATTTAAAATACAAATAAACTAATCAGACATTAAGCACAAGTTGCATGTTGCAATCATTAAGAGCTACAATGTATCACTTACACAGCCCTCATTCTTTCAAGGCTGGTTTTAAAAATACCTCACATGTTACAGTCATTAAAAGCTACAATGTATCACATATGCAGCTCTCATTGTTTCAAGGCTGGTCCTAAAGAGACTTTGTCATTAAATTCTTTAGATTTATCGGCTTGAAGCTCCTATAGCTAATATAATTCTTTATATTCAGTTTTATTAATGATATCATCCATCCTACCATCTTCATGTAAACGTTCCACTACCAGAAAACTAAATTAATGTTTACTACTTGTATCTATAATATGTTTTGCTAAGGGATTAGTCTCTTTACAGAGCCTTATATCTCTCAAATGCTCTCTAACACATTCCATAAGCGAATGATTAGTCTTCCCAATATAAACATAATTAGAGTTAGCCATAACATTGAAAACGCATTTGCATTTATTAATAGTGATGGATTTTTTTATATACCCTGACACACAATGCAAATATATTTTCAATGTTATGGCTAACTGTAAATCTAGGAATTTAGAGTATCTTGCCTAGTGTAAATTGTGTAGCAGTTTTCATATTATATATAATTTTACATTGCAGCTCTCAATGATTGTAACATGTGACTTGTGTTTTAATGTCTTATTGGCTTATTTGTATTTTTAATTTTGTATATTAGAAATTGACCATTTGGGCACAGGAGAATAATATGCTGATAAATACATCAAAAACTAAGCATATGAGATTTGGGAGACATACATCGAAAGGTGAATATTTAATATAGCCCACAATGATTGAAACTGTAGAGTTATTTAAGGACCTGGATATATGGGTAGATCCAGCTTTGAGTTTTTTTAATCATATCAACCAATTGGTCAATGATAGTTTTAGAAATATAGAATGTATAAAAATATTTATAAAATCTAAAATTCAGAAATGATGAAGTCATTGTTTGCTAGTTACATTAGACCCAAACTTGAGTATGGAATAACAACATGGAAACCTTATAAGAATACAAGCATGAATAAACTGAAACGAGTACAGTGGAAATATACAAAGGGCATCCATGGATGTGAAAATTTAAGTTATTATGGAAGACTAAAATATTTGAACTTGTACAGTGTCTCTTTTAGACATCTAAAAGGAGATCTTATTCAGGTATACAGGGCATTTAGAGACAACTACTTCTGTGGATGTTTGGGGTTATCAAAAAGTAGTAGAGAATCATCAGACAACCTATGAAAAGATTCTATAGGAATGGGAAATGAACTAAATGGCTCTCTGAGAAATCAGCTGATAGACGGAATAGACTACAAAATTATGTTAAAGCCAGTACTAGTTGAGAGATTTTTAAGAACAGCCTGGACACTTATTATGAGAACAACTGGTTCACTGTATTGGCATGTTAGAAGGACATTATTGCCCATTGAAAAATATTTGTATGCATTTAAGTATGTAGGTCTGTAAGAGAAAACAATCATTAGTTTTTCATAGGTTTACATGTGTGTTTGATTAAGCAATGTTTTCACCTGAAATTCACAGTTGCTATTAAAGTCATGCATTCATATGTTATGGAATCATAAGCTTTGAAGTAGTAATTGAGGTAATCCTTTCAAAATTTATTTTATGGAAATGGAATTTAGTAACATGCCCAATTTGTGTTTCATCACTTTAATTAAACTGATTTACTGTTAGTTAGGGCTAAGGTGTACCATAATATTATGAAGGATGGACATGGAATAGGCTTTATTAAACTCTAAGCTACAAACTGACTTGATCCAATTTTCTTTGAAACTGCTGTGGCATAGTTAAGTTGCATCTAGATGTGTTATGTGCTGCCGTTCATTCTGGCAACCTGCATGGCCACTCAGTGCAGCTCTTCTACAACCACCCAAAGGCTGTTTATGTCTATATGACCAGAAAGATTGTGATTCATAGAGATCAGCATAGCAGATGTTAATTTGCAAATAAAATGTGTACACTGGCTAGAAATTCTGTCACTAACTGTAAACCGGCCATATTTATCTGCAGTCGGTCAAGTTCCGTAGCAACTGCAGTGTTAAAGCATAAACTTTGTAAAGTAAGCTAAAAATTACTTTACATTTATACCATGTTAGCAAGCTATAGAAATTCAACTCAATGGATAATTACTTCCATGGAAATGTATTTTTGTTTCCAACTGAAGTCAATGGTATGTGCATTTTTTTTATGTTAATAGTAATGAAAGTACTGGTATTGACAGGGGTTGGGAAGTCTATGACAGCGTTATTTACACAGATAATGTGTGGTGAGAGGTGACTGAATATCTCACCGTGTGCAGATCTGTTGGAATAATAGTGGTATTGACAGGCGTTGGGAAGTCTCATTTATTAAAGCTGAGCGTCTATGACAGCGTTATTTACACAGATAATGTGTGGTGAGAGGTGACTGAATATCTCACCGTGTACAGATCTGTTGGAATAGTAGTGGTATTGACAGGTGTTGGGAAGTCTCATTTATTAAAGCTGAGCGTCTATGACAGCATTATTTACACAGATAATGTGTGGTGAGAGGTCACTGAATATCTCACCGTGTGCAGATGTGTTGGAATAGTAGTGGTATTGACAGGTGTTGGGAAGTCTCATTTATTAGAGCTGAGCGTCTATGACAGCGTTATTTACACAGATAATGTGTGGTGAGAGGTCACTGAATATCTCACCGTGTGCAGATCTGTTGGAATAATAGTGGTATTGACAGGTGTTGGGAAGTCTAATTTATTAAAGCTGAGCATCTATGACAGCGTTATTTACACAGATAATGTGTGGTGAGAGGTGACTGAATATCTCACCGTGTGCAGCTCTGTTGGAATAGTAGTGGTATTGACAGGAGTTGGGAAGTCTCATTTATTAAAGCTGAGTGTCTATGACAGCATTATGTACACAGATAATGTGTGGTGAGAGGTGACTGAATATCTCACCGTGTGCAGATCTGTTGGAATAATAGTGGTATTGACAGGGGTTGGGAAGTCTCATTTATTAAAGCTGAGTGTCTATGACAGCGTTATTTACACAGATAATGTGTGGTGAGAGGTCACTGAATATCTCACCATGTGCAGATCTGTTGGAATAATAGTGGTATTGACAGGCGTTGGGAAGTCTCATTTATTAAAGCTGAGCATCTATGACAGCGTTATTTACACAGATAATGTGTGGTGAGCGGTCACTGAATATCTCACCGTGTGCAGATCTGTTGGAATAATAGTGGTATTGACAGGAGTTGGGAAGTCTCATTTATTAAAGCTGAGCATCTATGACAGCGTTATTTACAGAGATAATGTGTGGTGAGAGGTCACTGAATATCTCACCGTGTGCAGATCTGTTGGAATAGTAGTGGTATTGACAGGAGTTGGGAAGTCTCATTTATTAAAGCTGAGCATCTATGACAGTGTTATTTACACAGATAATGTGTGGTGAGAGGTGACTGAATATCTCACCGTGTGCAGATCTGTTGGAATAGTAGTGGTATTGACAGGGGTTGGGAAGTCTCATTTATTAAAGCTGAGCATCTATGACAGTGTTATTTACACAGATAATGTGTGGTGAGAGGTGACTGAATATCTCACCGTGTGCAGATCTGTTGGAAGAATACTGGTATTGACAGGAGTTGGGAAGTCTCATTTATTAAAGCTGAGCATCTATGACAGCGTTATTTACACAGATAATGTGTGGTGAGAGGTGACTGAATATCTCACCGTGTGCAGATCTGTTGGAATAATAGTGGTACTGACAGGGGTTGGGAAGTCTCATTTATTAAAGCTGAGCGTCTATGACAGCGTTATTTACACAGATAATGTGTGGTGAGAGGTCACTGAATATCTCATCGTGTACAGATCTGTTGGAATAATAGTGGTATTGACAGGCGTTGGGAAGTCTCATTTATTAAAGCTGAGCGTCTATGACAGCGTTATTTACACAGATAATGTGTGGTGAGCGGTCACTGAATATCTCACCATGTGCAGATCTGTTGGAATAGTAGTGGTATTGACAGGAGTTGGGAAGTCTCATTTATTAGAGCTGAGCGTCTATGACAGCGTTATTTACACAGATAATGTGTGGTGAGCGGTCACTGAATATCTCACCGTGTGCAGATCTGTTGGAATAGTAGTGGTATTGACAGGAGTTGGGAAGTCTCATTTATTAGAGCTGAGCGTCTATGACAGCGTTATTTACACAGATAATGTGTGGTGATAGGTCACTGAATATCTCACCGTGTGCAGATCTGTTGGAATAGTAGTGGTATTGACAGGAGTTGGGGAAGTCTCATTTATTAAAGCTGAGCGTCTATGACAGCGTTATTTACACAGATAATGTGTGGTGAGACGTCACTGAATATCTCACCGTGTGCAGATCTGTTGGAATAATAGTGGTATTGACAGGGGTTGGGAAGTCTCATTTATTAAAGCTGAGCGTCTATGACAGCGTTATTTACACAGATAATGTGTGGTGAGAGGTGACTGAATATCTCACCGTGTGCAGATCTTTTGGAATAATAGTGGTATTGACAGGCTTTGTTAAGTCTCATTTATTAAAACTGAGCATCTATGACAGCATTATTTACACAGATAATGTGTGGTGAGAGGTCACTGAATATCTCACCGTGTGCAGATCTGTTGGAATAAATGTGGTATTGATAGGAGTTGGGAAGTCTCATTTATTAAAGCTGAGCATCTATGACAGCGTTATTTACACAGATAATGTGTGGTGAGAACTCACTGAATATCTCACCGTGTGCAGATCTGTTGGAATCATAGTGGTATTGATAGGAGTTGGGAAGTCTCATTTATTAGAGCTGAGCATCTATGACAGCGTTATTTACACAGATAATGTGTGGTGAGAGGTGACTGAATATCTCACCGTGTGCAGATCTGTTGGAATAAATGTGGTATTGATAGGAGTTGGGAAGTCTCATTTATTAAAGCTGAGCGTCTATGACAGCGTTATTTACACAGATAATATGTGGTGAGCGGTCACTGAATATCTCACCGTGTGCAGATCTGTTGGAATCATAGTGGTATTGACAGGGGTTGGGAAGTCTCATTTATTAAAGCTGAGCGTCTATGACAGCGTTATTTACACAGATAACGTGTTGTGAGAGGAGACTGAATATCTCACCGTGTGCAGATCTGTTGGAATAGTAGTGGTATTGATAGTAGTTGGGAAGTCTCATTTATTAAAGCTGAGCGTCTATGACAGTGTTATTTACACAGATAATGTGTGGTGAGAGGTGACTGAATATCTCACCATGTGCAGATCTGTTGGAATAATAGTGGTATTGATAGGGGTTGGGAAGTCTCATTTATTAAAGCTGAGCGTCTATGACAGCGTTATTTACACAGATAATGTGTGGTGAGAGGTCACTGAATATCTCACCGTGTGCAGATCTGTTGGAATAATAGTGGTACTGACAGGGGTTGGGAAGTCTCATTTATTAAAGCTGAGCATCTATGACAGCATTATTTACACAGATAATGTGTGGTGAGAGGTCACTGAATATCTCACCGTGTGCAGATCTGTTGGAATAATAGTGGTATTGATAGGGGTTGGGAAGTCTCATTTATTAAAGCTGAGCGTCTATGACAGCGTTATTTACACAGATAATGTGTGGTGAGAGGTCACTGAATATCTCACCGTGTGCAGATCTGTTGGAATAGTAGTGGTATTGACAGGGGTTGGGAAGTCTCATTTATTAAAGCTGAGCGTCTATGGCAGCGTTATTTACACAGATAATGTGTGCTGAGAGGTGACTGAATATCTCACCGTGTGCAGATCTGTTGGAATCATAGTGGTATTGACAGGAGTTGGGAAGTCTCATTTATTAAAGCTGAGCGTCTATGACAGCGTTATTTACACAGATAATGTGTGGTGAGAGGTGACTGAATATCTCACCGTGTGCAGATCTGTTGGAATAGTAGTGGTATTGATAGGAGTTGGGAAGTCTCATTTATTAAAGCTGAGCGTCTATGACAGCGTTATTTACACAGATAATGTGTAGTGAGCGGTCACTGAATATCTCACCGTGTGCAGATCTGTTGGAATCATAGTGGTATTGACAGGGGTTGGGAAGTCTCATTTATTAAAGCTGAGCGTCTATGACAGCATTATTTACACAGATAATGTGTGGTGAGAGGTCACTGAATATCTCACCGTGTGCAGATCTGTTGGAATAGTAGTGGTATTGACAGGAGTTGGGAAGTCTCATTTATTAAAGCTGAGCGTCTATGACAGCATTATTTACACAGATATTGTGTGGTGAGAGGTGACTGAATTACTCACCGTGTGCAGATCTGTTGGAATCATAGTGGTATTGACAGGAGTTGGGAAGTCTCATTTATTAAAGCTGAGCATCTATGACAGCGTTATTTACACAGATAATGTGTGGTGAGAGGTGACTGAATATCTCACCGTGTGGAGATCTGTTGGAATAGTAGTGGTATTGACAGGAGTTGGGAAGTCTCATTTATTAAAGCTGAGGATCAATGACAGCGTTATTTACACAGATAATGTGTGGTGAGAGGTGACTGAATATCTCACCGTGTGCAGATCTGTTGGAATAATACTGGTATTGATAGGAGTTGGGAAGTCTCATTTATTAAAGCTGAGCGTCTATGACAGCGTTATTTACACAGATAATGTGTGGTGAGAGGTGACTGAATATCTCACCGTGTGCAGATCTGTTGGAATAGTAGTGGTATTGACAGGGGTTGGGATGTCTCATTTATTAAAGCTTAACGTCTATGACAGTGTTATTTACACAGATAACGTGTGGTGAGAGGTCACTGAATATCTCACCGTGTGCAGATCTGTTGGAATAATAGTGGTATTGACAGGCGTTGGGAAGTCTCATTTATTAAAGCTGAGCGTCTATGACAGCGTTATTTACACAGATAATGTGTGGTGAGAGGTGACTGAATATCTCACCGTGTGTAGATCTGCTGGAATAATAGTGGTATTGACAGGAGTTGGGAAGTCTCATTTATTAAAGCTGAGCGTCTATGACAGCGTTATTTACACAGATAATGTGTGGTGAGAGGTGACTGAATATCTCACCGTGTGCAGATCTGTTGGAATAAATGTGGTATTGATAGGAGTTGGGAAGTCTCATTTATTAAAGCTGAGCGTCTATGACAGCGTTATTTACACAGATAATGTGTGGTGAGAGGTCACTGAATATCTCACCGTGTGCAGATCTGTTGGAATAATAGTGGTATTGATAGGAGTTGGGAAATCTCATTTATTAACGCTGAGCGTCTATGGCAGCGTTATTTACACAGATAATGTGTGGTGAGAGGTCACTGAATATCTCACCGTGTGCAGATCTGTTGGAATAAATGTGGTATTGATAGGAGTTGGGAAGTCTCATTTATTAAAGCTGAGCATCTATGACAGCGTTATTTACACAGATAATGTGTGGTGAGAGGTGACTGAATATCTCACCGTGTGCAGATCTGTTGGAATAGTAGTGGTATTGACAGGCGTTGGGAAGTCTCATTTATTAAAGCTGAGCATCTATGACAGCGTTATTTACATAGATAATGTGTGGTGAGAGGTGACTGAATATCTCACCGTGTGCAGATCTGTTGGAATAGTAGTGGTATTGACAGGAGTTGGGAAGTCTCATTTATTAAAGCTGAGCATCTATGACAGCGTTATTTATACAGATAATGTGTGGTGAGAGGTCACTGAATATCTCACCGTGTGCAGATCTGTTGGAATAATAGTGGTATTGATAGGAGTTGGGAAGTCTCATTTATTAGAGCTGAGCGTCTATGACAGCGTTATTTACACAGATAATGTGTGGTGAGGGTGACTGAATATCTCACCGTGTGCAGATCTGTTGTTATAATAGTGGTATTGACAGGCATTGGGAAGTCTCATTTATTAAAGCTGAGCATCTATGACAGCGTTATTTACACAGATAACGTGTGGTGAGAGGTCACAGAATATCTCACCGTGTACAGATCTGTTGGAATAATAGTGGTATTGACAGGGGTTGGGAAGTCTCATTTATTAAAGCTGAGCTTCTATGACAGCGTTATTTACACAGATAATGTGTGGTGAGAGGTGACTGAATATCTCACCGTGTGCAGATCTGTTGGAATAGTAGTGGTATTGACAGGAGTTGGGAAGTCTCATTTATTAAAGCTGAGTGTCTATGACAGCGTTATTTACACAGATAATGTGTGGTGAGATGTCACTGAATATCTCACCGTGTGCAGATCTGTTGGAATCATAGTGGTATTGACAGGAGTTGGGAAGTCTCATTTATTAAAGCTGAGCATCTATGACAGCGTTATTTACACAGATAATGTGTGGTGAGTGGTGACTGAATATCTCACCGTGTGCAGATCTGTTGGAATCGTAGTGGTATTGACAGGAGTTGGGAAGTCTCATTTATTAACGCTGAGCATCTATGACAGCGTTATTTACAGATAATGTGTGGTGAGAGGTCACTGAATATCTCACCACGTGCAGATCTGTTGGAATAGTAGTGGTATTGATAGGAGTTGGGAAGTCTCATTTATTAGAGCTGAGCGTCTATGACAGCGTTATTTACACAGATAATGTGTGGTGAGTGGTCACTGAATATCTCACTGTGTGCAGATCTGTTGGAATAGTAGTGGTATTGACAGGGGTTGGGAAGTCTCATTTATTAGAGCTGAGCGTCTATGACAGCGTTATTTACACAGATAATGTGTGGTGAGCGGTCACTGAATATCTCACCGTGTGCAGATCTGTTGGAATAGTAGTGGTATTGACAGGCGTTGGGAAGTCTCATTTATTAACTCTGAGTGTCTATGACAGCGTTATTTACACAGATAAGGCGTGGTGAGAGGTGACTGAATATCTCACCGTGTGTGGATCTGTTGGAATAATAGCGGTATTGACAGGAGTAGGGAAGTCTCATTTATTAAAGCTGAGCGTCTATGACAGCGTTATTTACACAGATAATGTGTGGTGAGAGGTGACTGAATATCTCACCGTGTGTGGATCTGTTGGAATAATAGTGGTATTGACAGGAGTTGGCAAGTCTCATTTATTAAAGCTGAGCATCTATGACAGCATTATTTACACAGATAACGTCTGGTGAGAGGTCACTGAATATCTCACCATGTGCAGATCTGTTGGAATCATAGTGGTATTGACAGGAGTTGGGAAGTCTCATTTATTAAAGCTGAGCATCTATGACACCGTTATTTACACAGATAATGTGTGGTGAGAGGTGACTGAATATCTCACCGTGTGCAGATCTGTTGGAATAGTAGTGGTATTGATAGTAGTTGGGAAGTCTCATTTATTAAAGCTGAGTGTCTCTGACAGCGTTATTTACACAGATAATATGTGGTCAGAGGTCACTGAATATCTCACCGTGTGCAGATCTGTTGGAATAATAGTGGTATTGACAGGCTTGGGAAGTCTCATTTATTAAAGCTGAGCGTCTATGACAGCGTTATTTACACAGATAACGTGTGGTGAGAGGTGACTGAATATCTCACCGTGTGCAGATCTGTTGGAATAATAGTGGTATTGACAGGCGTTGGGAAGTCTCATTTATTAAAGCTGAGCATCTATGACAGCGTTATTTACACAGATAACGTGTGGTGAGAGGTCACAGAATATCTCACCGTTTACAGATCTGTTGGAATAATAGTGGTATTGACAGGGGTTGGGAAGTCTCATTTATTAAAGCTGAGCTTCTATGACAGTGTTATTTACACAGATAATGTGTGGTGAGAGGTGACTGAATATCTCACCGTGTGCAGATCTGTTGGAATAGTAGTGGTATTGACAGGAGTTGGGAAGTCTCATTTATTAAAGCTGAGTGTCTATGACAGCGTTATTTACACAGATAATGTGTGGTGAGAGGTGACTGAATATTTCACCGTGTGCAGATCTGTTGGAATAGTAGTGGTATTGACAGGGGTTGGGAAGTCTCATTTATTAGAGCTGAGCGTCTATGACAGCGTTATTTACACAGATAATGTGTGGTGAGAGGTGACTGAATATCTCACCGTGTGCAGATCTGTTGGAATAGTAGTGGTATTGACAGGAGTTGGGAAGTCTCATTTATTAGAGCTGAGCGTCTATGACAGCGTTATTTACACAGATAATGTGTGGTGAGATGTGACTGAATATCTCACCGTGTGCAGATCTGTTGGAATAAATGTGGTATTGATAGGAGTTGGGAAGTCTCATTTATTAGAGCTGAGCGTCTATGACAGCGTTATTTACACAGATAATGTGTGGTGAGAGGTCACTGAATATCTCACCGTGTGCAGATCTGTTGGAATAGTAGTGGTATTGTCAGGAGTTGGGAAGTCTCATTTATTAAAGCTGAGCGTCTATGACAGCGTTATTTACACAGATAATGTGTGGTGAGAGGTGACTGAATATCTCACCGTGTGCAGATCTGTTGGAATGATAGTGGTATTGATAGTAGTTGGGAAGTCTCATTTATTAGAGCTGAGTGTCTATGACAGCGTTATTTACACAGATAATGTGTGGTGAGAGGTGACTGAATATCTCACCGTGTGCAGATCTGTTGGAATAATAGTGGTATTGACAGGCATTGGGAAGTCTCATTTATTAAAGCTGAGCGTCTATGACAGCGTTATTTACACAGATAATGTGTGGTGAGAGGTGACTGAATATCTCACCGTGTGCAGATCTGTTGGAATGATAGTGGTATTGATAGGAGTTGGGAAGTCTCATTTATTAAAGCTGAGCGTCTATGACAGCGTTATTTACACACATAATGTGTGGTGAGAGGTGACTGAATATCTCACCGTGTGCAGATCTGTTGGAATAATATATGAGGACACTGCAAATGATAAAACCTTGCCATTTTTTTCACATTTGTGGTTCATGATGTACAGGTTAGCAGTATAAAAGGGGAGGAGGAATTGATCAGGTTTGATTTATGCTTCATTATAGTCATGCTGAACTCTAGACAGTCATTATTTCTTTGTTATTGCTCTCCATTTATGGTTTAAAAAACAATTTAGGTGTTAGAAATTCAGGTATAGTCCCATGGCCTTTGATGCTGGGGTGATGAGTGTGTTTCGTTTTGTTAAATCAAGTTTTATTAGGGTTGCTCATATATGTTGTTCTAGGTTACAGCTTGATGCAGCAGCAGCAGGGATCAAGGCAGAGAAACAACAATTTCAGCCCCGAGGAGAAGGACATATGGCAAGCATTGTTTTGGAAAAGGTTGGCTGAATACAAGCTGAGAGAGCAATGCTCTGGAACGAGATGGTTATGGACATAAATGCCATTTTGGAGAGAGAAATAGCATATTGATCCAAGGAAAAGAAAAGGGCAAATGACATGGTAGGACATATCAGACCAAAGGCAAGACAGAATGCAATTGTCCATAACAGTACTGGTGGGGGGTCTCCTACACTAATCCCTTTAACACCTGATGAGGAATACCTGCTCTCCATATGGGCGATTGCTACGACACTGATGAAAATGACACAGGAATAATCAGAGGTGTTGTGGACACTGACAACTACCCACCTCAGTAGCATCCACCATGACATTTTCATGTTAACAGGATGACAGTGGAGGGTATCTGCTTTCATTTAACTCATGGCATTTACTTTCATCAGATGAACCCTCCATTTCTGCAAGTTGTGAAAGTGAAGTGAGTGTGCATGGAAAGTATCCTTTTCAACTCCAGTTCCACTTTACCAGCACAGGTGGACATTGTGAACAGCCGAATGACCGATGATGATGATAATGTTATTATATTCATGAGACAGCCTGAGGACAAAGGTATACAGTCACCAAGTATAATGACAGGATCACACACCCTATAGCAGCTACATAACTCTACAGGAAGCCACACTGGATCATAAAGTCAAGTAGTTGGGGACATTGCATTGCAGGTTGTACTGAGAGAATCCATGCACTTCAACATCAGTGTCTACTCAACCACAGGAGCACCTTCAGGAGGATGGCACCATTTGAGAGATAGCGGTGTCCATGAAAACACCTGTGGAAAGGAATGACAAGCACAGGCACATGTCACAGCTACCTCCAGAAACATGAACATCATTTTCTGCTCAGCAGCAAATGTGCCTTGAAATTGTTCAGGCTCAGTCCACTGTGACACAGAGTGACGTGGAGACATTCAGAGCACTGTGGGCCATACAGTAGGATTCTCAGCACTACTTGGAAGTGGTAGAGAGTAGGGATAATGTCAGCTTCACACTCATGCACGGTGTTGTGGTACACACAACAGTCATTTTTTCCTCCATGTGTACACCAGTTGTGATCTATCAGACTCAAGTTGGAGTCAGTTGTGGTCAGGGAAGAGGACAGGGTACTGTTTGGACATATGAGAGCATATCATATTGCACTACAGGTGCTTCTTAAGAAATTTCTGGAAACTGTAGACGTGACCTAATACAAAAGAATTCATGCAAGCCTTGTCAGTGTTCATCTACTGGAAGTAGAACCTCTCATTTGGGGTCTTGGTCACACAGCACTGTAAGAGCTGTGTCTATAGGATCCCCTGCATTCAATAGAACACATCACTGCAGCACGTCTGCATCAAGTGCTAATGGTAGTACTGTCTTATGATCATAGGCACCATCACCCATCTCATGATCAACCACCCTATCTTTAGGGGATGTTGTGTAAGACACATTTGACCTACTGTCAATCAAGCCTAGCATTCCAGACAATGAAAGCATGACACATCTCAGTTCAACAGCATGCTTTTCGGTAACTAATGTCAGTGTTTAAGGTAAAAATAAATGTAAGAAAAAATACTGTATTCATATACAACTGGGGCATTGGGGAGGGAACAGACAAACTCAGGGAAGCAGAAACAAGCCAAAAAAGTCAAAAACCAGATCCAACGCACCACTCGAAGACAGGAACAAGTTTAATGAACAAATGCAGGTTAAGCTTTTAACGCTCAGGTTGAGCAACTTCCTCAGACAAAGAAATTAAATTCCATTCACATATTTATACTCTCACGTCACAAGTAGGTTTCATTAAGCAAATCAATTAACTAACAATTTTTCAATTAAGAACCCGCCAAAATAAAAAGCACCAAAGCATTTCAACTTCCACAACTAACAGCTAAAAAAAGTATATATATAATACATAGAATAAAAATACTCATATTGTTACTTGTCTTACAAAAATATGAATAAACATATATAAATAGTTAAATAGTATACTAAATAAAGTGTATATGTTCAACATTAAATATTTAATGTTAAACATTTCATCTACATTATTCTAGTACTATGTCATACTGCAATATAAAATCTTGTCTCATTCTAATTAACTCTATCAACTACTAGATTACTGAATATATTACAATAAGATATTAAGATAAAATTATTTTAAAATGAAATTGCAATGCAAAACCAAAATATGTATTAATATAATTGAAATATAGTTTAAAAACTAAAGTGCTAGAACAAATCTGTGGTAAACCAGAGATGTAATTCCTAATGATGTAATGAATGCAATACTAAAATAATAGTAAACAAATATCTAAACCTGGACCACACTAGAACAGCTATACAGTGGAAAGCAAACAGAAGTAAGCTAAAATGCAGCAGTCAATAAGAACCTGGATAAGAGGTAAAAGAAATGATGAAAAAGGGGATGGTGATGGCAACTATAATGAATCATTGCTTAGCACTACTTATATATAGAAAAACGTGTATGGAATTTGTGTAAAACATCAAACATCATATAATAATGATCTACAAACAGTATGAATACAAAAATCATTTAGCTACGATTCAGACTCCTTAGTTTGAGTAGGCAGCCTATATTACAATGGTCATTTAAACCTGGATGGCAAAAGGCATTAGTACGCCATTGCCACATAAGTTCACGTTCTTCTAACAACAAATTGTAAGGCCCCCCTCTAATATTAGTCTGAATTTGATCCAGTGCTGAATAAACAAAACTATGCCCTGGATACAAAGATGTATGTTTACATAATGCATTTTCCATTTTGTTGTTCTGTATAGCATATGTATGCTCATAAACTCTTTCTTTAAATTGTCTTTCAGTCTTCCCTATGTAGAAAGCTGGACACAATGAGCATAAAGCTACATATACTATTAATTTAGAACAACAGTTAAGTTTATATCTAATCTCATACTTCTTGCTGTTGATGGTAACCCGTTCTCCACTGTGCATGTGTTTACACATACTACAGTTCTCACAAATTTTCATTCCATTTTTCCTATTGAAACTTTTAATGGGATTGCTTTCCAGGATGTTTTTCAGATTGTACCCCCTTCTATAAACAACCCTCGGAAGCTTGCACAATTTTTGTGAAATACTCTTGTCCTGTTGGATAACAGCCCAATTTTTAAATAACAATTTTTTAATTAAGTCACTGTCTGTATTAAAAGTTGTAATAAAGCTGATTCTAAACTCATTACCAAGTTGAAGTTTAGGCTCAAGACCCTCACTCTCTACCAAGGGGTATGTTTGGCTAACTTCTACTAAAGTGTCCACTGTAACATGTAGTCCCTGATCAATGGATTGATTTAAAATGGGGACAATTATACCATTGAGTCTTTTCAACCTTACCTCCTCCACAATCTCTTCAACAAATTCATACGGGTAGTCTCTCTCTCTAAAAAAGTTGGTAAGTAAGTCACATTCAGAATCAAAGTCATTACTATAAGTAGTCATTCGGGCTGCTCGTATCAATTGGCCCTTAACAATAGACTTTTTCTGTGTGATGGGATGGAGACTAGAAAAATGCAAGTAAGAGTTACAATAAGTCTCCTTTCTATGTATTTTAGAGAAATATTGATTGTTAACAATATCTTTTGATAGGTTCACGTCCAAATAATCAATGGAAACTAGTTGGAAATTAAAGGTGAACTTCAAAAAGTGTGTAGTGTTGTTAAGAAAGTCTAGAAAGTCTTCTGCTCTACTTTGGTTACCCTCGAAAAGGATAAAGATGTCGTCCAGGAAGCGAGTGTAAAACTTAATGGAAGGGGTCCAAGTGACGTTGTTAAATATAAACTGATGTTCCCAGTATGCCATGACTGTGTTAGCCAAGCTACCCCCTACCGGTGACCCCATCGCAACTCCACATTTTTGTAAATACAGTTTATCATTGAAAGTGAAAAAGTTGTTAGTCAGAATAATGTCAATCAAGGTGGTCACTGTAAATATTTCATTTGTTGAAGCACCCTTTTTAAGTAGGAAAAGATTTACCCACTCTATAGCTTCTAAATGTGGAATTGAAGAGTATAAGTCAATAACATCTACAGTGACAAAATTGTACTCTACATGGTATGGTATGTCATTAAAACTGCTTAAAAATGACCAAGAGTCTTTGCAAATCTGAACTTCAGTTGTTAAGTATTTTTTTAAAATATTATCTACTAATTTAGCTGATGCATATGTTATAGAATCACGGCCATCTATAAGCGGCCTAAACGGGGGGTCTGAAATGTTTTTGTGAATTTTAGGTGTTGCAAACATAGTTGGAATCCTGGGCCAATTCATACTAATATAGTGATAACTGTCTAAGTCAATATAACCATCCATGAATAAATCACTATAATAGCTTTTTATCAATCTGTATGCTGTGTTTACTTCATTTAAGGATACTTCCTTATAAGTTTCATTAGCTAAAATATTTTCCACTCTATCAATATAGTCAAAATTATCAAATAAAGTGATTCCCCCTCCTTTGTCAGGTTTAATGGCCCTAATGTTTAGTGTTTTAAAAGTAGCTAATAACATTCGTTCTTCCTTGCTGATATTACTTCTCTGCCTGTTTTTCCTGTAAATTCCAGAGTGTGTGTTACTGATACTACGCAAGTCTAGCTCCATAATGTCTTCAAATGTAGACAGTGTGGGATGTAAAGTGGGATTATATTCACTCACAAGTTTGAGTGGTTGGTTAACTGATGGAGCATGCTCTAAAAGAATGCTGAGATTTAGTTTCCTAACAAATAATTTAGTATCCTTAATACATTGTGCCAAATCCATACTTTTAGTAGGCACAAAAGATTGTCCCCTGGAAAAAATGTCAGCCAAAGAAGGTTCAATGTCAATGCAAGAAAAGTTATAAATCACAAAATCCCCTGCAGTATTATGCACAATATTAGGCATGTTGGCTGCCCGGTCTATCTCTTCGGCTTGTATGTTGGGCCGAATTGGTTTTTTGATTGTTGGTGTTGGTGAAAGTTCTGCTGGTTACTCTGATTATTGACATAATGTTTCTTAGGGATAGCCCCTGAGTTCTGTCTGTTATAGTTATTACCCTGGTTAGTAGAAGTAGTCGGTTGATCGTCCTGATAGTTCCTGTTGGGTGTAAACTGTCTACCGTTTCTCAAACGGCCAGCCCAAGTATTGTTATTTCTGTTGTTAGGTCTGTCCGAAAAGGACCTAGAATTGGGTTCAAGACTGGTGTCATGTTCGTCGATAAAAGTCTCAAAGGTAGTGACTTCATTCACTGTGGTGTCATTAGATACATTATAACCTCCTGGTGGTTTGGGGTATGCCCTATCTTGGTCATACGCAAGTCTGTCTCTAGTCAACTTTTTATTTTTAGTATACTTTAATTTATTCAAAAGTTGTTCAATAGATGAAAAAAATCTGTCGTAGTCGAATCTATATCTGTTGAATTCCAAGTGGCTCGTAATGTAACTGTTTAAAGTCTCAACTTCTTTACTAAGTTCTAAAATCTGAAGTCTGTAATGTTTAATCATACATTCCATGAGTGCAAAACCCTGCTCGTTGAACAAATTCATTAACTCAGTGTGAAATAGTGAGTTAAGTATCAGTCCAGTCGGATAAATATGGTGCCTCAAACCTTTAGGCACAATGCGCTGTCTACAGCACTCCTGAAAGTAGTTGACTTCAAGCTGAAGTTTTTTAATCTTCAGCAATTTAGTATCAAGAAGTTTGAGACTGTTAGTAAACTCTTTTTCACTCACCTCCTGTATGTCCGCGTTGGGAGCCGGTTGCTCCGTGTTGTTGAAATTATCAAATCTAAGGTGGTTGATATTCTCAATCCAGTCCTTAAAAATAGGAGCTCCAATAAGCTCCCCAACGCCATTAGACCTTAAATGCCCTTGTAAACCAGGTTCAACAATACGTTCAGAAATAATGTCATTAACAGCTGTCGGCTGGTTATTCTGTACACTAGAACCAGTCGTATTAGAATTACCCACCTCAGTAGCATCCACCATGACATTTTCATGTTAACAGGATGACAGTGGAGGGTATCTGCTTTCATTTAACTCATGGCATTTACTTTCATCAGATGAACCCTCCATTTCTGCAAGTTGTGAAAGTGAAGTGAGTGTGCATGGAAAGTATCCTTTTCAACTCCAGATCCACTTTACCAGCACAGGTGGACATTGTGAACAGCCGAATGACCGATGATGATGATAATGTTATTATATTCATGAGACAGCCTGAGGACAAAGGTATACAGTCACCAAGTATAATGACAGGATCACACACCCTATAGCAGCTACATAACTCTACAGGAAGCCACACTGGATCATAAAGTCAAGTAGTTGGGGACATTGCATTGCAGGTTGTACTGAGAGAATCCATGCACTTCAACATCAGTGTCTACTCAACCACAGGAGCACCTTCAGGAGGATGGCACCATTTGAGAGATAGCGGTGTCCATGAAAACACCTGTGGAAAGGAATGACAAGCACAGGCACATGTCACAGCTACCTCCAGAAACATGAACATCATTTTCTGCTCAGCAGCAAATGTGCCTTGAAATTGTTCAGGCTCAGTCCACTGTGACACAGAGTGACGTGGAGACATTCAGAGCACTGTGGGCCATACAGTAGGATTCTCAGCACTACTTGGAAGTGGTAGAGAGTAGGGATAATGTCAGCTTCACACTCATGCACGGTGTTGTGGTACACACAACAGTCATTTTTTCCTCCATGTGTACACCAGTTGTGATCTATCAGACTCAAGTTGGAGTCAGTTGTGGTCAGGGAAGAGGACAGGGTACTGTTTGGACATATGAGAGCATATCATATTGCACTACAGGTGCTTCTTAAGAAATTTCTGGAAACTGTAGACGTGACCTAATACAAAAGAATTCATGCAAGCCTTGTCAGTGTTCATCTACTGGAAGTAGAACCTCTCATTTGGGGTCTTGGTCACACAGCACTGTAAGAGCTGTGTCTATAGGATCCTGCATTCAATAGAACACATCACTGCAGCACGTCTGCATCAAGTGCTAATGGTAGTACTGTCTTATGATCATAGGCACCGTCACCCATCTCATGATCAACCACCCTATCTTTAGGGGATGTTGTGTAAGACACATTTGACCTACTGTCAATCAAGCCTAGCATTCCAGACAATGAAAGCATGACACATCTCAGTTCAACAGCATGCTTTTCGGTAACTAATGTCAGTGTTTAAGGTAAAAATAAATGTAAGAAAAAATACTGTATTCATATACAACTGGGGCATTGGGGAGGGAAGGAAAATGTTTGTGTACAATGTACTTCAGTACCAACTGGCTTTTCATCAGGATGTATTTCAGTTGACAAATGGTATTACTTACAATACAAAAAAAAATGAAATGTAGAAAGATGGAGCGGGTAAGGTAAAGATGGAGAGGGTAAGGTAAAGATGGAGAGGGTAAGGTAAAGATGGAGAGGGTAAGGTAAAGATGGAGCAGGTAAGGTAAAGATGGAGAGGGTAAGGTAAAGATGGAGGGGGTAAGGTAAAGATGGAGAGGGTAAGGTAAAGATGGAGAGGGTAAGGTAAAGATGGAGCAGGTAAGGTAAAGATGGAGAGGGTAAGGTAAAGATGGAGCGGGTAAGGTAAAGATGGAGGGGGTAAGGTAAAGATGGAGGGGGTAAGTTGCATACTGCAATGAGTAACACTATAAAGTTGTTCAGTATTAAGGGTACAGCTGAGTAGTGGTAGTGACAGTTACACAAATGATTGTAAAAAATAAATCCATAAAAAATGGGGGTGGGGGAAGTCAGAATGAAATAATGTACATTATTAACAGCCTAACAATCAGTGGAAAAATGATTATTTATTCATTATTTATTTATTTCCAGTTTGATTACCGAGGAAGTCCACTGGGCCCAGAGAGCCCGTTTTCAGTGGAGGCCTGGGGAGAAAAGCTCCACGAAACAGATTACAGTAAAGATAGGAGTCCAATAAAAATAGGTACAACTATAAATACATATCAAATAATACAAAGTGTGAGCAATATTGCCCATAGTAGAAAAATATTGTGCAGATATATTTTAACAAATTCACACAGTTAAAGTCAAAGTCAAAAGCTATTTACAATATTTACAGAGTGTGAGAGATCATATGGGAATTAGCTATAGAAGGTTATAGCCAGCTATAAGGTGCTTAGGAACTCAGGAGGATACCCTCCCAGGGGCTTTTGTTAAAGAGTTCTAGGTAGGGAGAATGCAGTTACATTTCCATTTGGAGGATAGGTAGGTGTAAAGCTGTGTTTTGAAGTTGTTTGTATTTGACATTGTCCTTAGTGTGGAAGGGAGAGAGTTCCATTTCTTACCTAAGGGGAAGGAGAGGAGAAGTTGTCCAGCAGGATGTTTAGGTTTGTGGATAGTAATCAAGTTTTGGTGTTCACATCTGAGAGTTCTGTTTGGGGTGTATGGGGGAAGGATGTTGGATAGAGCTGGGCATTTGGTTGGATTAAATATTGGACTATGTGCTGTAGTGACCTGGAGGAAGTTCAGGTAATTTGTGAATTCTAACCAGTAGAGGGATTGGAGGGTAACACAGTGATGTATGGAATGTTTGGCTTTGGTGGCAAATTTAGAAATGTTGTTACAACAGCTTTCAAGTTTGGAAGTGATGGAAGAGGATAGGTTAGTTAGTAGTGGGGCACCATACAGAAGGGAGGGAAGGAGGTAAGAGGAGGCCAGAGTATGCCTGGTAGAAGTAGAGAGAAAGTGGTTGTTCCTGTATAGCATGCCTAGTTTTTGGTGGGTTTTCTTTATATTTTGCTTAATATGGATGTCGAACTTGAGGTGTTCATCTATAGTTACACCGAGTAGTTTGGCAAAGGGAACAACTTCGATCGGAGAGTTGTTTTGGCTAAGGACTTGAAAGGAATTTTTATCAACAGAGAAAGATTTTGAGGAAGTGAATAGTAGTATTTTAGATTTGTTAGCATTGAGAGAAAGGTGATTTTGGCACATCCAAATCTCAGTAGTTGAGAAGGCAGTCTGAGTTTTAAATAGGAGTTCAGAGAGGTTAGAGGCAGAGCAGACAAGTGTAGAGTCATCTGCATATTGGATGACTTTGGAATTAGGAATAGCAGAGTGAAAGTTATTGATAAAGATATTAAACAGCATTGGTCCAAGGATGGACCCCTATGGTACTCCGGTAGGAGTGGTTAAGAAAGGTGAGGTGCCTTTTTTTCCATTTCATAGCCTGATATCTATCTGACAGATAGCTTGAGAACCAGGAAAGAGTGTTTTGTGAGAGATTTAGGTTTGAAAGGTGACTTAGAAGGTGCTTATGGGAAACAGAATTGAATGCTTTAGAGAGATCTAGAAGCACTGTAAATACTAAGTTCCCAGAATCTCGGGCTTGACTGACAGTTTCTAAGAATGAGAGTAGAACTGTTATGGTGCTATGTCCTGGTCGGAAGCCATGTTGGGTACGGGTAGGAAGTTGGTTTTTAGTCAGAAAAGGCATAAGTTGGAGGTGGATGCATTTTTCTAGGATTTTGGAGATTGGTGAGAGAAGAGCTATAGGGCGGAAGTTTGAAATGTTAGTATTTTTGCCTCCCTTGTGGAGAGGAAGAATAAAGGTGGAACGCCAGAGTTTAGGGACATATGATTCCTTTATAGATCTATTAATTAGGATACTAATTGGGAGAGCTATACCATTGGCAGCAGACTTGAGAAAAGAAGAGGGGATATTGTCAGATGCATTGGAGCAGAGTTTAAGTTTGGATAGAAGTCTTTTTATGTAGTTTGTGGAGACAGGTTTAAGCACAAACATAGGGGGGAAATTATATTGGGACTTAGATGAGGTGGAATGTAGGAGAGATGGGTCATTGTTGGGAAAAGTTTTTGTTAGGTCAAATATTGTCTCTATAAAGAAAGAATTGAATAGTGAGGCTAATTTGAGGTCAGATTTACTTGGGTCCGGACATGATTTATTTTTGGAGCCTGATTACATGAGTAACAGTCATCATGCCTTCAACACTATCACTGTTGTCACTTTACCATCAGCACAACACAAATGATGATGGTTACTAATTTTGATAACACAAGGGTCAGCATGCATAACAGAATGAATTAACCTATTGTGTAGTACTTTACTAAAAGAGAAATTACTTATTTAACAGAATTAGTCATGGAGAAACATACCTCATTAAAGAAAGAAATGTCATACATTTTCCTTACCTGTGCCTCGTATCAACTCATGAAAAATGCAAGTAGGTAAACAGCAACAGAAGTACGTATTTAAATACATACAATTTTTTTCACTAAATTATTCAAGCACTGCAATACCAAATTTACAGAAAACTACATGTGAAGCAGTACATACATACTTAAACAGAGTCCCTAAACAAACTAATTCAGCAAAACTGCACAAGATGTACTTATTCCTTATATAATGCCAGGTCTACTCACTGCACAGATCTCTGTGAACAGTCAGGCATTACTCTTATAAACAGTAAATATATAGAAATATGCATACTGAATGAGTAACTGCACTGTAGAAAAATAAATAAAAATATTTAAAAATAAGAGGTACTGTTTGATAACAGTGACAATAGGCCATGTGCCACACAGCACAGCCCAACACATAGCATTGCATGCTTTAGTTATACCACATGTGTTTATTATAAGGGTCTATATTAAAAGCCCAAAACCACCAAACAATGAGTGTATGTACATCGACACATAAAGGTCGAAGTACATACACAGCAAAGCACTAAAAGAGCGAAATCCGAAACACTGAACAAGTTCTGTCATCAGAATGCACCACACAGGTGAGTAAAAAATAATACTAAATAATTAATTTAACATGATTTTGCAGGGGGCAAGCCTCCCTGCACCTCCAATGTGGGGGGCTTTGCCCCCCCCATACCTAAATATACCAACTCCGAGACCGCATTACAGTAGGGAAAAGGATATATTTCCTTATCCCCACCATCTCACTGCTGACCAGGAAACACGTTCGGAGTTTCGGTTTTCGCTCTTTTAGTGTTTTGCTGTGTATGTACTTCGACCTTTATGTGTCAATGTACATACACTTTGGTAGTTTCGGGCTTTTAATATGGACCCTATTATAATGAGGAAACACTAATCTGAATGTCGTTATTCACGGTTGTGGACTACATGTTGCCTCTTTACCCGTGCAGCCATATAACAAGCATGAGCCTGCTGTATGGCATCCCTTACCACTGCTGTCTGCTGACCACCATCACTATCATCAATCATGGTAGTACTGGGGGCTGCAGTAACTTCATGAGACAGTTCACCTCCTTGGATCAAGGAAGATGAGTTATAAAAGGCTATGAATTAATAATTTGCCTTGTTTAGCATAATTTGAAGTTTACTAAGTTCTGTTTGTTGGTCACAAGGAATGTGCCGAAAGATAACTGGACCTCTGACAAATATGGATTCTCTCCTACAGTGTCACATAGGTCTAAATGCTCTTCAGTTTTCTTCACATAGGCTTTTAGGACTCCTAAAGTGCCTTTATGCCTTCTTACTAGAAATATCTAAAGCGTCAACCCATATATTGCTTACTGAAGTGCAGCTATTTCACTAGGCTACACTGAATAAATGCAATGATCCTATTTCTGCCCTGTCTGCTTTTCACAACCTAATCACCCCAGTCCACAATAGATTCTGCCACTACTGAAACTTAGAAGGCAAGGTAAACTTAACACCTTGTCTGATTGCTGGTGTACTAATACATATAAAGGCTAGAGATATGGCTTGGAGGCTTGAAAAGGTGACTTTTCTCACAATCAGACTTACAGCAAATACCTAGCTCTCAGGCGTTGAGCAAAACTACCAGTGTCACATAAGCTGAGTGTATCTGACAAATGCAGTCCAAGCATTTTCATCAATCAAAAACTAATCTTCCATGCAGTTAAAATGATCTCTACCTGCAAACTCTTTCCCAGTAAACACTACATAACCCAACACTTGTCAAAGAAACAGGACATAATATTGCTATTCCCACTCACAATAATGCTTTCTTCCCTAATAGCTCTACCACACTCCCATCAGCTCCACTTCATAAGTTGTTGGATAACCAACCATTCTATTTTGAAGCAATAAATATGAACCAAAACAGAAAACACTTGGAAGCTATCTCCACCAGGCAGCTATAGGCCACACTTGCAGTCACATAGATGTTCTGAGATTAGGCAGTAACGTGCTAGGTCAGCCCATTGCTTTCTTTTGTAATCTCTGTTACTACTAACACAGCACCACCTAGCTTTAAACATGCACTTATTATTGTTTTTACAAAAGAACAGGGAGTAGCACAGCCTTCAGTAGTTGGCCTATTGTAAATGTATATCCTTTAATCAAAATACTAGAAAAGCTAATCTAATATGATAGCCTCACACACAAACAACATGGCTTTCACTACAATTACAATGCCATCACTGCACTGTGCACCCTTACTGACATAATCCACTCTAATATGGATAAATGGCTGTTCACAGGGACAACAGTTTTAGAGCTCAAGAGAGTATTTGAAACAGTCAGTCATTTTCTGCTCTTACTTAAAGGAGTGTGTTTATGCTGCTGGGCAGGAACCTGTTTCTGATAATACATCACGTGGAGTCCCTCAGTTCTTGTTCCTCTTCTATTTTTACTTTTTATCTGAACTTGCATGAGATCTTCCCAACCTGAATTGCATACCAGTGATACTGAGTTCAGCAAACCACATTAGTTTTCAATCAAATTTTACACTTACCTGGAATTGGCTTGCAAAAAAAAAAAAAAAAAAACGGGCAGTAAACACCACCAAAACTGCCACCACCATGCTTTAAGGTATGTCACAAAAAGTGATAATTTGCCATTCTATCACTGTCACTGATGATTCATATAAATAATCCACTTCCATTCATCTCATCACAAACATATCTTGGCATTCTCCTCTATCCCACCCTATTTACTACACATGTGGAAATAATAGCATTTATTCTATTTATAATCTATTTATTAGGGAAGCCCCTAAGAAGTCAGGCCCCAGTGGTCTAATGGATAAGGTATTGGCATACTAAGCCAGAGATTGTGATTTCAACTCCAGTCTAGAGTGACATAATCTTTCAGACCTCATGCCATGCTAATATCGCTGGTGCTGTATGTGAAAGAATATTAATCAGTAATATTTGACAATGCTGTATTTACTGGATTTATGTTTATATTTAGAATGCTTAGATTATAGACTTGTTGAAACTAAGTCTGTTTTGTACACTGGATTTTTTAAATTATGTATTCATATACATTTTGGTATATATGGTATTTGTATGATTAGGTATCTTATGATTTATACAACATCACAAAAAGCAGGAAACGGCTGTTAAATCCAAGTAAATCCCCTTTAATGTGCACAGGTATAAGCGCTTTCGTCCCAAAAGTGCTTAATCAGGAACTGTAAATGCAAGGCTCAGCAGTTCCCAAATCTGATTGTGACTGGTTAAAGTGCTAAAGAATGCTAAGTGAGAAAAGCACACAGTTTGTTATAAAATGGAGGTTTTAGTTAAAATGCACTTCTGTCTTTGTATTCACCCATAAAAGCACCAGCCACTGTTACAGGTTAATTTAGTTGAGCTTGGGATAACTCAGAAAAGATGCTTTACTGTACTACTTAGCAATTTAGCCCCTGGGACGAAAGTGCTTATACCTGTGCACATTAAAGTGGATTTACTTAGATTTAACAGCCATTTTCTGCTTTTTGTGACTTCGTACATTTGTGTGACTGTTTCGTTTTCTGGTTTGACGGTATCTTATGATTTGGTCACTTTGGTGGTGGTCTGTGTCAGAGTACACTCTTTATAGGGAAGGGTGCCTGTCTAGGGAGAACGCTTACTGTTTTGGGAGGGTGCCTCTATCTAAAATAGTTGGGGGTTGATATAATGGATAAGGTGTTTGCTTCACAGACACAAAGTACAGGAATTGATCCTCATCTTTAGGAGGGAAATTGGCTAGCCTTAAAATGACTCACAGGAATGCTAGTGTAGTAATTACCTATGAACTACAAGTCAACCAATTACCATCAACATCTTTATCTCTAGAATGGGATATGCCTTAACCATTACTGCTCTAAAATCACCTACTGACTTCTCTCTGCTGCATACTACTGAAAATTAAAAAAAAAATAAATAAAAAAAAAAAAACAACAGAGAGCATCTTGATTTAACAATAAAAATACTAGACAACTACCTGACAATTCTAGAGCAGTGTTACAAGTTGCCTAAATCAAGCTACTATCCTCCTCTGGAAAGAAACCTTTTTTTGATTGGGAACAGTCATGCACTTTATGTACTTCAGGTGCCTTACTACTTGACAGACCTCAATATAAACTAACAACCACAGTGAGAGTTTTTTTTTAATGTCCCAAAAATATTGGAATAAATCACACGAGGTTATCAGGTTATCAATGAGTTAAATAGTTTCAAGAAAATGCAACCATTTTCTACTAAATGAAAGCAAATGGAAATGCTTTAGGGGTACAGTTTAATAATGATATCTGTATCATCATTAAACAGTGTATAAAGTTTGGCTTCTCACGAGTTGCATCTTGAATGTAATTTAATTTTCTCCTGCGTTACCAGATTCTTAGTAACTCCATTTCACTACTGCTGTCAGAGTCTTAGTAATCATTATAGCAATATATATATTTATATATATATATATATATATATATATATATATATATATACACACACATACACACATACACACACACACACACACACACACACACACACACACACACACACACACACACACACACACACACACCTATATCACTATATCTATATCTATATCTGCATATCTATATGTATATCACTATATATATAACTATATATATCTATATATCTATTTTATATATATATATGTATATATATATGTATGTATATATATATATATATATATATATATATATATATATATATATATATATATATATATATATCTATATCATGTACTTTTATGTACTTTTGCGAACCTGGCAGGGCTGGCCTTAGGCTGATTGGATCAACTGGATGCAGTAGTGCCCCAGAGCTAAGGGACCCCACTGCACTTGTGAGAAACATATCTTAAAAAAGGCTCTTCTACTTAAGACTATAGCTAGCTGCTTGCTACATATATAACCAGCATCTTGCTACAGTCAGTCTACCCTACATTGAGCACTTCCACTGTGCTGGTATTGTACTTCCATACCATCAGCACACACCAATCACAACCCCTGGCTTCTTCAGGAGCAAAGAATTTTGTCTCTCAGTAATGCCAGACCTTAGAGTTTCATACTTCATTTGTTCATAAAATGAATGTCAATGTAAAACCTATTATTCAATTAACTTTTAAGTGAATTAGAGTAATATTTAAAAAAAAATTGTCTCTGAATTTGGACATTTGTTCCACCATTATTTTTGCCTTTACTCAAAATTCTTATAACTGGCATTTCTGAATACCAGTATAGAAATGTAGAATGTATTGTTTTTTTGCTAGAGTTGAGGGATACTAGATCATGGTGCAGCACATATTGGGCTCCATGGTTGCTATGGCTAGGCATGGTAGCTTGAACTCCTATTTCTGTGTATGTTTAAATAGTTTATAGCTCTGAAATTGTAGTTTATTGGCCGTTTAGGCAGGTTTTTTTTCTATCCCTTTCAACTTTCTCTTCTCTCTTGCACTTTAATTAGCTTACTCGCCTAGCACTTCATCAAACTTTTTGTAGCAATTATTGCAGCAGACATAAGTGCTATCAGCAATAGACGTCTATAAGGAAACAGCTCTAGTACTTAGTAATGATGACCATCCCTCCTGGCATGTCTAAAGGTCAGTTTCCTGTGCTTTCTCCTATTAACCTGGTGAACTTGGGAATTCTGAGGCAGTGTAGCAACTGCATCATGTACACAGACAACCCCCTCCTCTTACCTCCCAACACTCAGACTTGTGAGAGATGCGCTTATATCTCCAGATTGGAAGCCTTGCACCCTCCAGCAAAGACTGGAATAGCTGGTTAAGAGGAGAAAGTCAACACCTGCACCACACCACATGGAACACATAGCCTTCCAGAACACCCACCATCACAGCCCTCTCATAAAAACACAAACCACACACCCACCTTCGCGGAGGCTCTCAATAGAAATCTACCCAAACTCAGATACCTCCAAGGCAGAAACGCACTCGACCAACACAACACAGAACAAACCACAAGGCGCACAGCTCATCTACGCAGTGTGCCCCTCAACTTAAGCCCCTAAGGCAAAACAGCTTACCCAATACAATAATCATAGGTGACTCAATAGTGAGGCACACTGATGTCCCACTCACTAGGTTGAATAAGGAGAAGGTAACAGTCAGCTGTCTATCAGGTGCCACAATCCGACATATAACACATGCACTCAGGTCACTCCACAGTAAGTACAAGTATGACTCTGTCATTGTCCATGTGGGTGTGAACGACCTGAGATGCACCTCCCTGGACTTACATGAAAAGAGACATGGTAGAGCTCTCGGATTATGAGGCCCAGGCAGGTATGACCCTAGCCCTGAGCAACATCCTGGCATCGCCCAGAATGATACTACAATACAAATAGAAAATGATTGACTTCAACAATTGGCTAAGCTTCTGGTGTCATTCTAAGAGGATCCAGTATCTGTCTGTTTGGGATGACATGATTAACAGACCTTAATGCTTTGCCAGAGATGGCCTACATCTGTCACCCCTGGTTTTCCGGGTACTGGCTAAGGCTCTTGCCACTCCTATAGTGCCTTTTTTAGGTCGTGTTCAAAGACCAAATTACCACCATAACAGCTGTAAATAAATGGTCTGAGGGACATGCTGCTCAACACTAGAAGTCTAAATCTCAAGATGCACTCACTCGAAGCACTCCTCAAAATGGAGAACATTGACATTTTTGCTGTAACAAAGACCTGGTTTAAAGTAGCAGAAAGCACTCCTCCACTACCAGGCTATAACTCATTCCACGCCTTTTGGCCCCACAACATGGACAGAAGCAACAAAGGTGGTGGTGTCTCCATATTCATAAAAGATACGCACATCTCCAGACTAGTAGCCCAGCATAACGCATCTGAGATACCCCAGGTACAACTAACATTGGGTAAGACAGCGATCCAGGTCATAGCCTGCTATAGGTCCCCAACCATGTCCCAAGACTCTCACTCCACATTCCTAAGCACCCTGGAAACTATTAAGATCCAAACCAACACTCTCATACTAGGTGACTTCAACTACCCCTCCATCAGCTGGGAAAACTACTCATGCACCAATGCACTGGCCCAACGCTTCCTGGAATTCATCAACTTATTCTTACCCCCACCATAGAAAGTAACATCCTTGACCTGGTTATTACTAACATGAGCAACCGTTGCTCTACACCAATAGTCAATTCCTCCCTGGTTAGATCTGACCACAAACTAATCACCATGGAAATCCATATCTTACCCACACCACCCGTAAAGGTAACCATCATGAAAAACTTCTCCAAAGCTGACTTTGGGCTCCTAAAAACAGAGGTGGCTAACTTCATGGCACCCACGTCAATGGAAAATAGATGCATGACTACCAAATCATACACCAATGCACTGTACAAACACATACATAAATGCATGGAACTAGCCATACCCAACAGAACCAAGATGCTCTCCTCCAAAAAAGGAAGCCAGTCTGGTGGTCCTCTGCCATTAACAAACTCTACAACAGAAGGGACGAAATGGTTGCAGAAAAAAGTGAAGTCCCAAGACTGGAAAAATTCCATTATTAGCCTCAACAAAAAGTTGAAATCCCTCATCAGAACCTCCAAAGCCATCTTTGAAGGCAGAATTGCAGCAGACACTAAAAACAACCACAAAGCCTTCTATAGTTATATCAAGAATCTCCATGGCAATACCCAGATTTGCTCTGAGTTATAGCACAATGGTAACTCCTATACTGAAATCAACACAGTTGGCCAGCAAGTTGCAGTTGTAAAAATTGAACCAGCCAGAGACTGATGGTGGAAATTCAGACTTTATTTCCCAGATAAACAGACCGGTTTCGGCATAAGCATGCCTTCTTCAGTGTAAGAGTAACAAACATGTATAGTTTAATTGAGTAAACAAATTTATACTCAAAAGTCACCAATGAGCATTGGTAAAAAACCTAGGCTCATGAATAATACATGAATGTATTTAAATAAACAATGAAGAGACTAAATGCAAAGGACCAAGGCTATAATCCTGTTCTGTGAACAAATATAATAAATATATAATATAATATATATTATTGTTAATGAACTAATAATATGTCAGAGCCTAAGAGAATGGTATTAGTTGCATTAGATGAATGACGTTAAACAACATTAGGGGGAAAAAAATATATATAACATCTATAAAGCTGATATTAAACAATATTGTTTACACAGTAAAAGTATGTGAAACAAACTCAATGAATTCAAGGACAGTTGTCCATATTAAATAAGTAGCAACATTATCTTCCATCTGAGCAGTCATATATAAAAATTGGTAACATAATTGTGCTAGTTGGAATCCTCAAAATTTTTTAAATGATCCTAAATTACAGGCAGACATAGTAAACCACATACCTAAATTGTTGAATTGATACTAAAAGAATACCATTCACCATACAATTGTAATTATAAATTACCTATACTGAGCCAACAGATATTGCCAACATACTGGCCGACAGATTCAGTGCCAGCTTTACTCTCCCCCACCCCAAAGGACCAATCTCAATACCGGAAGAATGCCAGGCACCCAGCATTACTGCAGCATAGGTTAAAGCTGCATTGTCTAAGGTCAAGAATACAGCTTCCATGGGACCCGACAATATCCCTGGTTGTTTTCTACATAAATTACAAAGTGAACTGGTACCACATCTGTGTGCTCTGTTCACTCACAGCCTCACCTAGGCTTTGTCCCTACCGAATGGTGCACTGCTATAGTCATCCCTCTTCATAAAGGAGGAGCAAATCCCTGGAAATTATTGCCTCATAAGCCTGACAAGTCTGATATGTAAGGCTATGGAGTGCATCATCATGGATCTAATTAACAAGGATATAGCGAATCTCCAACTCTAGATCCCATACGATTTGGTTTTGTGAAAGGTAGATCATGCCTGCTCAACCTGGTTGACTTCTTTGAGTCAGTCACCAGAGCGATGGATGAAGGTAAGGCAGTTCATACAGCCTACCTTGATCTGACCAAGGACTTTGATAGCATTCCTCACACAGGAATTATTGATAAACTCAGCAAACTAGCCATCAACCCCTATATCATTATGTGGGTTGCAAACTGTCTCACAGATAGAACTCACAGTGTGAAAGTAGTGGACTCCAAGTCAGACTGCTGACCAGTTATGAGTGGAGTCCCACAGGGATCGGTCCTGGGTCCTCTCGCTTGGCATCTACTTCTCAGATGTCAGTGCCAACACGGAGGGACTCTGGCTGACCAAATTTGCAAATGACTGCAAGCTGGGAACCATTATTAACTCCCCAAGTGATGCAGACATCCTACAGAAAGGCCTCACTGAGACCAATGACTGGTGTCAAAACCATGGTCTTAAGCTTAATGCCAAAAAATGCATTGTCATCCCCTTTGGGAAAAACTCATTTCCCACTAATTACCACATCAATGGGAGCCCACTAAACACTGAAGGCATTATAAGATATCTGGGGACACAGGTTGACAGCAAACTCTCCTTCAACCACCACATTGCCACTGTGGTCAGAAAGTCCTTCTATGTGGCACATCTCATTACCAAGGATTTTACATCCAGGAAGAAAGAGGTCATCATTTCACTCTACTCTTCCCTCATTAGAGGCGTATAGAGTATAATGCCCCATTTGGCATGTACCTCATTAGACACATGCAACAGCTGGAGAGGCCACAAAAGTACCTCACAAAGAGGATCCCAGGCCTTAAACACATGTCCTACATGGACAGACTCCAGCTACTCTCAGTCTCATATCGTATACTAAGAGGCAATCTCTGCTTGATTTACAAAGCCATGGCTGACCCAGCTCTATTAGAAATGCTACATCTAAAGAAATCCCAATCCCTCTATACCACATGCTCCAGAGACCTCAACCTCATTACCACAATCATCAACAGAACATGTTGGAGGGACAGCCGTCTTCAAGAGAAATCTTGATGAGTGGATGGGAAATAGAAAGTTCACCCTGGGATCACTCCAGTGGCTCTACTTGATAGAGACACTGGGAACCAACGACAGGTGGCGCAATTCCAGGGCACTTCTATTGGCTAGGCTTGTAAAGGCCACAGGGCCTTTAGCCTAGTACACACTCATGAACCTATGAACCTATGAACTGTTGTATTTCAAAAAATATGTCAATATGCCTATCTTTGTTATGTGACCCAATGCATTATGCTTACGTGTACAATTTAATCTGCTAGTCATATTTGTCCTGTTGGACCCTGCTACTGGAAAGTCAAATAATTGCCACCCTGTCTTTGTCCAGCCTAGAACATGTAGAGTCATTGTGCAATGATGATGGAGTCACCAATTGCTAGGAGACATCTAGGACATGTAACCTCAACCCACACAGAAACAATAAGCACACAACATTTTCAAACTTGCTTAGACATCCCCTGAAAGGCCTTATGGCTCCCTGGGAAGACTAGCCTCACACTGAGATCTACTGATATACAGCCAGTATTTGGGAAATTTTAAACATGCAGTTTTACCATAGTGCATGCAGCTCAAAGTCACAGAATATATCAGTCGGTTTCATTTAAAATAGAAGGTTGATAATTACATTGAAAAACAACAGAATTTTAACAAGCCCACCCTACCTGCTTATCAATTTATTGTTAACTGAATAAATAAACTCGATAAAATTCTTTCACTAATAACTTATAAGAGATAAAAATGAAGGGTACAAGCCACAGTTAGCACAAGACGTTTTTAATGCTATATGGCACAAGGCGTATAGAGTGAAAATATTTACTTATATAAATTAATGGAACTGAGCATGTAGGAAATGATTACTGTGCAAATTCAGGTACATCAAGAAAGCTTAATGAACTAAGATAATAGGTTCATAGGTAGGTACTAGGCTATCTGCCCGAAGGCATTTATAAGCCTAGCCGGAATGTGTTGGCTTTCGTCACCCCCTTAGATTAGTTCCCTGTGCCTCTGTCTAGCAGACCCATTGAAGTGATCCCTGGGTAAAATTTCTGTTTCCCATCCACTCATCAAGGTTTCTCTTGAAGAGGGTTAGCGAGGAGCTCTGCCTAATATAGATTGGAATCTTGTTCTAGAGCATGGGAAGTCTCCGGGACAGGAATCTATCCCTCCAGCACATCCTCTTTATTGTTGTGGTGAGGTTTAAATCCCTGGAGCGTGTGACTCGAGGGGATATGGTTTTCTTTAGGTGGAGCATGTCCATCAATTCTGGGTTGGACTTAGCCTTGTATGTCAGGCAGAGATCACCCCTGAGTAGGCGGTATGCAACTGAGTACAGCTGGAGTTTTTTCAGTCGAGCTGCATAGGGCATCTGCTTGAGGCCAGTGATCCTCTTGGTGAGGTACTTCTGTGGTCTTTCCAGTTGTTGCAGGTATCTTGTAAGGTACATCCCAAATTGGGCATTGTACTCTATGATGGGTCTGATGAGTGATGCGTAGAGGGGCCCAATGACCTCTTTCGATCTGCATGCAAAGCCTTTTGTGATTAGGTGGGCCACATAGAAGGATTTTCTAACCACTTTGGCAATGTGATTATCAAAGGAGAGGTTACCATCTACTTGGGTCCCCAGATCCCTTATTATGTCTTCCGTATTTAGGGGGCTACCACCTATGTGATAGTTTGTGGCTACTTTGTTTTTTCCAAAGGGGATAACTATGCACTTTTTGGCATTTAGCTTGAGGCCATGGTTTTGACACCAGGTATCTGTCTCAGTGAGACCCTTTTGGAGGATGTCTGTGTCAGCTGGAAAGTCAATTATAGCCCCTAGTTTGCAGTCGTCTGCGAACTTGGTCAGCCATAGTCCTCCTGTGCTTGCCTGTACCTCTGAGAAGTATATGCTGAACAGGAGGAGTCCTAGGACTGAGCCCTGGGGAACGCCACTTGCAACCGGTTTAGAGCCAGACCTAGCTCCTGCAACTCTTACCATGTGGGTTCTGTCCGTGAGCCAGCTGGCAACTCATCTCGTGATGTAGGGGTTCTTGTTCAGGCTGGTGAGCTTGTCTATAATACCTGAGTGGGGAATGGTGTTGAAGGCCTTTGCGAGGTCTAGGTAGGCTGTGTGGACAACCTTTCCCTCATCTATAGCCTTGATAACTGTCTCAAAGAAGTCCACCAGGTTTAGGAGACACGATCTGCCCTTAACAAAGACGAACTGGGTAGGGTCCAGTGTTTGGAGGTTCCCAATGTCTCTGTTAATGAGATCCATGATGATGCGCTCCATAGCTTTGCAGACCAAGCTAGTCAGGTTTATAGGGCAATAGTTCCCAGGGACCATTGTGGCTCCACCTTTGTGGAGTGGAATAACTGTTGCTGTGTGCCACTCTGTGGGCACATAGCCTGTGGAGAGGCTGAGTTTAAACAGTGTGTTTAGGTGAGGGGTTAGTTCATCTTTGAACTCATATAGGACACAGCCTGGGACACAGTCCAGTCCCATTGATGCTGTGTTTTTGGCATTGGAGAGGGCTGTTTTAACCTGAGTGTCTGTAATTTCAGGGGCACTACATTCTTCCGATATAGTTATGGACCCTTTTGGGGGTGAGAGGGGGGTGATGTTTGCACTGAACCTGTCTGCCAGGATGTTGCCAAATCAGTCGGTTCAGTGTATTTTGTGCCATTCTGCACTAATTCCGAGCAGATCTGAGAATTGCCGCTTAGATTCTTGACATAGCTAAAGAATGCCTTGTGGTTATCTTTGGAGTCCATGGCAATTTTTCTTTCGAAGCTAGCTTTGGATGATTTTATGAGGGAACGTAGTTTCTGATACTGATCAGGGATATCTTCCCTTCTTGGGATTTTACTCTTTTCTGTACTAGTTTCCTCCTTCTATTGTATAGCTTGTTTATGGCAGGGGTCCACCAGTCTGGTTTCCTTTTCTTGGAGAAGTGAGTCTTGGTTTTGCTTGGGATAGCATGATCCATGAATTCTTGTTGGTGCCCATAGAGTGCATTAGTAAAGGATTTTGCAGCTTTGACAGCGTTATCCTTTAGCATGGGGGCTTTGAAACTTCCCACCTCGGTCTTAAGTAATGTGAAGTTTGCTTTTGAAAAGTTTTTCACGGTGGTTTCTTTGATCGGGGTTGCTGGGGGAATGTGGATATTCAGAGTGATTAGTTTATGGTCAGATCTAACCAATGAGGGGTTGACATTCGGTGTGGAACACCAGTCGCCCATGTTGGTGATGACCAGGTCCAATATGTTGTCACCTCTGGTGGGGGTGTTGACCAGCTGATCCAGGGTGTTTGAGTTTATAAATTCTAGGAAATGTTGGGCAAAGGAGTTTGTACTTGAGTAGTTCTCCCAGTTAATGTTTGGGTAATTGAAATCACCCAATATCAGGGTGTTTGGTAGGTCCTTTATGTTTCCCAGTGTTTCCAGGAATGTGGAGTGGGGGTCCTGGGACATAGTGGGTGATCTGTAGCAAGCTATAATTTGAATAGCAATTTTGCCTATTGTTAGTTGCATGTGGATGATCTCTGAAGCATCGTGCTGTGCCACTAACCTGGAGGTGTGGGTATCTTTGATGAATATGTATACTCCCCCGCCTTTTGTATTTCGGTCCAGGTTTTGTGGCTGAAATGCATGGTATGAGTTGTAGCCTGGTAGTGCTGGGGTGATCTCTGGAGCCTTAAACAGGATTCTGTTACTGCACATATATCAATTTTCTCCATACTGAGGAGTGCCTCGAGTGCGTGCATTTTGAGGTTTAGACTTCTGGCATTGGGTAGCATTACACTCAGTTTTTTGTTACTTATACTATTTACAGTGGTGGGTTTGTCTTTTGAGCCTTGCCTACAAAGGCACTATGGGGGTGGCAAGAGACTTGGCCAGTATTCAAAAGCCTAAGGGTGACAGGTGCAAGCCGTCTCTAGCAAAGCAGCGTGGCTTGTCCAGCATGTCATCCCCGGCTGACAGACATTGGATCATCTTTGAATGACACCAGAAGCTTAGCCAATTGTTGAAATTGATAATTTTTTCTCTATACCGTGGTATCATTCTTGGTGAGGGCAGGATGCTACTCAGGGTCAGGGTCATACCGGCCTGGGCTATGTGATCAGAAAGCTCCTCCATGTCTCTTTTCATGTAGTCCAGGGAGGTACGGCTTAGGTCATTCACACCAACATGGACATTGACAGAGTCATATCTGTACTTGTTCTGGAGTGACCTGAGTGCTTGTGTTATGTGGCGAATCCTGGCACCCGACAGGCAGCTAACAGTAACCTTCTCCTTGTTCAGCCTAGTGAGTGGGACGTCAGTGTACCTGACTTTAGAGCCACCTATTACTAGTGTATTGGGTATGTTATTTTGCCTTAAGGGCTGTGATTGCATGCCACACTGGTTTTGTGAATGTTGGGGGGTGGAGGTTGCTTGGATGTCTGCTTTGGAGGTCTCTGTTGCTTTTGCAGATTTTTATTTAGAGCCTCCGAGTATGTTTTCATGTATATATGTGTGTTTTTTGCCGGTGCTGGTTTCATAGGTCTGTGTGAGACTACTGGTGTGATGCAAGTAATTCCCTTCTCCTCTTGACTGCCTGGTCCAGTCTTGGGTTGAGAGAGCTTAGCCTCCAGTTTGGGTGTATAATTGCATCTCTCGCATGTATTAGTGTTTGGTGGAAGGAGGAGAGGGTTGTCTGTGTACATGAGGCAATTGTAACATTGCCTCAAAATGCCCAGATTCACAAGTTGGACTGGAGAGTGCACCTGCAACTGCCCTTTGGACATGCCTGGATAGGTACAGTGAACTGTTTTACTGACTGGCTGGTAAGGTCAAATAGAGAGCCTTATCCTTCTCTGCAGTATAGGGAGGGTCTAGTGCTAAAGTTTATTAGTGCTTGCTATGAGTTTTGAGCAAGTGCCGGGATGAGAAGTGAATGGTTTGAGTGCTTAAGTTGAAAGTTTGTCTAGTTCCAAGGGAAAAATTAAAGAGTAGACTTTGTGGAAGTGGGAATAATTATACCCTAGTTAACCGGCGCTGCCCGGTGTGCAAAACTACACAAATGCGGGTTTTATAGCAGGGAAATGAAAGAGATAGAAATTAGCCCCAAATGGCCAATAAACTACTAATTTCTGGGCTGAAACCACTCCTCCAGGAATAGATAGGCTTCTCAAAGCTCCCTTTTCTCACAGGTGAACAGAGAAACTCCCTTCTATCCCAGTAAGTTATGGGCAAACACAGAAACTTGTAACACAGCCCTGAATTCAGCACTAACCTGAAAACTGGACTATACTAGCTTAGAAAGGTGGGAAAACAAGTATATATATATATATATATTTTTTTTTTCAGAAAATATAGCAGATACAATCATAAAAACACTTTAAATGCACAGAAATGGTTGTGACGTCCATGCCTTGGCCCAGCAATCAAGGCGCCTCAATCCTCACCACTAACACCAGGGAGGTCGTCTCCTAGAGGAGGAAAGGATAACTAATACACACAGTAAAGTACAATTTCCCTTAAGTGCACACAGAGATCACAGTCAGTCTGGGGCTGGTTGCTCCCTTGCTCACCAGGTCTGCAATAAGACTCCCCAATGGCACAGCTTTAGGGTCCAGGTCTCAGCCTAACTGGGCAAGCTAAAACCTCCAGTACCCTCTCTGTCCAGCCAGTGCTTTGTGTCCCTGCCAAGTAGCTGACATAACACACCCACACTTTGAGATAAGTATTTATACAACTTCACAGACACTCCTGGGAAAGGCTGACATAGATTTTATTTATTTATTTATTTATTTAAATTTGTTGACCGGGAGTGTCCGACTGGACGTAGGTCCATTTTCAGTGGAGGCCCGGGGAGAAAAGCTCCACAGTTAAAATAAACAGACAGTAGTTACTTTGGATTACATAGCGATTAACAATTTAACATAGCAATTACTTACAACATATTTACAGATGAAGAACATAGTACATCAGTAGACAACTAGAATCTTTATCTGTGAAGTACATAACAGACATTAACAAATGTTACAATGAGAAGTTCCTGCTGTATAATAAGTACTAGGCTTATGAGCATCTGAGCTTGCTATAATCAAGGTAGTTAGTGGAGTGGAAAGAAAGGTAGTGGTTGGATGGGGTGGGAGATATTAGAGTGGGAGTTGCAAGGGCATAGCCAGCATGTTTTTAGGTGCACTTTTAGTAAAGTTTTGAAGTGGGTGCATGATGGTATGGAGGTAATTGTGGGTGGAAGGGAGTTCCATAATTTGGCTGTGGTGCAAGAGAATAGTGCTTTACCAGCAGAGTTATTGGCTTTAGTGACCTGCAAGTGATTTTTGTTGCTGGATCTTAGTGGTCTGGTGGTGCGATAGGGTTGAAATAGATTCTGGTGGGATGGGACATTTAGTGGATAGTTTACTAGTTTGTGGGTGAGTGACAGTTAATACCACTGAAGGAGGTGAGGGAGTTCAAGCCAGCCCAGTTCAGCAAGTGAGAGACAGTGGTGACTACGGTAGGATGCCCCTGTGGCGAATTTGGCGATTTTGTTGTAGCAGGTCTCTAGCTTGTTTAGATCGCATTGCCTTAGGTTGGTATATATTGGAGAGGCATAAAGTATGGAGGAGATAAGGTGGGAATTTGCTATTGAAATCTTTGCTGCTTTGGTGAGAAATTGCTTATTTCTGTATAACGCTCCTAGTTTTTTTGTGGACGTTTTTATGGTCATGGATATGTAAATGTCAAATTTTAGTTTATTGTCTATTTCCACTCCTAGCAATTTGGTGTGTTCAGTTGGGTATATAGTGGTGTTGTCTTTTGCTGTGATGTTAAAGTGAGAGTTGTTTTGAGTATGTTTGGTGGGTTGGAAGAGGAGTAGTTTAGTTTTGTTTGGGTTGAGTATTAATTGGGCATTGGATAACCAAGTTTCAACAGAGGAAAAGGCTTCCTGTGTGACTTTTTGCAGTTTTGGTAGGGACTGGGCTGAGCAGATGATGGTTGAGTCATCTGCGTATTGTATGAGTGTGCCATGTTTGGTGGCAGAGGCTAGATTACTGGTGTAAACAGAGAAGTGTAGGGGTCTAAGAATAGATCCTTGGGGAACTCCTGTGGAGACAGGTAGTTGGGGAGATATGTCATTCTGCCATACAACAGATTGTTGGCGGTCAGACAGGTAACTCTGAAACCAGTTGGTGACTGATTGTGAGAAGGATAGGTTATTGAGGACAGAGATAAGTTGTTTGTGTGGGACCATGTCAAATGCTTTAGATAGGTCTAGGAATGTAGCAGAGGAGGGATAGCCATTGTTTTTATGCTGAAGGATAGTGTTAGTAAAGGAGAGTAAGGCAGTGGTGTTGCTATGGTTTGGTCGGAAACCATGCTGAGTACCGGAAAGGAGGTTGTTAGTAAGGAGGTAGTCTGAGACCTGAAAGTGCATGCATCTCTCTAGTATTTTGAATTCAAATTTTGAATTGAACTCTCTAGATTCTCCAATTGTGCCCCTTTACCCAGACTACATGGTAGTAATTACTGCCACCACCCAGTTAATAATATCAGCTTCTAAAAGGCCCTTAAAAGGGTGTCCAATTATTACTGTGCAATATTAATATCCAATGGTAGTATGACTAACAGTCAAGGTTTACTTTAGAGTGGCCTATTACAATAACCTCTATAAATATACAATGTACTTTAGAGCTTATCTCTACACAAATCAGCCACAGGTAGAAGTTTTTAAAAATATTTAATAATAAATAATTAAAACACAAGAGAAAACTACTACACCACAGATATATTTAAGAGTTCAGAGATCACACAGAAACTTAAAATAATACAGTAGGACAGGTCTGATTTCAAAGAAAAATACCTAATTAATCTTTACTAGCTTTAACTATTCCTACAAGAAATCACAGTGCTAAAACTTACATGTGAGCATAAGACAGAGTGTTGATAAGTTAGATGTCCAAAGTCAAAATGCTTTCAGTCTCTTGTGAGAAATAGTATTTAATCATTACTCACAAACATGTCTCAAGTCCCGCGGTGGTGGTGCTGCGGTAGCGTTGTCACCTCACAGTAAGACACTGTCTGGTTCGATTCTCAACTAGAGCGTCTTCTGCGTGGAAACATGCGTGAATGGGCGTACCTTCGTTGAAGGTTGTGCATCAGAGCTGGTAACTCGGCACGTAAAAATCAACTACCAATAATTAGCAAAAAGGAGTTCCGCTGTGGCGACCCCTAACCGGGAAAAGCTGAAAGACACAACAACTCACAAACATGTCTCTAAGGCCCTCCCAAAATTACATCATTTTTGACACTTAGGTTTTCCCAGTATTCATATTGCATCATCTTAACACCTGGTCTGAGTTCTCAGGTCACAAACTGCATTATTTAGCAATCTAACACCTCCTCTGAAACTTACAACAATATAAGACATTTCACATGTACATGCTGGCAGAAACCAGAGCAATAAAGCACCTTCCACATCTAAATTCTAGTCATAAACTTTAGCCTTAATACAATGGGTATGAAATCTTTATCCAGACACCCTGGAACTGAATTCTAACATGAAAGGGTACAACATGCTTCACTGGGCCAGTAGAGTGCAATGTTGTCACATATTTTGCAGTTTCACATTTCATAGTATTCTTTACACTCAAGAAACATGCCTGTATTTTACATTTATTTACAAATGCCAGAATTATATATCAAATTCCATTTGACTAGGCTGGCAGCCTTCGCCCATCTCTCCCCAATCGTCACAATGGCTATCACACTTGAGTGTGTAGCCTACAACAGTTAAACAGGTAATTTAAACACAAAAATGACTTTGTTAAAGTGCAGACATTAAAATAAGTACAATATGTAGCTGAAAAAAAGCTTTTTAAATCACAGAAACTAGAAAAGCAGCATTTTAGGCAGAATTAGCTAAAGACAGCAAGAAAATGCAGAAAAATGATAATCACTCCAAAGTTTCTCTTTTGTCTCTCTGCTGCTGTAGAACTCTGCAGGGCACCAGGCAGGAGCTTGCTGAGCTTCAGCATTGGATGACCTTGTAAGAACAGTTCCACAATAAAAATTTAAGGACATTTTTGGAATATCTTATTTGTAAAACAAAACAATCATTGCATAATTAATTATGCAGCATGTATTTGGGAACAGGCACAAATCTGGACAGAGTAGTGAAAATCCAGATGATGTAATATAATTTTTCTTTTACGACAGAGTTGTGCTTCAGTGAATCTGCTGGTTGATGGAATAATATTGACATTTTAAATATATACATACATATATATATATATATATATATATATATATATATATATATATATGTGTGTGTGTGTGTGTGTGTGTGTGTGTGTGCGTGCGCATGTGTGTGTTTCTGCAGTGGGTACTCAGATTTGTACCATTCAAATCTTAATAATATATCTTACAGCATATTGTCAATCTCAAAAGAAGTAGAAGGTAGACATATTGTACACCATATATTTAAATATTGTTTGTGAAGGCTGCCAGTCCAGCTAGCTGGAATGTTGTAAATAATTCTATGCCATTTGTGAATAGTAATATGATATGCATGCTTGTCTTACAAATGTTAAGAAAACTATGTTACGTGTATAATAAACTACTGGTGCAGAAGTGTGTGCGGAACTGTATGTTTTCTAATGAACTTCAAGAAAATAATCACAGTGTACCCTGCTGGAAAAGAGCAAAAATGTGTATAAACTATATGCCTATGCAAATGTATGTTTTGACGGTAAAGGCTGGAACATACTCAGTTAACTTGCAAACCCTCAAGAAAAGTAAAGAGTTTTACAATGGTGTTTATCTCAGCTAAGAGACAAGATATCTAGAGCTAGGAGGTTTTCTATTGTCTGAAAACAAAAATAATTACAGGTTTCAAAGGTTGAAGTGTTTAACCATTTTATGACTTCCAGTTCCAGGCAAACTTCTGAAAAATAAGCATTTTTGACACAGAGGTCGGAAAGAATGTAATCTGAGAAAACCCAGCAAAACTTTTTGATAGTAACTTAAGAACTATCTCAGAGAGTGAGTCTGTGCATTTTATATTGAATCTAACAACATCCTCTCATTAGCACTTGTCTGGCTCTGTAAGTAAGACTTAGATTACAGTGATTTCTCTTATAGATAGATAAGAACTTAGTAAGATTTTTTAGATGTTGTCTGTATTTATGTGAGACTGTCCTGCAATGCTGTTTTAAAATATTTCCTGTGATTCTGAACTCTGTTGTCACTGTATTGAGTTATTGAGTATTGTCTTGTGTTTTTATTATTTATTGTTAAATATATTTAAACCTTTTAATTGTGGCTGGTTTGTTTAGAGATATTTAAGCTCTTAGAAGACTTGCATGTGTATTTGGTGACACTCTATAGGCCACTCCAATAGCCTTGCTGTTGGTCACACTTATCATTGGATAATAGTAACATTACACAGTAGACTTGGTCACCCTTTCAAAGGGCCTTATAGTAACTGATAAAGAGCTAGTTGGTGGCAGTGATAACTACCTTTTAGTCTGGGCAGAAGGGGGACATAGCTACTAAACCTGTGCCAGCCTTTCCCAGGAGTGTGTGTGTGTGTTTGTATATAAATCAAATCTCAAAGTGTGTGTGTGTGTGTGTGTGTGTGTGTGTGTGTGTGTGTGTGTGTGTGTGTGTGTGTGTGTGTGTCAGCTGCTTGGGCAGGGACACAAAGCACTGGGTGGACAGAGAGGGTGCTGGAGATTTTAGCTTGACCACTCAGCTGAGATCTTAACCCTATAGCTGTGCCAATGAGGAGTCTTACTGGGGTTCTGGAGAAAATGGGAGAAACCAGCCCCAGACTGACTGTGATCTCTGTGTGCTCTTAATGGAAATTGCACTTTACTGTGTGTGTACTTGTCATCTTCCCAATGTGCACGTCCCTCACTAGTGCTAGTGGTGAGGACTGAGGCTCCTTGATTACTGGGCCAGTGCAGGTGCATCACACTGTTCATAACATGATATTTTAGCACTGATCTTTTGACTGTGACACTTACTAATACAGCAGGCTTCCTCCCATACCACTGGCTTCCTTTCCTGAAAAGAAAAACATGACATATTGTGAAATAAATTGAATGGAGTCTAGAAGGCTATGCTTAATCAGCTAATATTTTCTCTTCTCTTTTTTTTTACATTATAGTCTGAGAAACATAAATTCCTAAAGATCTGCTCTTTGTGCAAGTGATTTACTTCAGTGTACAACCTATCAAGCAAGTCACCGGATGTAGACTTTTAGAATTGGGCCTGAAATATAATCCACTTTCTGCACTATAAGTGCCAAAGATATTTGTAGTTTTTTTTTTTTTTTTTTTTTTAAAACAAGTTTATTGTTTTAACATATAAGAGAAATATCATAACAATTTTATACAAATAATTAAAAATAGGTATTATTATAATATTCAACAAAACAACTAAAGTATTTACAAAGGCATCCACTACAATCAGATCAATTAATTAAACTAAAATACTGTGCTATTGAAATTAGAATTTTTTTAACAAATTTTGTAAATTATCCCATACAATAAAATGTGATGTTTTTCTAGTTGTTCTCATTCTAATTGTGCTTATTTCCATATGACACATTATATTCATAACATTTTTAAATTCATTGAACGAAGGAGATGTATCTGAAATCCAATTTCTAGTTATTATTTTCCTAGCCACTGCTAGGATAGACCATAACAAGGGAAGCTTAATCTTTTTAACACATTGAGGTACCGGTTGAATAATATAAGAGACTTAGAAATAATGAAATTATCTGTAAAAAGAGCCTGCAAAAATTCATTAATTGACTTCCAGTATTCTTTCAACTTCATACAGTCATAAAACATATGAGCCCAGTCAGCATTAATTTCTACATTACATCTCTTACATAGATTATCTTTATTATTAATTTTATTCATCATCAAAGGTGTATAAAAGATCTATGTAAAAATTTCCATGTATAAAGTCTCCAGACAATGGAAGATGTAGTTCTATAAGCAGATTCCAATATATATTGTTTATCTTGTTGAGTTGGTGGGTCCCCATTAATAGAGGTGAAATAATTCCAGTATGAATCTACATTGTAAAAAGTTTCTTGTCTGATAATTTTATGTATATATGAAAGTTTACCTTTATCAGAAACTTTATGCTGTAAATTTATTATCAAGTAATCAATCAGTTTTGGAATAGATTCTTTAACTGTTATAGACATTAGATCTATTCTATCAATGAGATGTTGTCTAAAGATCTGAACCTCTAACCAGCAAGTTTCTCTTAGATCAAATTCTTGTTTTAGGAAATCTAGATTTTTAACTTTATTATCAGATATCAGCTGATACCAGTACTTTAGATTATTATCTATAGCTAAATGAGCTCCTTCAGAAGTAGATGACATAAGCATACTCTGAGTATAAATTATAGGGAATACAATAAAATTCCATTCCCTATACTTAGGGTGCATGAATATAAAGTTACGATAACTAATAATAATATTTAATGGGTAACAGACCATATGTTTAGGTGTAATAGGTGAAGTACAAAATTCCTTTAGCAACCACAACATGGAGTTATTTATAATCATATTTTTATGTGTTAAGGAGATTTTCATGAAGTGCATACTAATTAGCTCCCAATAATCTTTCCATTTTGACATATGACCGATCTATTAATAAAGTAATAACTTTTATAATAGAAGAGATAATATATAAATTAAAGTCTGGAAAAGAAATACCCCTTGAGACCAGCTATTAGTATGTTTCTTTAATGCAATCCTAGGTCTATTAGGTGCCCATAAGAAATTTAACATTAGTGTATTCAGTTTCTTGATAGTTATTTTTGTAGGTGAAAGTATTATTGATTGTATTAAGTATAAAATCTTGGGGAATATTATCATTTTAATAATTGTAAGTCTCTCCTCCATAGTAAAAAACATATTATTCCAGGTATTAAAAAGATTTTGTATATTAAGAAAACAGGTATTATAGTTATTATATATAATAGATTTAATATCTTTAGATAGTATTATACCTAAATAAGTTATCTGACCTGAGTTGGGTACATATTGATATTTGTAGTTTTGAAAGACACGAATATGCTGTATAAACTATCTCATATTATATGATTTTACTCCTTACATGCAGAGTCTGTGTACAAAGAGTCATATCAAAAGGATATGAAATTAATAGAGGAATGCCCCAAGGTTAAGTGCAGGGACAGTTCTTAATTCATGTATTTATGCTGACATTCCTATTATATGGTAATTGTTGGATAGGGAAGTTTGCAGATGATGCAAAAATTGCAGAATTTGTAAGTTCAGTAGAAGATCAGACTTTTCAGCATTACTTAGATAAATTATATGGATGGGAGCAGTTCAGTGGGGTTGAATTTAATTATACTACAAGTAAAGTACCAGTTTAGGCAAACCAAGTCCTGCATTTAGGTAAACTGAATCCTGCATATCCATCCAGTTTTGATTATCATTGCACAGGGGAGTGTGATGAATTTGAGGATCTGGAAAATAAGATAAACTGAAGATTGAGCTTTGGTTGTCATGTGAGTAACATTCTCAAAAATGTTATCTACAAGCAATACACTTATAGATAATTGCAAGAATACTCCAACACAAACATGCTTCAGAGTAAGAGACAATTTATGGACTGGAGACAACAAATGTTTTTGACAAGCTTTTAGATCAAATTCAGAACCCCATACTCTATAACAAGTCTTTTCTACAACTTTCTAGAAATGCTGCAGTTTCAGACAATCCATAAAATGCATTTCCAGTCATCGCAGATGCTGGGGGTGGGGTGGGGGCATCACCACCATTACTCTGGCATGGCAAGGATTATCAACGAGACTTTCTAAGGGGTAATAAAGGAAAAGTGAAATACTGTCCATAATGATTACCTTAATTGTGTAGACAATGACGGCAGAAAGTAGATCTTCAGTTTAATGTCTGATTGGTATTTTACAGACATTTTATCTTCTGTTGCCATATTTTCCCAAAAGGAGGAGATCAGAATGTATACAGCATCTCTCAGAGAGGAACACATCTTGGAGATAGAGCAGCACTTCACTTATGCTCCATTAGGCAATTGCACCATAGGTCAACAATGATATTAGCAATATGGACAACTCCCCTCTTTTGGACCATGCCTCCCCATCAGGAGTGTATCAATGAACACCCTCCCACCCAGGCCTGCTACCCATTCAGTCACTTGAGATGATAATCGAACCAGGAGCAACTGGGCCATAGTCAGGACTTTATCCATCTACACCACTAGAGCAGCTAAGATTGATTAACCTTTGATCCATGTAAAGTCAGTGACTATTCTATGCTTATCATATAGTACAGCACAGCTTCATCTGTATCACTAACTCCTTACACATGCTTAAAATTCACAGGGATACTATCACATTGATATCTTACACATCAAGGGCCATTCAATGAAATGGAAATATTTCTCTTAAGTATGCGGAGGGTGAATGCCTTATACAAAGAACCTAATATTTAGTACAATTCATTTTTAAGTTAGAAACCTGTAAAAGACTCAGACAACATTCTTAACTTAAAAGGGGCATCCTGTAACTTTCCTTGGGACCTCTGTCTTCCCAAATCATTAAAAATATGCCGTACCTTAGGCCCAAATGGCTGCTTTGCTAGTTAAAAAAGCAGCACTGGGCACATTGGGTATCCCTTCTTTGTTCAGCATTATGTAGGGAAATTGGGAGACAGCCTATTTTCCAATCTAATGCACCTAAAAGGGGTAGTACAGATTGCTCTTACAGGGTACTTCTGTGGAACACTACTTTTGAACAACAGAATGAACATAAATTTCCATGGCAGCTTTTTCAGCAGCAGAACTATGGACGGTTTAACATCATAAGCCTTAGAGTCATATTATCTTCTGTTCACTATGACCAGAAGACAGTAATAGGTTCATAGGTAGGTATTAGGCTATCTGCCCGAAGGCATTTATAAGCCTAGCTGGAATGTGTTGGCTTTCACCGCCCCCTTAGATTAGTTCCCTGTGCCTCTGTCCAGCAGACCCATTGAAGTGATCCCTGGGGTAAACTTTCTGTTTCCCATCCACTCATCAAGGTTTCTCTTGAAGAGGGTTAGCGAGGAGCTCTGCCTAATGTAGATTGGAATCTTGTTCCAGAGCATGGGAAGTTTCTGGGACAGGAATCTATCCCTCCAGCACTTCCTATTTATTGTTGTGGTGAGGTTTAGATCCCTGGAGCGTGTGTCTTGAGGGGATATGGTTTTCTTTAGGTGGAGCATGTCCATCAATTCTGGGTTGGACATGGCCTTGTATGTCAGGCAGCAATCACCTCTGAGTAGGCGGTATGCAACCAAGTGCAACTGGAGTTTCTTCAGTCGAGCTGCATAGGGCATCTGCTTGAGGCCAGTGATCCTCTTGGTGAGGTACTTCTGTGGTCTTTCCAGTTGTTGCAGGTGTCTTGTAAAGTACATTCCAAATGGGGCATTGTACTCTATGATGGGTCTGATGAGTGATGCATAGAGGGGCCCAATGACCTCTTTCGATCTGGATGCAAACCCTTTTGTGATTAGGTGGGCCACATAGAAGGACTTTCTAACCACTTTGGCAATGTGATTATCAAAGGAGAGGTTACTATCTACTTGGGTCCCCAGATCCCTTATTACTTCTATCGTATTTAGGGGGCTACCACCTATGTGGTAGTTTGTGGGTTCTTTGTTTTATCCAAAGGGGATGACTATGTACTTTTTGGCATTTAGCTTGAGGCCATGGTTTTGACACCAGGTATGTGTCTCAGTGAGACCCTTTTGGAGGATGTCTGTGTCAGCTGGAGAGTCAATTATAGCCCCTAGTTTGCAGTCGTCTGTGAACTTGGTCAGCCATAGTCCTCCTGTACTTGCCTGTACCTCTGAGAAATATATGCCGAACAGGAGGGGTCATAGGACTGAGCCCTGGGGAACGCCACTTGTAACCGGTTTAGAGTCAGACCTAGCTCCTGCAACCTTACCATGTGGGTTTTATCCTTGAGCCAGTTGGCAACCCATCTCGTGACATAGGGGTTTATGTTCAGGCTGGTGAGCTTGTCTATAATACCTGAGTGGGGAATGGTGTCGAAGGCCTTTGCAAGGTCTAGGTAGGCTGTGTGGACCACCTTTCCCTCGTCTATAGCCTTGGTAACTGTCTCAAAGAATTCCACCAGGTTTAGGAGGCATGATCTGCCCTTAACAAAGCCAAACTGGGTAGGTTCCAGTGTTTGGAGGTTTCCAGTGTCTCTGGTAATGAGATCCATGATGATGCACTCCATAGCTTTGCAGACCAAGCTAGTCAGGCTTATAGGGTGATAGTTCCCGGGATCCGCTGTGGTTCCACCTTTGTGGAGTGGAATAACCATTGCTGTGTGCCACTCTGTGGGCACGTAGCCTGTGGAGAGGCTGAGATTAAACAGTGGATTTAGGTGAGGGGGTTAGTTCATCTTTGAGCTCATGTAGGACGCAGCCTGGGACACTGTCCGGTTCCATTGATGCTGTGTTTTTGGCTTTGGAGAGGGCTTTTTTAACCTGAGTGTCTGTGATTTCAGGGGCACTACATTTTTCTGGTATAGTTATGGGCCCTTTTGGGGGTGAGAGGGGGGTGAAGTTTGCACTGAACCTGTCTGCCAGGATGTTGGCTATATCAGTCGGTTCAGTGTATTTTGTGCCATTCTGCACTAATTCCGAGCAGATCTGAGAATTGCCACTTAGATTCTTGACATAGCTAAAGAATGCCATGTGTTTATCTTTGAAATCCATGGCAATTTTTCTTTCGAAGCTAGCCTTGGATGATTTTATGAGGGAATGTAGTTTCTTGCTGATACTGATCAGGGATGTCTTCCCTTCTTGGGATTTTACTCTTTTCTGTACTAGTTTCCTCCTTTTATTGTATAGCTTGTTTATGGCAGGGGTCCACCAGACTGGTTTCCTTTTCTTGGAGGAGTGAGTCTTGGTTTTGTTTGGGATAGCACGATCCATGCATTCTTGTAGGTGCCCCTAGAGTGCATTACTAAAGGATTTTGCAGCTTGGATAGCGTTATCCTTTAGCATGGGGGCTTTGAAACTTCCCACCTCGGTCTTAAATAATGTGAAGTTTGCTTATGAAAAGTTTTTCATGGTGGTTTCTTTGACTGGGGGTGGTGGTGGAATGTGGATATCCAGAGTGATTAGCTTATGGTCAGATCTAACCAGCGAGGGGTTGACCTCCATTGTGGAACGCCGGTTGCCCATGTTGGTGATGACCAGTTCCAATATGTTGTCACCTCTGGTGGGGGTGTTGACCAGTTGATCCAGGGCATTTGAGTTTATAAATTCTAGGAAATGTTGGGCAAGGAAGTTTGTACTTGAGTAGTTCTCCCAGTTAATGTTTGGGTAACTGAAATCACCCAATATCAGGGTGTTTGGTAGGACCTTTATGTTTCCCAGTGTTTCCAGGAATATGGAGTGGGGGTCCTGGGACATGGTGGGTGATCTGTAGCAAGCTATAATTTGAATAGCAGTTTTGCCCATTGTTAGTTGCACGTGGATGATCTCTGAAGCATCATGCTGTGCCACTAACCTGGAGGTGTGGGTATCCTTGATGAATATTGATACTCCCCCACCTTTTGTATTTCAGTCCGGATTTTGTGGCCGAAATATATGGTGTGAGTTGTAGCCTGGTAGTGCTGGGGTGCTCTCTGGACCCTTAAACCAGGTTTTTGTTACTGCACGTATATCAGTTTTCTCCATACTAAGGAGTGCCTCGAGTGCGTGCATTTTGAGGTTTAGACTTCTGGCATTGAGTAGCATTACCCTCAGTTTTTTGTTCCTTGTGCTATTTACAGTGGTGGGTTTGTCTTTTGAGCCTTGCCTAAAAAAGGCACTATGGGGTGGCAAGAGCCTTGGCCAGTATTCGAAAGCCTAAGGGTGACAGGTGCAAGCTGTCTCTAGCGAAGCAGCATGGCTTGTCGAGCATGTCATCCCAGGCTGACAGACACTAGATCCCCTTTGAATGACACCAGAAGCTTAGCCAGTTGTTGAAATTGATAGTTTTTCTCTATACCGTGGTACCATTCTTGGTGAGGGCAGGATGCTACTCAGGGTCAGGATCATACAGGCCTGGGCTATATGTTCAGAGAGCTACTCCATGTCTCTTTTCATGTAGTCCAGGGAGGTATGGCTCAGGTCATTCACATCAACATGGAAAATGACAGAGTCATATTTGTACTTGTTCTGGAGTGACCTGAGTGCTTGTGTTATGTGGCAGATCCTGGCACCTGACAGGCAGCTAACAGTAACCTTCTCCTTGTTTAGCCTGTTGAATGGGACGTCAGTGTGCCTGACTATAGAGTCACCTATTACTAGTGTGTTGGGTATGTTATTTTGCTTTAAGGGCTGTGATTGTGTGGCACACTGGTTTGGTGAAGTATGTGTTTCATGGTTTGTGTTGGGGGTGGAGGTTGCATGGATGTCTGCTTAGGAGGTCTCTGTTGCTTCTGAAGATTTTTATTTAGAGCCTCCTTGTATGTTTTTGTGTATTTATATGTGTTTTTTGCTGGTGCTGGTTTCATAGGTCTGTGTGAGACTGGTGGTGTGATGCAAGTAATTCCCTTCTCCTCTTGACCGCCTGGTCCAGTCTTGGGTTGAGAGAGCTTAGCCTCCAGTTTGGCTGTATAATTGCATCTCTCGCATGTATTAGTGTTTGGTGGAAGGAGGAGAGGGTTGTCTGTGTACATGAGGCAGTTGTATTGGATATTTGGGTCCCACAATATCCTTGCAAGTCTTTGGCACCATGCAAATGCTAAACCTTTTGATGTGGGAGGTACTTCTCCTACATCAAGATATAGAAATTAATAACCACCATCAAGCTAGCTAGAATGTCTTGTGGGTATAAGCTGTAAACCTCTCCAGTTTGACTGTCACTTTCTGCTGCCTTTCCAGGTCTGCATACACTTATGCTTGTTTGGCAAATTCTTAAAGCTAAACTAGTGCTCTGTTGCTTCTGCGTTCAGTGTGTGAAGGGGGCTGCCCATCAGAATTGTTTTACCATTCCTTCTGATGAGTTTATGACCTGTACCAGTTGCTAAACAAAAACATACAGACTGTCAGAAGAGGAATACAAGTTGTCTGCCATGGTCGAGTTTACTTAGTATTTCACACCAGAGGTAGTACTTTAAAATTTGGCCATTATGGATGGAATCTTATAACTTTAGGGTGCAACAGTGTAAAAAATGGCATCTTGCCCACTCTAAAAGAGCAACTACCTTAATATACAAACTCTGATGCACTACTGATTTCAGGTCAGGAATGTACCATCACTAATAAGTTCCTGGAGCAGAGGTAGGTTCAGTAAGCAGTTCTTTATACCATTACTTCCAACAGCCTGAATAGCATTCAAGCAGCAATTGAAGGCACCACAGATAATGTGAACAAGTGATTGGTTACTAGAATACCTTGTCCAAAATTTTGCATCTTCACACTTTACCACAGTAGGAATTCACAGACATCAGTGAGAAAACATGGAATTTCTTAAGACTTGGAAATTCAAACATAGTGAGAGTGGGAAATACCAGTCCAAAACTTCAGAGACTGGAGAATCGGTGAAATTATAACATTGATTGGGACAGCTAGAAATTAGTTCACTGGCCACCTATGCTTTTGGCTATTCTGGTTATATTGTGGGAAGCTGAGTAATGCCAGCACAGAGCACCTGTCTTTAGTTAACAAAATAGTCATTTTCCACAAGGCCAAATCTGCACACAATCACATCTCATTATGCATTTTCATCAAATAGGTAAGTCGGTGTGTAATAAATTACAAGCATTCTGCCCATCGATAATAATAGCATTAAATCCTACCACCCATCAGTATTAATCTGCCCTTTGTAAACTCCTCAGTTTGGATAAACAAAATGGATACTTCGGATAGTGGAAACTTAAAATATAAATACTGGGAAACCAGAAGTAAATACAGTGATCCCATACAGTAATGTGATTCATGCAAGAAGTCCCTTCACATTATCATAAGCGACTGAATCATTTTTTTACAACAATGGGAGCACCATTCCCCTTGGCATTTCTTGCCATATGAAGAGGAGACTGCATCTTGATAAGGCATTCTTTTCACCTGCATGAGTTCGGAGGTGTCTCAATAGGTTACCTTAAAGCAGACTATCTCAGCATGAGATTATCTTAGATGCTGAGAAAGTCAAGAGTCTTTTAGTAGGGATACCAACCCTATTTCTATTCTGGGAATAAAATATAAGTTTCCTAGTGTGCCCTAACAGATCTGGTACAGTCACAAGTTATGCACAACGCTGTACTGTCACCACTCCAAATGTCAATTCTACCTACCTAAAGGAAAACTAAGGAAGTCCTACTGGAAAAACTGGTTTCAGAGACCATTTATGGAATAATAAGGAATAATAGGGAAGGGGTGCACCCTACCCAGGAACCGAAACACCACTAAAGAAAGAAGAAAGAGATACATTTTGGATATGTATTTATGAAGATCCTGTGGAACATAACAAAGATGCTAAATGGATAAAAGAAGTAAAAGAAAGAATAAGAGGGCTAAAGTTACAGGGCATGAAATGGGATGAACTAACAGCCAGAGATATTGAAACAAAGTTAAGAAAAGCCTCTAACTGGAAAACCCCAGGCCCAGGTGCAGTACCTAACATATGGTTAAAAGTATTAACATCTTTACATGAAGATTTAGCCCTGAGTAAGAACTATTTATATGCACACCCCTGCTGTAGTACTTAATACAAAGATACAGTTACCATGAAAATGTGTGACCGGTCATGTCTAACACACAAAACCGAATTAAGCAGGCACTTAGGACTCTTGGAGATATCCAAGCCATGTTGAGACTTCTTATGCAAATGTTTTTATGACTTTGCTCACAGGGGGCAGCTTTTAACTTATCATGTAAGTCTATATGAAAAGTCTATTCCAGCTTTTCAGGTGACAGCAAGATAAATTTTATTCCATTTTGTTCTATGGTATGACTGCTCCAAATGAATCGTTTTCACCTACATAGAACTGAGACATGGAAGTCTCTTCAGTCTTGATTATCTACATATCTGAATGCTATTAACATTAAAAGTTTAAGAGATATATAATGATGGCATAGGCTCTTGCAAGCCAGAAAGACAACTTTGGTAATAGGTCCTACCCACTAAGCTCTCTCAAATTCTTTATATTGACATCTCTCGAGATTCCTTACTGTACAAACTGAGCTGCGGTGCTTCCATCCATATTTTTAGCCCAGTCATTCTCACATTACTACTCCTAGTATTGTTCTCTTTATTGTCCATTCATTCAAATAATAGAACTCTTATGTTATAGGAGAAAGTCAACATGGGTCTCATTTTAGTCAGCCTGATGTCCATGTCTGTACTGTGATTTTAGGAGTCTCAGTCATAGGTTCATAGGTTCATAGATAAGTACTAGGCTATCTGCCCTAGGGCCTATAAAAGTCCAGCCAAAAAGGTACCCTGACTTTTGCCACCCAAGAAAATTATTTTCCTGTGCCACTGTCGAGCAGAGCCACAGAAGTGATCCCAGGGGTGAATTTCCTATTTGCCATCCAATCATCAAGATTTTTCTTGAAGAGTGCTAATGGTTAGCTTTGTTTGATATAGATAGGTAGTTTATTACAGAGTATGGGAAGTCTCTGGGACAAAAATCTATCCCTCTGGCATGTTCTGTTTATTGTGGTGACAAGGTTTAGGTCCCTAGAGCATCTAGCTTGGAGGGATTGGGATTTCTTTAAGTGGAGCATATCCAACAGCTCTGGGTTTGACATAGCTTTGTATGTTAGGCAGAGATCACCTCTGAGTAGGCGATATGCGATGGAGTAAAGCTGGAGCTTTTTGAGACGGTTTGAGTAGGGCATCTGTTTGAGGCCGATAATCCTCTTTGTGAGGTATTTCTGCGCCTTTCCAGTTGTTGTAGATGTCTTGTGAGGTACATACCAAAAGGGGCGTTGTACTCTATAATGGGTCTAATGAGTGATGAGTAGAGGGGAACAATGACCTCTTTTTTTCTGGATGAGAAACCTTTTGCAATGAGGTGTGCCATGTAGAAGGATTTCCTGACTACTGTGGTGATGTGATTATCAAAGGAGAGACTACTGTTGTTAAATAAAATACAATTTCAATACGCAGGAGGTTCAGGTTAAAAAGTTTACTAGTGTACACCAGGAGGCAAAAAACGTACAAGTACAGAATTTTGTCTGACATGAAACAGGAAGCACACAATTTTATATAGATTTAACATTTAAGCTATGCCCACCTCACTGACGTGATATGTCACAGGGCATCTACATCACTTTAGCTTACAGTCCTCTATTCATAAAACTGTTGATGCTGTATATTTAAAAAAAACTTTTCCTCTAGATACAATACGGCCTTGCTATCCAGCTGGTCAGACATAATGTCTTTCTGTAAAGTTACTACTTCAAGGTTTCATATCAGTTCGAATACAATAGCAGCTTCAGTCTTTTAATACATGTCTTTGTTCTCTGTTACACTTTCTCACACAGCTGCGTGCTATCTCAGTAACACATATACAAGGCCAAATCATTCCAACAGGAAAGAGCAGAAGATTTCATTATTTCACACATTTAATTTCCTGACCCAGCAGGTAATCACTTGTGAAAAGCATAAACATTAAAACTTGCTAAGCTAGCGTTCTGCCAGGGTCAAGGATCAGCTTTGCTTCAAGCCACACTGCAGTTTCAAAACTACTTACATTTACACATGAATTAATCTGTACTGTTATATGATTAATAGAATAAAATGCATTATATACTACTTTGCTTTTAAACTAGAATTTCCCATATATTCAAATACACATTTTTCTAACATTTTCCCCCCTATTAATACTTTTTATTCTATTTTGAAGTATGTATAGTGTCATTTCATCTCCTAGCCTTTTCCACTTAGGATTTTCAGCTAGGTGAGTCATTCAATCTGTACTTCAGAAAAAATGTCATCTGAGATCATTCTTTCAATCTCAATATCTTGGTACAAAGTTTCAGTAACAGATACATCAATAAAATCTTTGATTAATCTTTTCATGCAGGGAATTCCACAGCAAACACATGCTCCTATTAGGAGTATACCCACACAAATGGCAATCAGAATATTCATTAGGATGGACCCCCCCCCAAATAGATTCTGGAAAAAGTCCGTCAGTGGGTTTGGTTCTGGTTCAGTCATGGCTGATACTTGCTGAATTACCTCTAGGTGGTTATTGATCTCATGACGATTGTCAGGAATATAAGCACAGCATTCTTCTTTGATAAGCGCACATGTACCACCTCTCGCCGCTAGGGTGAAGTCAAGAGCCATTCTATTTTGTAGCACAACAGTTCTTATTGCATTCAGTTCATCAGTCACCAGTTCTAAGGTGGAAAAAGTTGCATTACTCATTACTTCGAGAAGTTTCGACAACTTCCTCAGCTCCCAGATCGATTTGACTGCTCCATAGGCTGGGAATATTCCTGCCCAATATATAACACTGTCACTCAAGTCCATATGAGTCAATTTGCTTTTGTCTTTTACTGAATTGTGGTCTTTCCAGCCAGCTTCGATCTTTCCAACTGGATTCACAGGTTTTTCAACTGGACCTTCGGGTTTTCGGGCTGCTTCTCTCACGTTTCGTATCTTACCCAAAGGTAATTCTGCAGTATGTCTTATTGCCGGAACCAAATAACCCAAAAAACAACTGCTGGACCAATTCTCAGGTAACCATTTATATGCCTTTTTCCCACAAATAAAATAACAGTTTTCTACTTTAGTACTAACACGCATCAGCCCTGCATGAAATATTTTCTGATCTATAACTGACAATTGTTTAAACAAAACTGGATTTTTGCGAATGTTATTCATAGTTGTTTTCAATGAGTTCAAATACGAGTCATAATTAGTATTGCAAAAAGTATTGCCATTACCATTCTTAATATAACATCGGTAAGATATGGTTATATTACAATTGCTCCAGCCCACCTGGAGGGTGTCATTTTTATAGAAACATACAACTCCTTTTTGTGTGACAGGTAAAAATAAAGCTATTTTGTCCTGTGATCTCACAGTTCCTGTATCAAAAAGTAAATTCTCCCAAGTCTCATTTATCCCCAAAGGGACAGCGGACATTATCAGTCCTTCATATGCTGTTGGTATGGCTGTACAAACCCAGCAATTTGAAATGTTCATAGTCTCTGCATATACACGTTTCATGGCTAGGTATGTGTTAAAATTTGGATGCCAGTCTATAGACGTTTCATCACGCCTTCTCACTTTCACTTGTGTGGTTGTTTGTAGGATAAACCACAACAAGAGGAAAATTGTCACAACTACAGTCAATAAATGTACACTCAACAAAATGATTATGCAACATCTCTGGGGTTGATCTAAATTTCTATTCGCTTTGTTTTTGGCCATCTCGGTCAGGTTGTGTATCAGTCACAAAGTTTTTATTAAGTTGAAAGTTCTTTACCGGTTTACAATGCGTCAAATGAACCCAGGACGTCCTCTCGGCCACTCTGACTGCAGTAGGCATTGCCAACAGAACCTGGTACGGTCCCTCCCACTTTGAACTCGCCCAATTCTTCCTTTTCGTCACTTTCAGCCAAACTCACGATCCTGGGGCCAAGACTGCTTCCACCGGTCTGGTCTGTTCCTTATCTGAAAAAGAGTTAAACTGCAAAACAGATTTATTTGTTAACAGTTTCCTCATATAACTAGCTAATGAACTGTCAGCCTCTTGCTCTGCAGGCATGAGAGCTTTCCACTGAGGCACATAATATGCTCTCCCAAAAACCATTTCAAAGGGAGTCAAACCCTTTACATTTGGAACTGTTCTCATACTCAGCAGTGCTAAAAGCAGACAGTATATCCAATTATTTTGGGTTTCCTCTACTAGCTTCCTAAGTTTACCTTTTAGGGTACCATTGTACCTTTCCACCAGTCCTGCTGACTGTGGGTGGTAGGCACAATGGTTCTTTAAGGAGATACCAAAAAATCTACCAAGTTCGTGGATTGTCTGGTTTACAAAATGTGTGCCGTTATCACTATAAATCCTTTCCGGAATGCCAAATCTAGGGATTACTTCCTTTATCAGGGCTTTTGCCACTGTTGCTGCATCCGGGTTTTTGGTTGGAAAAGCTTCTACCCATTTAGAAAACATGTCTACAATAACTAAACAAAACTTTTTCCCTTCACATTTATTCAACTCTATGAAATCCATACAAATAGCATGGAACGGGTATGGTGGTATAGGAAAACTTCCTTGCTTGGTTTTAAATGCTCCTTGTGCATGGTGCTTGTTACAAGTATGACAAGATGCACAAAATGTTTTTGTGTAGTTTGTGTATCCGTATGTTTGGAATATTCAGTTTACTAACTGTACCATCCCCCCTGCTGAGACATGGCACTGCCCATGGCTCAACAAAGCTGCATATCTAAATAAATTAGACGGCAATATCCGTTTTCTTTCTTTGGAAATGGACAGTCCATTCTCAAGAATTGCACCTCATTTTACCCATTTTTGTTTCTCTGCTTTTATAGTAAGTGTCTGCATTGTTTTTAACATGTCTAAATCTAAAATCTCAGAGGGTTGTAATTCCTCATTTAAAAGTAAAGTTTCTGAGTCTGAGGCTGCTTGCTTTGCAGCTGCATCAGCTCATGCATTGCCTTTTGAAATCTTATCCTGCTGTTTTGTATGAGCTACACATTTACAAATAGCTACTTTGGTAGGTAACTGAATAGATTCTAATAACTCCAAAATAAATTGCATGATTAATAGGTTTTCCACTGGATGTTATCATTCCTCTATTTTTCCATTGTTGTGCAAATACATGTACTGTAGAAAAAGCATACTGACTATCAGTATATATGTTCACACACTTGTTTTTTGCTAAAGTACATGCCCTTGTCAAAGCTATCAATTCTGCTGCTTGTGCAGATAAGTTGTGTGGTAAGGATTGAGCTTCTAAAATTTCAGTGTCTAACTACTGCATACCCTACCAGATTCTTCCCTGTAGGACCCCTTCTGCATGAGCCGTCCATGTAATATGTCACCTCGGCATTATCCAAGGGCATACCTGTGAGATCTTGTCTAGGTAAAGCTAACTGTTCAATTTCCTGCAGGCAGCTGTGTGGTGTGCCATCCACAGGAGTTGGGAGTAGTGTTGATGAATTTAATGTCGTACATCTTTCAATTGTCATATGAGGTTGGCTCAGCAGTATAGTCATACACGAAAGATGTCTAGCAGGGGAAAGGTATGCCACTTTTTCTTGCAGTAAAATTATTGCAACTGCATGAGGCACTCTCAATGTGAGAGGATGGAATAACACCACTGAGGCCGAAGCCTGTACTGCCATTGCAGCTGCAACCACTGCTTGTACACAGTGAGGCAAAGATTGCACCACTGGGTCTAACTGTGATGAATAATAGGCTATGGGGCGTTGCTTATCCCCATGTTGTTGCGTCAATACTGACGTCATATATCCTTGCTTACAATCTACGGTCTGAAAAAAACATTTGTGATAATTTGGAAGTCCTAAAACTAATGAAGACGCTATCAACTGCTTCAACCTGCAGAAAGCCGTTTCTGCTTCGGGTGTCCATTGTCAGATATCTTGTGCTGCCATTGGTGTCTTATATATCAAGTCAGTCAGTGGAGCAGATTCCAAAGCATAATTTGGTATCCAACTCTGACAAAAATTAGTTGTACCCAAGAAAGACATCATTTCTTTCTTGGTTGTTGGTTTGGGTGCTTGCAAAATTGCTGTTTTTCTTTCCTCATCTAGTATTCTACCTTCATTGGATATTACATATCCCAAGTATCTAACTTGTTTTCTCCAAAGTTGTAACTTACTTTTGTTTACTTTGTGTCCTTGTGTTGCTAAAAATTTCAATAATGCTACAGTATCCTCTCTGCACTGTTGCTGGGTAGAGGCTGCGAGCAAGATGTCATCTACGTAAAGTAGAATTTGACTACCTCCCGGTGGGGTAAACCCTGCCAGGTTGCTAGCCATTTCTTGTGCAAATATTGTTGGACTCTCACAATATCCCTGTGGTAGTCGAGTATATGTATACCTTTTACCCTGAAATGTAAATGCAAACCAATATTGACAATCAGGATGTATAGGTATTGAAAAGAAAGCATTGGTAATATCTACCACAGAGAAATATTTCTGTTACGGTTCTAAATCGTTTAACAAGGTATGTGGGTCTGGCACAGTAGGTGCTCTAGGTATTACTGCATTATTTACAGCTTGTAAATCTTGTACCATCTGCCATTCCCCGTTTGCTTTTTTAACAGGAAATAGGGGTGTATTACATGGTGAATCAGGAGATTCTACCAGTACTCCTTCTTTGAGTAATGCTGCTATTATAGGCTTAATTCCTATTTCTGCATCCTTTCTCAAAGGGTATTGTCTTTTCTGTGGTCTAAAAGCTGACTTTGGGGTAATTGTAACTGGTCCTGCTGTTTGAATAAGTCCTACATCTGACTTGCCTGTTGACCAAAGAGTTGTTGGAATTTCACATAAAGCCTTTTCTTCTTCTAATAAGAACGCTAATCAGCTGTCCTCGCTAGATTGCAAGTGTACAGCTGGATGTGTCTGTGTCAACCAATTCATTTTTTGTTTTTGTATCCCTTGTTCTGATAGTTCTAAATCAGTCTGTTTCTCCCATCTTGTTACTTTTTCTCCTAAGTCTGCCCATTTGACACTTTTGTTCTTTGTCAAGCTGACATGTGGTAACCAATTTGATCTATACAATGCAAGGAATTCTTGAGGTAACGAACAGCTAACTACACTGTTCCCCTCAGTATCCCAGTACAAAGTACGCAAAACCAATCTAGTTGCACAATTTCTAAACAATTCTTGCTCATACTCTCTATCAGGTCCTGGTGTAGTACAGTAATATAGAGTACAGTGTAACAAATGCTGTCGATCAGTGTCAAGGGAGGGGGCTTTACTGATGGCTACGTTCATCAGTTCCTCGGTTACTGCCCCTGGACCAGTCGTGACTAGGTCCTGGCTATACCAGTAAAAAGTTTCACCCTCCGATCGCACTACAAAGGTATCCATTTGTCTCTGTGCCTCCATACCTTGTACAGTTGGAACTACTGCTACGACAAATATCTGCATAAGGTCCCTGCCCAATAGGTTTACTGGACACTTTGCAGAAACAACAATTTTACTTCTCTGGGTCATACCTGAAACAGGGTCAGTTATTGCTATATCATGGGAAAGTGGTTCCCTGTATAGCTGTCCATTTGTGGCTTTTACTAGTATATAATCAGGTGATTCTGAATGTTCTGGTAACTTGGAGGGGTGTATCAAAGTCCGTGACGCTCCTGAGTCACACAGGAATTTGACTTCCCTTCCCTCCACCAGAAGTGTAACTTCTGGTTTTGTATCTGCTAAGTAGAGCTCTAAGCTCAATAATGCTAAGTCCAAAATTTCACTTTCTTCATCCTCCATATCTACTTGCACTTCCTCTACTCCTTCTATTACATTTACATTTGTTTTCTGTTTAGTAACTTTTCTTGATGATTTCTGACTTTCACATGATGTATCTTCACTATCATATAGTCAGTCCTCATCTCCCTTATCTTCTGTGATTACCTTTTTGTTTTGCCTACAATCCCTTGCTAGATGTCCCTTTTTCCCGCACTTGATGCATTCACCTCTCTTTTTCCTCTCTTCAAAATTTTCTGATCGTTTGTCAGACTGTTTGTTTCCCTGGGCATTCTTCTTGCCCTTTTTACCTGACTGTAATACAAATACTTCAGCTCCGTCTTCAGCAATGAAGACTTGCACCTTCTTTTTCTTTTTACTATTAAAATGTCTTTCAGCATGTCTAGCGTATTCGAGTAAGGCTTGTAGCCTCCCTCTTCGATGGACTATCATATGCTTCGTAATGAAGCTACTAATAGGTGCAATGCAACCTTTCAAAAATGCATTTTTTAATTGTTGTTCATAAGGGGAATAATTTGTTTGGTTCTCAGGAACCGACATACCGCTATGATTATTAAAACATTCTAATAATCTAGCATAGTACCCATCTCTTGTCTCATTTTCCTGTTGTATGCATTGATTAATGCAAGTCCAGCCTGCTCTAGGTTTCCATTTCTCAGAGATTCGGTCTGTCAGACCTTTCACTCTATTGTCTAACTACTGCGTCACTATGTGGGAGTGGTTTAAATTCTGCATTACGGGGATTCCAGTTGCCACAAATCATGTGCCAATATGGACCTATAATTTGTCTTACTACTTTTTCTACTTCTTCCCCATTCAAGTGGTAACTCAACCTCATGCCTTGTAAATCTTCTAAAAATTTCGTAAAATTAACTTTTGGATGGGGGATTCCCTAAGTAGCCTTTCAGATATCTTTCGGTGTCCATGGTCTATATACTAAGAGTGTTGGGTCCTGCCCTTCCTGTCCTGCCTGAGGATTTGGAACTTCTATAAGTGGGCATATTTCTTCCTCACTCTCATCCTGTAGATTTCTCTCTATTTGGTATGATTCTGTGTCCCTATGTGTTTTACGTGTTCGAGACCTAGTTTCATTAGGATCTCTAACAAATGGTTGTGGTCTTGCTGAAACTTCAGGATAACACGGAGGCAGACCAGCCTTTCCACTCACTTCATATCCTGAAAAGGGTAAGGGAGGGGGCAAGGGAGAAGGAGGGGGAGCTGTCGCTATTACCAAGTTATTATCCTCTTTGTCTAGAAATAATGTTTTTGAATTTTTCAGCTTCTGCTCTCTACGATTTGCTTCCTCAATCCACCTGTGTGCCTGAGGAATGCCTAATTGGCGTTGCTCTTTTGCCTGACCTTCCGCATCAGATTTGAGCTGTTTAAGGAGTTTAACTAGTGAAGTTTTATCTAGTTTACCATAAAATTCATATTTATTAACCCATTTCGTATAATACCTAACGTTATCAGAACGTTGTAATTGCATGTATTTTGTGTCTTCTGTTAGGGGCGGATCTCGCGATGTTTTAGTGCACTGATTACCCATGTCAAAGAAAATGTTACGTAACCTTTTTTTATCACGTGATATCAAGTTCTCAGTTCCTGTTCACAGTTTATCTAGAATAACTGCCTACCTTATTCTGTTACCCTGATCTATGACCAAATATACAGTACTTCCTTTTGTCCCTGATCTGCAAAACAAATCTTGACAACAATATACTGTAACCTAGTCCCTGATCTAAAACAGAAAAAAGGCAAATTCTTCCTACCTGAGCCTCCGGTATTGAGAAAGTCCAAGTTCCACTTTTCAGCCACAGATCAGAAAGTGGCCAGCCTCTTTACACGAAAATTCAGTAGGAGGTCTTTTCACTCAAGAAGAACCATTTCGGTAAGTTCTCCTGCGCAGTATTCGACCACCGATACGCTCTGATCTGTGGCTTACCAAGGAAAATCCGGCTCGAAGGACCAAACTGTTAAATAAAATAAAATTTCAATACACAGGAGGTTCAGGTTAAAAAGTTTACAAGTGTACATCAGGAGGCAAAAAATGTACAAGTACAGAATTTTGTCTGACATGAAACAGTAAGCACACAATTTTATATAGGTTTAACATTTAAGCTATGCCCACCTTACTGACGTGATATGTCACAGGGCATCTACATCACTTTAGCTTACAGTCCTCTATTCATAAAACTGTTGATGCTGTATATTTAAAAAAAACTTTTCCTCTAGATACAATACGGCCTTGCTATCCAGCTGGTCAGACATAATGTCTTTCTGTAAAGTTACTACTTCAAGGTTTCATATCAGTTTGAATACAATAGCAGCTTCAGTCTTTTAATACACATCTTTGTTCTCTGTTACACTTTCTCACACAGCTGCGTGCTATCTCAGTAACACATATACAAGGCCAAATCATTCCAACAGGAAAGAGCAGAAGATTTCATTATTTCACACATTTAATTTCCTGACCCAGCAGATAATCACTTGTGAAAAGCATAAACATTAAAACTTGCTAAGCTAGCATTCTGCCAGGGTCATGGATCAGCTTTGCTTCAAGCCACACTGCAGTTTCAAAACTACTTACATTTACACATGAATTAATCTGTACTGTTATATGATTAATAGAATAAAATGCATTATATACTACTTTGCTTTTAAACTAGCATTTCTCATATATTCAAATACACATTTTTCTAACAACTGTCCACCTGTGTCCCAAGGTCTCTTATCACACTTTCGGTGTTAAGTATACTACCACCTATGTTGTAGTTCATGGGTACAGAGTTTTTACCAAGGGGGATAACAATGCACTTTTTGGCACTGAGCTTGAGGCCATGGCTTTGACACCAGGCATCTGTCTCAGTGAGGCACTTTTGTAGGATGTCCACATCATTAGGAGTTTCGATTATGGCTCCTAGTTTGCAGTCATCTGCAAACTTCATTAGTGAAAGGCCTTCTGTGTTAGCCTGTACTTCAGAGAAGTAGATACCAAACAGGAGAGGACCCAGGACTGAACCCTGTGGTACTTCACTTGTCACTGGTCTGAAGTCGGATTTGGAGTCTGCTACATTAATAGTGTGAGTTCTGTCAGTGAGCCAGTTGGCAACCCATCTTGTGACATAGGGATTTATACCTAGTTTAGTGAGTTTATCTATAATTCCAGAGTGGGGGATGGTGTCGAAAGCCTTGGCAAGATCTTGATAGGCTGTATGAACCACCTTACCCTCATCTACGGCTTTGGTGACTGCTTCAAAGAAGTCTATCAGATTTAGGAGACATGATCTGCCTTTTACAGACCTGAACTGGGTGGGGTCCAGAGTTTGGAGATTACCAATGTCTTTGCTTATATGTTCCATGATGATACATTCCATGGCCTTGCAGACCAGGCTTGTCAGGCTAATGGGGCGGTAGTTCCTGGGGTCCGTGGTGGCTCCTCCCTTGTGGAGTGGGATAACCATCACGGTGCACCATTCAGCAGGCACAAATCCTGAGGTGAGACTATGATCGAACATGGTACTTAGGTGGGGTGCCAGTTTGTTCTGTAGTTCGTGTAGAATGCAGCCTGGGATGTTGTCTGGTCCCATGGATGCTGTGATTTTTACCTGTACAGCTGTGATTACAGGAATTTTGCATTCTTCCGGTATAGAGATGGGTTATTTAGGGGGTGAGAGGGGGGTAAAGTTAGCACTGAACCTATCTGCCAGGATGTTGGCAATATCATTTGGGTCTGTATATTTATTGCCATTGTGCTGTAACTCAGAGTAGATTTGAGTGTTGCCATTGAGATTCTTGACATAGGTATAGAATGCTTTGTGGTTGTCTTTAGAATCAGTGGCAATTTTGTTTTCATAACTAGCTTTGGAGGATTTTATCAGGGATCGCAGCTTCTTACTAAGGCTCACCAGGGAGCTCCTCCACTCATAGGATTTTACTCTCTTTTGCAATAGTCTTAATTCTGTTGTACAGTTTTTTTTATGGCAGGGGACTACCAGATTGGCTTCTTTTTTTTGGAGGATAGCGTCTTGGTTCTGTTTGGGATAGCATGATCCATGTACTCGTGTAAGTGCTTATTTAATGCAATTGTGTAGGATTCAGTAGTCGTAACTGTATTGTCCATCTGCATGGGTGTATGAAGTTCACCACTTCTGTCTTAAGAAGCATGAAGTTGGCTTTTGAGACATTTTTTACTGTGGTTTCCTTAATGGGGGCTGGGGGCAGGATGTGGATATCTAGGGTGATTAGCTTATGGTCGCATCGGACCAATGAGACATTGACTTCAGGTGTGGAACACTGGTTACTCATGTTGGTAATGACTAGATCTAGGATATTGTTGCCCCTGTTGAGGGTGTGGATAAGTTGCTCCAGGGCATTGGAGTTTATGAATTCCAGAAAGCGTTGAATGAAGGAGTTGGTACATGAGCAGTTTTCCGAGTTACCGGTGTGATAGTTGAAATCGCCCATTATTAGGGTGTTTGGTTGAACCCTAATATTTTCCAGTACATCAAGAAAAGAGGACTGGGAATCCTGGGGCATGATGGGGGATCTGTAGCAAGCTACAATTTGGATTGTACATTTGCCCAGAGTTAGTTGCACTTGGATAACCTCGGATACATTATGCTGAGCAACTAACCTGGAGGTGTGGATATCCTTAATGAATATGGACACACCTCCGCCTTTGGTGTTCCGGTCCAGGTTACATGGCCAAACAGTATGGTATGAGTTATAGCCTGGTAGTGCAGGGGTGCTCTCTGGAGCCTTGAACCAGGTCTCAGTCACTGCACAGATATCAATGTTCTCCATTTTAAGGAGTGCCTCGAGTGAGTGCATTTTGAGATTTAGACTTCTAGCATTGAGTAGCATCACCCACAGTTTTTGCTTGCCTGTTCCTGTTATGGTGGTGAATTTGTCATTTGAACCTTGCCTAAAAAAGGCACTATAGGGGTGACAAGAACCTTAGCCAGTATCTGGAATCCCAGGGGTGACAGGTGCAGGCTATCTCTAGCAAAGCATCGTGGACTGCTGAACATGTCATCCCAGGCAGACAGATACTGGATCCCTTTAAAATGACACCAGAAGCTTAGCCAATTGTTGAAGTCAATCATTTTGTCCTTGTACTGCGGTATCATTCTGGGTGATGGCAGAATGCTATTCAGGGCTAGGGTCATACCTGCCTGGGCTACAAGATCGGAGAGCTCTTCCATGTCTCTTTTCATGTAGTCCAGGGAAGTACGTCTCAGGTCGTTCACACCAACATGGACAATGACAGAGTCATATTTGTACTTGTTGTGGAGTGACCTGAGTGCGTGGGTTATGTGGTGGATCCTGGCACCTGACAGGCAGCTGACAGTAACCTTCTCCTTGTTTAGCCTGTTGAGTGGGACATCAGTGTGCCTGACTATAGAGTCACCTATGACTAGTGTGCTGGGTACGTTGTTTTGCCTTGTTGGCTGTGGTTGAGTGGCATACTGAGTCTACGGGCTATGTGTCATTTGGGTTGTGTTGAAACAAAATCAGCTAGAGTAGCCTAAAATACATATATTATTATTCTTCAATCAGTATTTAGAATGTGGCAATGTTTTCTTGGACTTAAACAATGACATATATCTGTTTTTACATACACTTCATTTATTTTAATGTTTAAATGAAAGAAGCTGGTTCAGTATTTGAAGTGAACATCTTCTAAGAGGTCAGTAGTTAGTACTCCAAGAAATTGTAAAAGGTACATATTTTATGGCAGTTTACCTTAGTAAGATAATAACAGAATAAAATATAATATTTAACAATAACAATGTAACACATAACTATATTATACATAATAAACCATTTCATTTGTTGATAATATAAAGAAACATAATTTGAAACTAGAACAAAAATTTTGTACAGCTGTTTTAGTTTCCCAGTAAAACACCATCATATTTTTCAAGTTACATCATTAGCTTAAGACAAAATTTAAATAATACAGTGAAAGTTAATTATTATTCACAAAGGTGCGTGCTGTCTGTGGAAAGCAATCAGCATGTCCACTGTTAATCCAAGCATCATCCCTAGCAGCAATTCTGCCCTGTTGTGGGCATTAAAATAAAATCTCTTGCCACCATGTTTTACACTCCATGAAGAAACAAAAAGAAATGTATACAGTGAGAGTGAAAAGAAACCCCCCCCATCCAAGGAAGGCTCAGTAAACAAAGTACAAAGTAAAAAACTGTTTTAATAAAATTGTAAACTTTCCACTGTGATGAAAGTAGGCCACAGGTTGCAAATATACTCAAATAAACAAAAGGACACATATACACTCCTGAGTCATAAAAATAAAATAAAGTGGCACAAACTACATTGAGCCTAAATTATTATACATCAGTACATACATGCTCCAGTCATGTGAAGTAAATTAGGAAACCATCCCCAGCCATGGAAGTTGGTGAAAAAAGACTTCTAGAAGAAGAACTTTCAAGATACAATGCAATACTTTAAAAAGGTCAAAATTTTTTTTACTTATGATATTGGGTGGACAGGATTAGGAATAAGTATATTAGAGGGTCAGCCCAGGTTGGACAGTTTGGAGACAAAGCCAGGGAGGCAAGATTACGTTGGTTTGGACATGTGCTGAGGAGGGATGCAGAGTATATTGGGGAAAGGATGCTAAGGATGAAGCTGCCAGGTAAGAGGAAAAGAAGAAGGCCTAAGATAAGGTTTATGGATGTGGTTAGAGAGGACATGCAGGTGGTTATTGTGACAGAGCAAGATGCAGAGGACAGGAAGAAATAGAAACAGATGATATGCTGTGGCAACCCCTAACGGGACAAGCTGAAAGAAGAAAAAGAAGAAGATATTGCATAACAGCAATAATTCATTCTTGTATGTGAGTAATACAAACTTAGTGTCTGGCTTTGGCCATGTTAGCCAGGTGTAAACCCAACATTAACCTTTTTTGTAACAATTTAAGATTTTGATGCAATACTTTTCAGTTGCCTATCCCAAAATGTAATTCCATTTTATTTACTGAAGATGTTTTACCATATAAATAGATTTTAGGGAATTCCAAAATATATAATGGCTTCTTTTCTGTTAATACTATATTTCATAAAATACTTTGTTCCTTATCAAACCAGTCTTTGGGTCTAAAGCACATCGTCAAACTTGTATAAGTTCGAATGATATAATATTGAACCCCAAAGTCGGAAACCGCACAATAATGAACACACAGAACAGTGATTTTTTTCTCAAGGAAAAAATCGCTGTTCCCTAACAAAAAAATAAAAAAATAAATAAAAAACTATAAACCTTAAACTAAAACTAAAGTGGGGGGCTCCCCCCCACACCACAAAGCATGGGGGATGTGCCTCCCATAACCCTCTACTTAAATATACGAACTCCGAGATCGCACCACAATGGAGGAAATAGCAAAGCCCTGAAAATTGCCCACCGATTTTTTTCCCTGTGAAAAAATCGATGTGCCGTGCTTGGCTATTTTTGCATTTTGGAATTTTCGATATTACATCGTTCGAACGTATAGAAGTTTGATGATGTGATATAGACCTAGTCTTTATATCATTTAATTTTATTATACATGGTGGGATTCAACAAGCATTTACATGTTTCATATTATTTATACTCAAGATAAATACTAAAGCATTATGGTCTGAAAATGGACCAGGGAGTACTTTGAAATATTTTTTTTTTGAGGCTAGCCAAAAAGAAAACTGTAACTTATCAATTCTTATTTGAGTACAAAATACATAAGAGTAATTGGTTGAGTATAAAAAATCCTTATCTACTATTTCATGTATATCTTTTAGATTTATTAGAGAAGCCCGCTTTTAAAGATTTGGCAGCTGTTGATATTCTGGATTCTTTAGTAGTAATATTGTATTTGTTATATTTAATGAAATCAAAATTACCACTCAATAGTAGATCCCATTCATATTATCCAAAATCATAGTTACTCACATTTTTGCAACTTTTACTCTCAAGCTTTGTATCTAATATTGGTTGGAAAAGGTCTATACTCCATTCTGATATTCCAATGTACTAAAGCTTACAAAAACTGGTAAAGAAACAACACTAATATTTATACATATATACTTACATGGTTTAGATTCTGTACTAATCTATGGTATATGTATTTAATGTTTTATATACTTTTTATGTATTTTGTGAACATTTTACGGGTGTAATTTTTGTGGTTGGGTACTTTAATTGGAGGCTTGGTTTTGTTCAAAAGGAAATGAGGTCATACTGTTTTAATTGCCTTTTATATATATATATATATATATATATATATATATATATATATATTGTTGTATTTTTATTTCATTTTGTCTGATGAAGTTTGCTTAACACAGTAAACGAAAGCGCTAACCTTTATTTTGGATTTCAGTGTGGTTTGTCCTTCATTTGGTGTGTTTTACTAATGTACTAAAGCTGGCTGGTTTAATTTCCTGCTTATATGGTAAATTTCTCCAAAGTTAGCTGTACAATTTTCTTTCTGTCAATGTTGCAGTTCTTTGTTGATATATTTCATGATTTCAGTAATCCTTACATATATAATCCAAAGTTACATAGGAGAACATAACTTTATTTCCAGAAAGAGTAGCTCTTGTAGCTGGCATTATACTACCTTTAATATTGGCATCAAACCTCTTTTTCTTATTTTGTTCACAGGTTTGGGGTGTCACATCAACAGTGACCATCTCCTTGACTACATAGAATTGCTGACACTTCTTTTTTAACTTTTGAAGCAGGAGGAGTAATTCATAATAACTTAATCATTTGAAATAATTATGAGAATATCCTTTTCCAGCAAATGCATTTCCTAAAAAATATTACATTGGTTTTGTAAAACTAAGACATTTCAGAAATCTAACTTGCTTTTGGATGTTATTTAGATAATTTATATTGATTAATGTGATAAAGACATTTAAGTTTAGAGATGCTGAAACAGACATGCACAAATGACACATTATGAAACCAAAGGAATATCACATTTTACGTTAACTGTTAAAAATAACTATATAGAAAAATAACTACATAAGTACCACCAAATAAAAAATAATGCACATTTCATTTTTATCCCAAATATTTACATGACTTCTAAATAAATTACAGAACCTGAGAACAAAATTGAACATATCCTATCCTAATACATAACATGGAATTGTAAATATCTTACCTACATTATGTGTATATCTTGAAACAGCTATCTTTATTTATTTGTTAATTGACATTTGATTACTGAGAAAGTCCGAATTGGTAGGTGCCCATTTTCAGTGGAGGAAAAACACTGATAAATTAATAACATATTTTAAGAACAATAACTTTCCAAGCTTCAAAAATAATACAAAAACATCTACAGTTTAAATAATTATACCAAATTATATGTAATGTGACAACATTGGCTAAAACTAGTTAGAACTGGGGAGTTCACCTCTACAAAGAGGCCGGCATAAGTGGAGCCCCTCAGGCATCAGTCCTTGAACTGCTCCTTTTAGGCATTTACTTCTATGAAATCAAGGACAATGTCAATGGCCTCTGGATGACTAAATTTGCAGATGATTGCAAATTAGGAGCTGTCATTGAATCCCACACTGACACAAATGTTCTCCAGGAAGGGCTGACACAGACAAACAACTGGTGTCAGAGCTATGGACTAAAACTAAATGCCAAGAAATGCATACTAGTATCCTTCAGGAAGTCATCCACCCCTGGTAACTGTCATATTGACAACACACCCCTTACAGCTGACCCAATAGTCAGGGGTTTAGGGACACACATAGACAGTAATCTAGCCTTTGACCATCACGTTTCTATAGCAGTGAGGAAATTATTCTATGTTGCACAACTTATAAATAAACGTAGGGCATCTAAGTCCAAGGAAGTCATTGTTCCACTGTATTCAGCATTCATCAGACCTATCATTGAGTACAATTACCCTTTGGTATGTACCTAACCTCCTAACCAGGCATATCCTACAGTGAGAACATCCACAGAGGTTCCTCACTAAAAGAATACAGGGCATAAGTAAAATGTCCTAGGCAGTCCACCTCAAGGCTCTTTTCCTGTATTCTGTCTGCTACAGGCTGTTGAGGGGAGATCTATGCCTGGCATGCAGGGCACTGTCAAACCCCACTCTAATGGACCCCCTGCATATCCACAAAACACACAGCACTAAAATTACCCATTCCAAAGACTTAATCCTTGCCTGTGATATAAAGAGGACCTGCTGAAGAGATAGGTATGCATCCCAGAGACTACTCCGTCTATGGAACAAGCTCCCCTTCCATGTAAATCAGAGTTCCTCCCTAACCCAATTCATATGTAACTTGGATAACTGGACGGGGAACAAGACATTTATCCCTGGTTTGGCACCTATGTCTATAATGGATAAAATGGACACAGGCAACCTGTTAATGGTTCATATCCCTCATCCCTGCTTGTAAATGTTTCATCTCACAAGCCCATGCTTACACTTATCAAGGGTAACAGAACTTGCCAGAGATTTAAGATGCATGCCTAGGCTTAAAAAGGGCCTTGTGGTCATTAGTCTAGTAAGCACCTATGAACCTATATAACTTATATGACAATAGCTAAATATTTAGAGAACTTTTAGCCAGTTTAGATAAATTAAAGCTAAGTTAGTAAAACATGGTTATAACACATTTAAATAGAGAGTCAGGGTAGAGAAATTGATTGAAGATAGCAAGTGAGTAAAGAAGGGAGAGTAAGGCGGTGTAAGGCATGAATAGGGTACTAGTTCATATTTAGGGATATGGTTTGTCCTAGGGTTGAGCAAGAACACAGCAAGATTTTGGATAGGAAGAATGGTTTTAAAGGACTGGAGAGAGGGTAATGACCTGATGGATATAGATTAGGTGTTTCAGGAATATCTCTCAACTGTACAGATTTTCTCAGAATGTCCAGATTTTTGGTCTGTTTTTCATACAATTGTGGTTTTCTGGCAAATTGTTGGAAAATCATTGAAGATTGAAGTAAAAAAATGACAGACATTTGAGTTTCAGACTTCATACCCTTTAGAAAATTCATGCTAATGCAAAACCTGCTATTCCATTAACTTTTTAAGTTTGCAAGAGCAATATTTAAAAATTGTCCATATTTTTGGTCCTTTGTTCCCCCATTATTTGTAGCTTTACCCAGATTTCTTGCTCTAAGAGGATGAGAGGTGTGGTTCCAGGCCTTAGTAACATGGTATGAGTACAGACTACATCCAGCAGATTTGATAAGTGTGGACGGAGAAAAGTTTTTGGTCAAGAGATTGTAATGACCGAGTGGGAATATAATTGTATATAATGGTATTTAGTGCCAGCCATAACACATATTTGTTTATATTTGCTGGATAATTTTATAAGTGGTACATTTGTATATGTTAGCTGATGGGATAGTTCTAATCAGTTTAGGCTTTTTGGAGCTATAGAGTGGTGGGTTCTAAAAGGGGTTTTGCTGCAAATGTTGTCACTTTATTACAGCGTTGTTAGGGTTTTGTTTTTTGTGATGTCTGGATGTTAATAAGGATAAGAGCACCATAAAGTATTCAGGGAAGGAAGTAATAATGGCAAGTATAGTTTTAGTTGCATTGGTGAGAAAGTTTTTAGCTCTATAAAGGATCCTTGTTTTTTGGTGAGTTTTTTTATTCAATTTTGTATATGCAAGTTGAATTTAAGATTATCATCCACTGACATTCCTAATAATTTTCTATGAGAAATGACTTAAAGTTGAATTATTAAGAGATTATTTTACATTTTTTTTTATGAGAGAGGAATTTGGGGTAAAAAGAAGTTTTTTTTGGGGGGGTGAGTATGAGCTGTGAATTATAAAGCCATGTTTGACTGGCTGTTAAAGCTTCCTGAGTATTTTTTGACATTTGCCAGGTCATCTGATGTGCATATGAGTGTGAAGTCATCTCTGTATTATATTAGGGAGGCCTGTTGCCTGGATGTGTGGAGGGTTTTGGTGAAAATGTTAAAGAGGAGGGGACCAATGATATAGCCTTGTGGTACACTAGTGGTGACTAGGAGGTATGGAGTGATAAAGCAGAGTGCCATTTTACTGACTGATACCTATTGGACAAGTAGCTTAGTCTTAGTAAGGCTATTTGAAGTAAAGGTGTGCTGTGACAAACTGTGTACAAAGTCTAGAAATAAACAGGATGCTAGTTTGTCATTATCTCTAGCTTTATTGACAGTATTAGAAGTGCAGAGAGTTAGTACTGTGGGAGGGGATGGATGCCGTATTGTCCAGCAGATAGGAGAGTTCTTCCTGCAAGAGATAGTTTAGCAATTGTTTTTGAATGCATTTTTCAAATATTTTTTGGGGGGGATAAAATTGTTATAGGCCTAAAGTTAGTGATGTCTGTTGAATTTCCTCCTTTATGGAGAGTAATAGTGTGCAATTATTTTTCCACAGAGAGAGAGAGAGAAAGAAAGAGAGAGCAAGAGAGAGAGAGAGAACCTGGGATTTCTGGATTTACCTATTTATAAATATTGAGGCAGAACAGGCAATGCTATTGGCTGCTACATTAAGATACTCACTTGGAATGTCATTGGCTGAAGTACAGCATGGTTTGAGTTTTGAGTTTGTTTAAGAATAGTTTTATATAGAATGTGGGCACAGGTTTGAATGTGAAAGTGGATGTGGTGATAATGTGGCTGCTGGACAATGCTGAAATTAGATGTTGGGAAATCCTTGGTTAGGGGTGCTATAATATCTATGAAATACGAGTTGAGTTCTATTGCAGTTTTGAGTACTGAGTAAGTCAAAAATGGGTTAGGGTTGAATTTTTGGCAGAGATATAAGATTTCTTTAATGGCTGACCAGAATATTTTAGGGTTGTGTTTAGTATTGTTCTGAATATTAATTATTGTAATATATTTTTGTCTTCATTTATTTGCTTTTTAATACACTTGCAGAACATTCTGAAATGTTATGAGGTATTGTGGCATTTTATATTTGTGCTATTCTTTCCATGTTTTTTCTCTATCCTGTATTAGCACTACTCTTTTTGGATAGCCAAAATGAATTAGTTATTTTTAGTCCTTTCCTTCTAGAAGGTGCAAGGCTATTTAGAATATTTAGGGAAGTTGTACTGAATTCATTTACATCATTATTGAAGGGGAACATTTTTAGGATGCACTAGTTAGTAGAAGACAGGGCGGTAATGAATATTTCTGGGTTAAACTTGGATGGATAATATGTTGTTTAATAAACATGCTGTTTAAGTGAATGCCTGAGATGTCTGGTTATACAGATTGGGAGATTGTCACTGAGAGAGTTTGACATCATACTTGTGGTGTTAAATTTACTAGGGTCTGATGCTAGGATCCAGTCTTAATTAGTTGTGTGAAATTGTATAAGTTGATGCTGTATACAGAGAAATTAAAGGTTATGTCTAACCAATTGATACTGACATCACTTACTAGTATTTTTTTTCTTGTGGAATTGTTATTATATCCAATGTAGGCTATCTTCCAGCATAGCTGTGTTGTCACCAGAAGAAATGTAAAGGACAGTAATACATATTTGTTTATATTTATCAGCTCTGCTGAACTGAATTTTGATATTGGTTTGGTATGGGGGAAATGTGGTAGTTGCTGGAAAATATTCTCTTTATAAGATCATTATGGATGATGTCATAGCCTGGTGTGAAATTCTGGAGTCATTTATGCTGGTTTTAAATCACATTTTGGTTATAGCTAGAACATCAGGCTTGAATCGCATAATCTAGGCATGTAGTTTGGTAGTATTATTTCTTATGATTCCAATAATTATGGTGGCAAAAGTTAGATTGCTGGAGTGGGAAAATGAGTGTTGTGGGGTTAGAGTAGTGTATGGAAGGGAATTGGCTTGATGTTAGTTGTGACAGGTGGGATTAGGTTGAATTTCTCCTCCTGAAAGGATTTTAGTATATTGGGGTGTGACAAAGGGGGGATACTGCCAGCCCAGCTATCTGGAATTTTATAAATAATTATATGTCATTTGTAAATATCAACATCATTCATATAAGATGTTTATGTTAGAAGTGTATTAGAGCTGTATGTCATATAAGATGGTTTGTACAGATGTGGGCCAAAGAGGTATTCTACAAAATGCTGTTTGAAAAATATCCACTGTATACCCTACTGGAATAGAACAGAAATGTACATGCACTATTGTAACTGTTTAAATGTATATATTTTAATAGGAGAAACTGGAATACAAGAGGTTAACTTCAGAAAAATAACAGAAAAATAACTGAATCTAAATTACTTTATGCCCAGGCATTAAAAAGATGTTGGGCAGGATTCACGAAGGCTTGCACGGAGTGTAAGAGACGTGTAACACTCCATGCAAGCCTCGCGATCCAGGAACAGCCCTAAACTCCATGTAAGAGACCAGCTTAAACGTCTCTTACACGGACTGGGCGTGGACATGCTAAATACCTCACTTGCAGCCGAAAGGTATGCAAATGAGGTATATTAACGATCCACGAAGCAGAAACCAGTCCGTGTAAGAGACGTTTTAGCTGCAGAAATGTACTCAGTTGACAAATTCCACAACGGAGCCATGTCAGCTCCAAATAAAGGGTGCATATGTCTCAGGCAGCATGCCAATGGCCAAATATGTGGCCATTGGCAAGGTAACCCGATGCAAAAATAATAAAAATATAATTTTTTTTTGCCCCACGCAAATGGGCTGCGCTGTATAAAACATAAAAAAGAAGGTTATAAACCCACAAATGTGGGTTTCATGCAATACATGGAATGACAATGCAGGGACCAGTAGACCAAAAACAACATGGCCACCATGTAGTGGTTGCTAAGGGGGGAAGCTGAGTCTAAGACATGTAACTAAGCATTAGTAGGCAATCTCATGTAAATGAGGGTTAGGATACTGAATCTCACAGTCACATAGCAAATGAGCACAGTCTGAGTAGTGTAAGAGATACATAAGGGGGAGGAATAGAGTAGGAGATAGGTGACATCACAGGGGGGAATGGTAGAAAGAAATGCAGTTCATTGGAGGTCAGTGTAACATGACAGATGACAGACACAGATCATGGAAAGAGGTGTGCCACTAGATAAGTCAGGGAAAGTCAAGAAATGGAAGGTGTACACTGTAACTTACACCAAAGTTTCTTGCTGGGCGTGCATGCGCCCGTGTGCACGCCATGAAGTGCGAGTAGGGCAGTGTGTGCACGTGTAAGACAGACTGAGCATGTGGGAGCATGTTGGGAGATGTTTAACACTGTTTGCACTGGTGTGCGCGTGTGTAGGGCAGGCTGAGCATGTTGGAGGCTGTTGCCAGACATGTAACAGTGTTTGCGTGGGTGTGCGCGTGTTTTAACCCGAATAAGTAGATTCTGAACCGTGTAAGCACGTGTGTGCGCGTGTAAGCCACTGTGAGCGTGTTTCTGCTGGTTTGCACGTTGCTCTCCCCTGAGGAAACAGAAAGGAAAAAGGAAGCAACAGAATTAATAGGAAGCTGGCAGGGATAACTGCTGAAGCTAGCAGCTGAAAACAATTAGAAGCAGGCAATTACACAAGCAGAATAGTAGCCCAGCCCAGCACTTAAAACTCTGCAAACAGTAGTGCAGGATGTTTCTCTTAAGAGACACTGCAAGACAGGAGTAAGCTAATAGAAGTGAAAACTGAAAAAGCTTCACTCAGAGCAGAAATGTTAGGGGCTGCCATAGCTGTCATAATAAGACATAGGCGACTTGCTGAGGGTGGTGACAATGCAGATGGTGCCAGCCAACGCACAGTGAGGAGACGGAGAAGAGTGTACAGGCCCAAGGTCACCTACCACGGGTTACATGAGCTGGAGATAGTAGAGCGCTATAGAGTGGACAGAGAGCTCCTGCAGCAAACTGTTGAGCTGTGCAGGCCACACCTCACACACAGAACCAACAGAGGGGAACCCATCCCAGTGGAAACCAAGGTATGTGTTGGCCTAAGAATACTAGCAACAGGTACCTTCCAGAGACCAACTGGCGATATGATGGGGATATCACAGGCATCAGCCTCCAGGGTGCTGCACCAGTTCCTGGATGCCATGTCAGCATATGTCGGTGATCATGTATATTTCCTCAATGCCCATGAGGTATTGGCCAGCAATATGCATCTCTTCCAGCAAATAGCGGAATACCCTGAGGTAGTGGGTGCAATAGACTGCATGCACATACGCATCAAAGCACCAGCCAGTGAGTGGGGTAGGGCCTATATTAACCGCAAGGGCTTCCCCTCCATCAACTGCCAGGTCATGTGTGATGCCCAGGGCATAATAATGAATGTGTGTGCTGGCTGCCCTGGGAGTTACCACAATTCCCACATCTGGCATTTGATGCAGCTGTACCAGACATTTGCCAGTGGGGACATCCCACACGGACACCTAGTGGGGGATGCAGGTTATGCACTGGAGCCGTGGCTGATGACACCCATCAGAAACGCACACACACCTGAACAGGAATGCCATAATGAGGCACATGCACAAACATGTAATGTAATAGAGCGTGTGTTTGGGCTGCTCAAGTCACTGTTCCGGTGTCTGGACACATCTGGTTGAGCCTTGCAGTACATACCAACTACATGTACCCAAATTGTCATGGTATGTGCTATGCTACATAATATGATCTTGCGAAAACAGCTGCAGCAGGACCAGCATAGGGCTGGGACAAACAGCCCCCCACCATTGCCAAGGCCATCACAGGCAGAACGTGACTCGGAGGTGGAACAACCTGAGCCTGCCCCAGTAGGCAGAAGGAGGCGTGCCCAGTATGCCCTGGCCTTGGCAAAGAGGCAACGCATAGCACATACACTGGCTCAGTAGGAACCCTGGGAATGATACCCCCTCTGACTCACTCAAATAATAACATGGATGCCTAAAATGACATGACCTGCTCACAAACATGTACAGGGAAGTGTAATAATTGCATCCGACAGAGGCAGCCCTGCAGCACCACCTGAGGCATGAATGCCATGTGTTAAGTAATGTAACACCATGTACTATATGCACACCTGAGCACCCTGACTAACATCCACCCTCACCAAGCATGAAGCCACAAAATGACGATGGGATGATCAAGTGCAATAACTGGCTGAAGTAATGCAGTTAGTCAAAGGGGAGCCAATGTGTTTCAGGCTGGGAAGACATGCGGAGCATGACATGATGCACCACCTGCTAGGGGTGTCGTGCACCTATCATTCCATGCCCCATGGATACTGGCAATACCCACAGCATGCCCTGAATAAGTAAGTCTCAAAACACAAACCCACCTTCATAGGTACCACAAGGGATAGGAACCTAGATGTAATGCTACCCAATGCCAGAAGTCTAAACAGCAAGATGTGTGCAGTGTAAACGCACACAGTATGGAGAATGTAGATACCAGTCCTGTAATAGAGAACTGGGTCAAGGCTCACATCAGCACCCTAACACTACCAGGTCACACCTCATACTGTGCTGTACAGCCGCAAAACATGGAACAAGCTACAAAAGGAGGGTGACTAGCAATAAATGTCAAGGATAACCACATCCCCATGTTGGTACCACAACAAGAAGCAGCATGGATTAGCCATCTTTAAATACCAATGGCTAAAACCGCCTCCCAGTATATAGCCTGCTGCAGACTACTGTCCTAATACCAGGAATTGCACCTGGCCTATGTTGGAATACATGAATATATCAAGCCCCCCCAAACCACATTATATTGCTTGACTGAAAATACCCAGACATACACTGGGAGCATTATACTAGCACCAACACAGTAGGAGAAAAGTTCCCAGAATCCATAAACCAAAATGCCCAGGAACAACGTACCACTCCCACAAGAGGGGTAAGCATACTGGATGTGATAATCAGCAACATGTGTACTGGATGGCAAGATGAGAAGTGTATCCCTCACTGGTAAGACCAGACCATAGAGTAATCACACTGGATATACACATCCCGACCCCAGTCCCTGGCCAGAATACCACAGTGAAAAACATGTGTAAAGCATAGGTTGCAGCCCTCCAAACTGATGTTGAATCCACAAAAGGCCCTGTGCAAGTGCAGAATATGGGACACACCGCAGAACATGTTATACAGGCATTCCATGAACACAGCCAGGAATGCTTGGAGTATGCAATCACAAATAACAACAACACACAATGCCATACACGCAGGCATCTGGCATGCTGGACTCCAGCCATTACCAAAATATGCAAGAGAATGAGGAAGCTACCACATGATAGAGCAAACATAAAAAGGGAAGTAATCACTGACCAGTAGTATGGCAATAACATATGTCCACACATACAATCCACTAAGTCCAGCCACAACAAGTAGAATCTGTGAATCCAGAGGCAATGTGACACCTGTCCCAAGTACACAGACAACCACAACACCCCCCAATAAATACAAATATATGTGATAGATGCAACCATGTATCCAAACCAGAGGTTGAGCTCCACCAACTCAGTACTGTCAAAACTAGTCAGGAGGAGAAGGTAACCACATACACCACAAACCCAGTCCCACATAGACCTACCACAACTGTAAACCAAACACATAAACACAGACAAATATTCCCGGAGGCCCTAATTACAAACACACCACACCAACAGAAGCCTCCAAAACAGATCACAAGCAACCAGAACCTCCAAACATAGCACATGCAACGAATAGTGCACAAAGCTGGTGTGCCAAACAGTCACAGGCCAGAAGGAGAAACAACATGCCTGATACAGTTGTAATAGGTGTCTGTATAGGCAGACACACTGCTGTCCCACTCACCAGACTGAACAAGGGAAAGGGTAGAGTAAGCTGCCTGTAGGCTGCCACAAAATGCCACATAACACAAGTACGCAGGTCACCCCAAAGCAAGCAGAAATATGATGCACTCAATGTCCATGCTGGTGTGAATGACCTGAGATGTACCTCCCTGGTCTACATGAAAAGAGACATGGATGATCCCTCTGAGTATGTACCCCAGGCCGGTATGACACTGGCTGTGTGCAGCATCCAACCCTCACCAAGAATGATGCCACAGTACAAACACAGAATGATCATGTTTAACAGCTGGCACATTTACAGCTGTCAGTCCAAGAGGGTCTAATGTCTGTCTGCTTGAGATGTCAAGCATGACAAGCCATGCTGCTGTTCCAGGGATGGCTTGCACCTGTTACCTGTGTGCGTCTGGTTACTGGATAAGGCCTTTGCCACCTCCATAGAGCCGTATGTAGGCAAGGCCAAAAAGACTACCCACCACCCTAGAAAACATAAGTGGTAGGAAACATAAGGGTAATGCTGACCAATGCCAGATGTGTAAACTGCAATATGCATGCCCCTGAGGCACTTCCCATTATGGAGAACATCGATGTCTGTGCAGTGACAGAAGCCTGCTGCAAGCCTAGTGATAGCACACCAGCACTACTAGGTTATACCACATATTATGTGTTATGGCCCCAACGCCTGGACCAACACATCAAAGGAGGGGGAGTATCCATATGCAGCACAGACACCCATATGGCCAGGTAACTGACAATGCACAAAGCAGCGGAGACCACCCATGTGCACCTAAGTGTAGTCCAAACTGCTGTACAGTCTGTAGCATGCGACAGACCACACTCTCACACACAAGAACTCCACCCAGACATCCTGAAGACACTGGACAGTATGAATGTCCCACCAAATACCAGACAAGGTACACACAAATTACCACATAGGTGGCAAACCATTATGTATGCAAGGAGTAATCAGGGACCTAGGGACACAAGTCGACAGTAATCTGTCATGTGACACTCACAATGCCAATGTGGCTAGGAAGATTATCGATATTGGACACCGTATCATGAAAGGATTCACATCTACATCAACAGAGGTCACTGTGCCACTGTATTGTTCCCTTATCAGACCCATAATCTAGTACAATGACTCATATGTGATGTACCGTACGTGACACCTGCAGCGGTTCGGAAGACCTCATAGTTACCCCACCAAGAGGATAAAGGGTGTGAAATATATGTCATATGCTGCCTGGCTGTAGACACCCCAGCTGAATGCAGTCACAGACTGCCTACACAGAGGCATTATATGTCTGTTGTACAAGGCCATGTCCAACACAGGAGTAATGGACATGCTCCACCACAGGAAATCAAAGCCATTTGAGCTGTGAGAGTGACAGATGTCAGCCTCAACACATAATGAAATAAGATGTGCTGGAGGGACAGATACATAACCCAGAGGCTCCCCACACCCAGAAACAGGATCCCAATCCATGTTAGGCAGAGCCCCTCACTGACACCCCTCAACAGGAATATTGCCAAGTGGATGGATGATCGTACATGTATACTGGGGGTCTTCACTGTGTCATGACCAGACAGAGGCACAGTAAAGAAATTCATAAATGGCCATAATAGAAACATAGCAAGGGGTGGCGAAAGACACACACACTCTGGCTAGGCTTACTAATGCCCTAGGGTGGATAGCCTAGTATGAACCCATGAACCTATGAATATACAAAATGTACAGGACACTAAGGATAATCACAAGGCTTACCTAACTGATGGTAGGAACCATGTTGGGCATCCACAGATATGCTTCGAATCACACAGATATTACAAACAACATACCAAACACGCACACATATTGCTAACATACAACCTGACAGGTGCAGTGCAAACCCCCCCCCCCCCCCAGAGTGCAAAATATCTATCCCAGCAGACTGCTGGTCCCTGACATTGCAGATGCTGAGGTAACAGCCATCATCTGCAAAGCAAAACACACAGCAGCAAAGGTATGTGATGGTGTCCTGGGCTGAGGCCAACATGGACTCCAAGAATAATGGAATGCCAAATCACACTACTGCCCAATGTCAGCCTTACCACAGGATATGTACCCAAAGAGCAGTGTACAACAACAGTGGTCCTTCACAACAAAGGTGTTGCCTGAATGGATACTGCAAACTACCACCCCAGGATCCTGACAAGCTTGGTCTGCACAGCTATGGAAAGGATCAGTATGTACCGCAGACAGAAGGCTATTGTTGACCTACTGATACTGGACCCTACACAGTGTGGCTGTTGTAACTGCAGAACCTGCCCCTAAACATGTCTGACCCATTTGAAGCAGTCATTAAGGTCATTGATGAGGGCAATGTGGTCCACACAGCGTAGCTGGACCGTGCACATGCTTCTAGACAATACCGTATGAGTTCAGTATGGATATGTTCACCAGCTTAAATATATACCCCTATGTCAGTAGAGGGGTTGCAAACCAGACCAAGGACAGAACTGACATGGTCAGACATGCCGCATCCATGTCAGACTACAAAGCAGATATGAGTGGCATCCCACAAGGCCTGGTCCTGGCCCCCCCCCCATTCTGTATATATGTCCCATAGGTATAGGCCAACATGGAAGGACTGTGACTGAACATGTATGCAGAGGAGTACAAACAGCCCACCATATCCGACCCCCAGCTGACACAAGCAACCCACAAAAGGGCCACCTACAAACAGACAACTGGAGCCATAGCCATGTCAGCAAGCTAATTGCAGAACTGTCTATAGACAACCACCGTGGATATACAGTAAGTGCCCACAAATCACCACACAGGTGTTAACCCATGATGTACCTAACATGTAATGTGAGACCTGGGTACAAAAGGTGATAGATATCCTGCACTGGACAAACACGTGGCTGTAGTGTTCGCAGAAACATATACTATATACCCACCCAAACATGAAGGTTGGCAGATGTAGATAAGGGGATGTCACTGTGGCTCTGCAGTCATCCTCCATCAGCGTCACAATTGACTACAATAGCCCCTGTGGGATATCAATGTTATCAAATCTTTAGCTGACCAGCAACCTACCACCAACTCCCCCACATTAAGTTCGTCACCTATGACTATGCCCTCCTTCTTCTTACAACCAGTTCCCACTTCCTTCATCCGATCCCTACTGAAGAAACTAAAGCCAACCACCCTCTCTGCAGACCTTCTTCCAGCAGAGTATTTACAAAAAGCTGCAGAGGTTATAGCCTACCCCATCTCTATCCTAATTAACCATTCCATAACTGAATCCACTATCCCCTCAATATGGAAAATCTCTCATGTAATCCCTCTACACAAAGGTGGCACATCCACTGATCTGTCAAATTATAGACCAATAGCCATATTGTCACCCCTCGCCAAAATCATGGAAAAATGTATACACAAACAACTTGTACACTACCTAACCCAGAGCAATCTTCTAGCTAGTTCGCAACATGGTTTCAGGCCCAAACACAGTACCACCACCGCCCTCCTCTCTTTCACTGATACTATAAACCATAATAAGAATGACAAAAAAATATCTTCCGACTCTTTTGGACCTATCAAAGGCCTTTGACATGGTCAACCACCAATTACTTCATAACACTCTAAAAACTCTCTATCTAGATAACAAAACACTGGATGGGTTTCACGCCTACCTCTGTGACAGGCAACAAGCTGTGCTCTGGCAAAATAAACTCTCCACCCTCTTACCTAATTCTATAGGGGTCCCTCAAGGTTCCATTCTGGGACCTCTTCTCTTTTCTATTTCATCAATGATCTCTACAAAATTATCCCAGACAACTCTTGTATCCAATACGCAGATGACTTGACACTAATTTGTTCAGACAAATCACCAGTTAATCTCCTATCCAAAACCCATGTATGTTTCACCACAATAGAAAACTGGTTGTCAGGTCGTCATCTGATCCTCAACCCAAAGAAAACCAAACTATTACTTTTCCATCCCACCCATAAACCTACCCCAATACCCTTTTCTATTCAATCCAAATCCGGGACCATTATTACCCCGGACACAAATACTAAGCTCCTGGGCGTTACCATTGACAATAAACTTAGATTTGACCTACACATCAGCCAAACTGTTAAAGCAGTTAATAGGAAACTGGGGTCCCTATATAGAATAAAATCCTTTCTGACTCCCAGGGCAAAAGTGGCCATTGCCTGGTCACATCTCCTTTCCTCCCTCTTGTATGCCTCTCCCATACTCATGAACCTTTACAAATCTGAGCTAAACAAACTTACTTGTTGCTATAACCACATCGCTAGATTTGCTACTGGCCTGCCCTATAAAACCCATCATTGCATCAACCTACATAACCTTGGTTGGATAGAGCTACCAAATCTACTCCAGCAGAACCAACTAATAGTTGCATTCAAAATTCTCACTCAACCTGACACCATTCCTGCACTGAGTAACTTAATCACCCCCTACTCAAACCTAATTAGTCTGCGCTCATCAAATAGGCTACTTGTACAAACGGTCAAATCCTGTAATTCAGGGGGTGACTCTCTGTTTGCCAATTCCATTGGTAAAATATGGAACTCCCTTCCTCCCCAACTCACCAATGTCACCTCCCAAAGCAAATTCAAGAAAAATCTATTCCTCCATTTTAAAACCCAATGGCTCTGCCAGTGTTCCAAACCAGACTAACCCCTCACTCTCTCAATCTCTATGTCAATAATGGAATACCTAAGGTTTAACAAGTTGTTCATTTCCCTGTTACTATCATTATGAAGAAGTTTTTTCCAATTATTATTGCATATACTCGCTTGTTTTTTCTTTTGCTCTATGTATTATAATCAATTGAATATATATGTACCCTGTCTAACATGAATGTAACTACTGTCAATGTGGAGCTTTTCTCCCCGGGCCTCCACTGAAAATGGATATGTATCCAGACGGACTATCCCGGTCAACAAATGTAAAATAAAATAAAATAAAATAAATATACCTCAGCAGACACCTCCATCAACTGTAAAGTCCACAACAGTACCCCACCAGGAGTAGCAAAGAGCATGAACAGATGCCATGTGTTGCCTGAGTAAACAAACTGCAGCCCCACACACTGCCATACTGCCCAGCTACAGGCAAGCTGTGCCTGATGTATGAAGCCATGTCCAACCTGGAATCAATGAACATGCTGCACCTTGTACAATCTGAATGGTAGTGAGCTATGCACATGAGAGACCTGAACCCCAGCACTGACATACATAGGACAAGCTGTACAGAATGATCCATAACACAGAAGGCACCCCCACTCTTCAGTAAACTCCTGGTACAGGTCAGCCAGAGAGTCACTTATCGACACCCCTCAAGAGGAATCCTGATGAGTGGATGGGAGATGGTAGGCTAACCCTGGGTATCACTGTTATGTCAGAGGTAGACGGAGGCACAGTATACTAACCATGACATATGTCATGGCAAACTCCAGTTACAATGTGTGTCAAAGGACAAACACACCCTGTGACTAGCATCAGAAATGGTCTAGGGAACATCGCTAGTATTTGCCAATGTCCACCCATGTTGTGGAATACACTACCAATGTTGGACAACCTACCTGGTGTAGGTAGTCCATATCTGAACATAATGCAACATGGTCATATGTGCACAACTGGCCCCTACATAGTCTGTTGTGCTCACTATGAAGATGTCAAGCAGTCATAGGACTAAAGCCCAGGATACTGTCCACCACAGTGAAAGTACTGAACCAGTACACTATACGGTACTACAGTGTTAGGTCATTATAAAAGTATGTTGAGAACTGTCTGCAAAGTATCCCATGCAATCCCTGCAGGCACAGTATAATCCCTGTTGTGGCAGACACGAAGCAGTTGGCCAGTTAGTACACAACATGACACCCAACACACAACCATAAACGTGAGATATTGTTGAAGTTCACACACACCCAAATATGTGGTGGACATCAGAGTGCAACATATGGAAAGCTCACACTGGGCATGCTCGCACACTTTGATAAATGAGGCATATGTCAGACGACATGCCATGGAAAGGCTGAACTGGGCATGCTCACACACTTAGGCCATATCTCCGTTTAGCAGTTGGCCACACATATCTGGTATTTGTATGTGTCAGTCCAGGAACCAACCACAACACAGCAATCTGCCCAGTGCACACAGTAAATGACTACAGAGACATAAGTGATATAGTGGATCACCGTCATATGCAAACATCTTCCACAGATACACAAGTTGGTCATAGGAACAGGGAATGCTATGGCAATAAAGACCTGCAAACAGTAGAACAGCACAACAAATATTGTGCATCCGACAATTGAACATATAGGTGTAGAGGTCAATACTAGGCTTGTTGCCCTAGGGAATGACAGCTCAACCAGAGTGTGCTTGGCATCTGCATCCCCAGTACAGTAGGCTAAAGTAGGTCACATAAGGCAACATGTGAGGCTAGTGAGCTGTGCCTCTGTCAAGCAGGGGCACCGTGGAGGTCCCAGGGATTGAATGTGCTAAGCCACAGCCATGTTGTCGGTGTGTGCTGGAAGAGGGTTGCTGAGGATCTCTAACAGTAAGTGTCTGTCAATAACAGACTGAGGGGAGCCCTATCTGCATTCTCTGGACAATTCCACTGTCAACACTGTGTTGTAATGATTATGTGTGAATGAAGTGCCATGCCGGAACTGTTCACAGATGTCCTCCCTCTGTAGGCTACAGCTCTGCAATGTATTAGCTCACTCTGTCTGTTGTATGGCTCATATATGGCTGGTGTACACCTGACAGGTGTCTTGTTGTGGAGCAGTCACGGGTATATGTGGGATAGCATGATCAATGCAAACCATACACATGCTCATAGAATGCAATTGTCAAGGATTATGCTGAGTGGCCAGTATAGTCCCCCAGCATGGGTCCTCTGAAGTCGTCCACCCCAGTCTTCACAAGTGTAGAGTCTGCTTGTGCTAAATACAGTTTGTGTGCAGTGACAACCTTGCCTGGGGGTGGAGATGGGATATGGATGTCCAGGGAAAGGTGGGTATGGTCAGATATCAACAATGGTGGTCTACTTCTGGTGTGGAACAGTGAGTACCCACGTTGCAGATGGACAGGTGCAATATGTATTCCCCCATGTGGCTGTGGTGTGTGGTTCTGCCATAGCACATGGACCCACAAATTGTAGTGGCTGTAGGGTAAAGTGGTAGAGGCCTGAGTAGTTCTCACACAATATGCCTGTACCTGATGTTAACAACTGGAATGGTGTATGTGAACACCTGCATATCCCGGCACTGTTCCCAGGGAAGCTAAGTGTGTCTCCTGGATGTGGGTGTGGTGTTCTGGACTGGTTGTGTTGTGTGTTACAGGTCCTGTGGTCACAAAGCATGGTATAGAACATAACCTGCCAGTGCGATGTGCATATCTGACCCTGACGTAGGTGGCTGCAAATGCATATATATGCTATCCTTCACCTGACAGGTAGTACTACACGTACATACCTCTGTAGAAATAAAGATGTCAGCACCCTATAAATACTGCAGGTGCAGAACAGATGCCCAGTAATTTTGATAGTGCGCTCTGCTAATGCGTCTCCCTCAAGTGTCATAATATAGTTAGGTAGGGGTTTGAATCCTGAAAATGCTCAGGGTGAGTGGGGTTTGTGTGTGTGAGAGGGAAATGTCCCTTTTGGCAACTGGGAAAACACACTACAGGATGCACATTCCCCTTTCTAAACACTGATGATGTCAGCACCCTATAAGTACAGCAGGAGAAGGGAAATATCCCAGTAATGCGAATAGCGCGCTCTGCTAATGCGTCCGTCTCGAGTGTCAAAACATAGTTAGGTAGGGTTTTGAATCCTGCAAATGCTCAGTGTGTGTGGAGGGGGTTAGTGTGTGTGCAAGTCTGTATAAAAGAAATATCCCTTTTGGCAACTAGGAGAACACACTACAGGATGCACATTCCCCTTTCTAAACACTAATGATGTCAGCACCCTATAAGTACAGCAGGAGAAGAGAAACCTCCCAGTAATGCGAATAGCGCGCTCCGCTAATGCGTCCGTCTCGAGTGTCAAAACATAATTAGGTAGGGGTTTGAATCCTGCAACTGCTCAGTGTGTGTGGAGAGGGTTAGTGTGTGTGCAAGTCTGTGTGAGGGAGATGTCCCTTTTGGCATCTGTGAAAGCACTCTACAGGATGCACATTCCCCTATCTCAGCACGGATGATGTCAGCACCCTATAAGTACAGCAGGAGAAGGAAAAACTCCCAGTAATTCGAATAGTGCACTCTGCTAATGCGTCTCTCCCGAGTGTCATAATATAGTTAGGTAGGAGTTTGAAACCTGTAAATGGCATGTGTGTGTGTTTGGATGTGGGGACTCTGTGTGTGTGCAATTCTGTATGAAAAACATGTGCTTTTTTGAAATCAGGAGATCACACTACATGATGCACATTACCCTTTCCAAACAGTGATGATGACAGCACCCTATACATACAGCTGGAGAAGAGACATCTGCCAGTAATCAGAATAGCGCAACCTGCTACAGTGTCACTTTCAAGTGCCAAAACATATTTAGGTAGGGGTTTAAAACCTGCAAGTGGCAAGTGTGTGTGTGTTTGGATGTGGGAAGTTTGTGTGTGTGCATTTCTGTATAAAAAACATGTTAGTTTTGGCAATCAGGAGATCACACTACCTGATGCACATTACCCTTTCAAAACACTGATGATGTCAGCACCCTATAAGTACAGCCAGAGAAGAAGAACCATATAGTAATCCAAATAGTGTGATTTGCTAATGCGTCTCTCTCATGTGTCATGACTTAGTTAGGTAGGAGTATGAATCCTGCCAATGGCAAGTGTGCGTGTGTGTGTGGGGGGGTAGTAAGGTGTGTGTAAATGCAAGTGTGAGGGAACAGATCCTTTTGGCAAATACTACAATACACCAGATGATGCATATTCCCCCAGTAAACACAGGGGATGTCACCACACTATCAGCACAGCCAAACAGGGCTAGTTGGCCAGTAATGCCAATAGTGCGCTCTGCTACTGGGTCTATTACCATTGTCAGAGTACAGATAGGTATGTTTTGGTAACCCACAACTGCCACGTGTGGTTGTGTCACACATTATGACCTGGTGTGGGTCTTTGTGCATAACAATGCATGCCATTGCCTAAACCAGCAATGGCATTGCACACATGATGTATGTGAGTGACACATACACATAAATACCTGTGACCTGCAGTAGTTACCATGTCTGACACATACCTCGAGTGGATAAATGGTATTTGCAATGTATACCAATATGACTGTGTCTTACTGTGCAGGGGCCGCATGCGGTATGTGTCTATACAGTGTGGGTGTATATGGTAAAATACCTACAGCAGGGGATACACATCTGGTCTGGGCCATATAGTCTACATGTAGTCGATGTACAGGTGCTGCATGTTCCCACCTGTTGTGGGAGTGGTAACATGTCATTCCACTGCAATTCAGTGACCACATGCTGTGAACCTTTCAACTAGTGTGTTGTAGCTACAGTAATGCTCACGCACAATGTTTGGCTGGATGCAGTCCAGCCATATAAAGACAGTTCTTGAGACTGTCATATTGCCAGTGTTGTTATGGAGGATAGGTGGTTTTCCTGTGTATGGGAGGGTTGTGTGTGCCAGGCTATGAACCAGATAGCAGTCCGACACACTGTTAGCTGCACATGATTAGGCCCTGATGCTTTGTGCTGTGCCAACAACCTGGAGGTGTGTGTCACGTGTAGGGGACGACCGGCATGGTATGAGGCATAACCTGGCAGTGATGGGTTGCACCTGTGAGCCATGAATCAGGACTCTGGTACTGCACAGACATTGCAGTTCACCGTGCTGAGGACAGTGTCCAGTGCATGCATCTTGAGGTGTACACTGCTGGTGTTGTGTAGCAGCACTGTTAGTGTCCTAACCTGTGTGATACCCGTGGAGGTGGCTATGTAATCCGTGTCCTGCAGCATAAGGCAGTATGTGTGTATCAAGGAGCTTCGCCAATATACATCGGGCCATGGGTGTCACGTGCAAGCTGACCCTTGCACATCATTGTGGCTTCCCTAGCATGTAAGCACACGTTGACAGCCAGCGGATACCCTATGAATGACATTGGAGACTGAGCAGAATGTAGACATACAACACCCTTCCGACATATAGTGGTAGCATACCTGGTGAGGGTATGTTGGCAACCAAGATCAGGCTCATACTGGCCCGTGCCACATGCTGAGAGATCCATTCTATGTTCCCTATCATGTAGTCCAGGGAGGTATGTCTCAGGTCATCCATAGTGGCATGGTCAATGAGTGAGTCATATGTATCCATGCCTCTGACTGACCTGTATGCATGTGGTCTGTGGTGGACCATAGTGCCCCTGAGGCATATCACTGTGACCTTCACCAGATACAGCCTGTTGAGCGGGACCCCAGTGCAGCACCCAAGACAGGTACCTGACACATCTGTAGCAGGTGTGTTGTGTAGCCCTACAGGCTGTGAGTGTGTGGCACACGGGATGTGTGTGGCATGTGCTCTGTTCTGACGGAACATATGCCTGTGTGCCAGCTGTGGAGGTGTGTGATGCTCAGGCAGGATGCTATTCTGAGTCCCCACGTATACCCCAGTGTGTTCAGCATGCTGTCAGTGCGTGTCTATGTCTGACTTGTATTGTAGTCACTGTAATATGACATGCCACCTGACAGGGTATGGCATTACTGGGTTCAGATAGCTCAGTCCCCTTTTGGCTATGTGGTGGCATCCCACACATGTGTTGTACGTTCCTGGCCAAGGGTGATGGCTGACTGCATACATGTGGCAGCTGTGACATTGCCACATGACTCACATAAACCACAACTGGACCATAGAGGTGATTCACAGGTTACCTTTGCACATGCTACCCTAGTAGTGTGATTGCCATGGTGAGTACCAACACATAGGGCCAATGGGGAAAAACATACTGAAGGTGTGTATGTGTGGGTGTACTGCTACTGTTTCATAGCACTGGCATATATGACTGCACACGTGGGTAAATGCCAGGTAAGACATGTGCAATGTGTCACAGGCAACGTACATGCGAACAGGACGGACAGTGACGTTCTGTCATGTGTAAACTTGACATATGCATCGTACGCTATGCAGATGTCACTAGGAGTCCATAGAAGCACTGTAACTCTGCATTGCAGGTGTAAGCAGTGTTCCAGGGAACCCCAAACGAACATGCATGCAAACAATGCTACAGTAAGCAGGGCTGGAAGTAGTTCATTGTACAACAAAGAAGGGGTAACACTAACAGTAAGTAACAATGCAAATATGTAGGCACTATCAACATGTACCCAGAAATTCACAGCGCAGATGCCCATGGAAGAACTGATATTATGTCATAGCTAATTGTGATTTGGATTACATTGGTACTGCACACATATCAACATGCGCAAACATCCACATTGCATAGTCGTTGTGGTCAACTTGACACCATTACTGTACATGTCCACCATTGCATATCACTACTTGCGTTAGCTTCCCCCCTGTGCTACCCATGTATGCAGCTATCTGTTGACATCCTTACCACCGGCATGCAATTATGTGCAGCTGTTACACTTTGGTATGTACTATGGGTGCAGATAACAATTCAGGACATTCATACGGTTACTGCATCAGGCATGCTGGGATATACACACAGTCATATCACACACTGTACTGTTACCAACATGATACTACTAATACACTTCTATGTAGTCACCCTGTGCATCAGCAACGTGTTTACCTGTTCCCGCAATGATGTTGGAGATTGCAGGAGGTGGCACAGTGTCATCATATGCACAGGGTGTGAATTAGGTATGCCTGAGTCTGCCACTGATACCACCAATTGACATGTGTGTGTATATGTGTTGGTGAGGGGCAGCAGTACAGGGTGGGGCACTGTTGGTGCAGTGTGTGCATGTATGTGGTCGCCCTAGGTGTTAACATTTCACATGTGTGTATGCACGCACACAGTTTCACCTCATGGCTGCCATATACAGGGGTTTGTGGACAGCCACAGACTGCACCTGGCAGGTCATACAGATCAGTGTCTGTGGGCACAGACACGGTACCTGTGCCTGGCAGGGGTGCTACGGACCGTATCCAGTACTAAGCCAGACTGGGTACTGTCATCAGAAGTGGGAGTGTGTTGACTGGACACAGGTCCCTGTTGGGACTGTCCAGAGCCACATGCACGTGGTCTCCTGGGGTGTTCCGATGACAGCACAGACTCAGCATTGCTGGGGCTGCTGCTGGCACTATGGGGGCATGCGCGGGCCTGTTGTCGTCTGCGCCGACTGCCAGCTGCTGCTGTTGCTGGTATATGGCCACGTCAACGCCGCAACCGCCCACCATTGCCCTGGTTCATGGACATCTGGTTGTGGAAATGCTGTAATATGTCCCCACAATGTCTGTCTATGACATCGGTGAAATTACGGATAGCATCCGCGATGTCACGCATACTGTCAGTCATGGCTGTGCGACATGCTCTCAGCTCCCTCAGACCCTGTCTGGTGTACCTTTCCATATGCGACTGTGCCTGCATGACAGCCCGAAACATAGCTGAGGTTGACAGACCTCTTTGGGCACGTCTGCCAGAGGCAGTACGCCCATGGATGCTCCCACGAGAACACATGGGCAACTGTCTGTGTGGTACCATCGCAGGACCCTGCCCATGACTGCTGTGTGGGGAAGCTTGTGCCATAGATACCACATTACCCTGGTCAATGCCCACTGTATCCTGTCCATCACCTAGGGACAATGGTGACAAAGGATGAACTGGCAGGATGACTGTGCGCAATGATGGGGTTGACAGCTGTGTACTGTCAATTGGCTGACCAATGGCAGACCCTGACACACCTTCCTGTACCATTACACAGATATCATCATTACCAGTACCTGTGGCACCAGATTCAGGTTCCCTGCTGCAGGACACCAGAGCAGCACCAGAACCTGTGGGAGGAAGACAGGAAACACAGTTTACAGTGTCCACACATTGTTACCAGTGATGCACTTATGCACACATGCACACATGCACACATGGGCACATGCACACGTGCACACATGGACACAGGCACACATGCACACATGCACACATGGACACAGGCACACCTGCACACATGGACAGAGGCACACATGCAGACATGCACACGTGGACACATGCACACAGGCACACATGGACACATGCACACATGCACACAGACACACATGCACACATGGTCACGTGTACACATGCACACACGCACACATGCACACATGCACACGTGGACACAGGCACACATGCACACATGCACACGTGGACACAGGCACACATGCACACATGCACACGTGGACACAGGCACACCTGCACACATGCACACATGCACACAAGGGCACAGGCACACCTGCACACATGCACACCCCGCAGTATACACACAGAGCACTACTGAGTTACACTAGTGTTACTAGCACTATCAGGACTATTATAGGTATTGTTAAACACACTCACCAGCATGGATGGCCTGCCTTGCTGTAACCCCGGAGGGACCTGCAGAAATGATGAGATTAATGTCAGTGGGCACAACTGTGTCATTGATACTGCATATGATACAGTGCAGTAGTACACCAGTTGCCTTTCACACGTCAGCTGCTGATATTGCCAATATCACACATGCACAATTACATACTATGATGACAGCTACATACCACGGACACATCTTACACATGCATAAACTAACAGTGTACAGAACAGTCAAGTGTACATATGGCATATTACCTGCACGCTCCATGTTGTGCTGCTGTGTGGATCCAGCCTCCATCATGATGCAGGTGTATTGCTGTTGCTGTTCCGGGGCTGGAGCCACAACACTTAGTAGTAGCCCCTCCAGTCTGGTGAGGGGTGGATGTGTGGCCACCCCACCTCCTGTGGCAACCTGTTGCCTGTGGATATCCGATGCATGCTGACGGACATTTCTGATTAAATCACTGCAGTGATGTCGTACCTGCTCATATGTCCTATTATGCGTGCCAATGTCATTTACCCTACGGACAAGGTCTTGCCACAGTGCAGCCCTCTCCTGCTGATTCTGGCTGGTGTGGGAAAACAGTATATCATACTCCCGCACCAGGCTCTGGTGTATCTCCTCATCTTTCACTACAGAGTAGGCGGGATTAGGCTGACGCGCTATCTCCCTGGAAGAGAACACAAACAGGATATCAGCAGACTATGTCAGCAATATATGGCACACATACTATACATGATACTCATGTGTAGTGATATACTACTACTCCCATATGTTGCATGTGTGTGTCTCATGGTGGATACACAAGTACATAGCCAGATATCAGTGCTTAGCCAACACCTGTGCAACAATACCTGCCACATTCCACACAACATAGTAGCATGCCCCATCGGTCAGCACACACTGACAGGTCCAATGCACAACCTCACTCTGGGGGTTCATCCCAAGGTACTGTATGTGGGACGCCATCCACTAGTGTGATGTGGACACAAGTTACTCGGCCTGGATATACATATCCCACCACCACCACCACCAGCACAGTAGACTACTTTGATATGTATGTGATTAGACAGTTATTCACTTGTTAGGACTGAGATGGTATCCATGCAGCACACTGGGCCAGTGGAAGCCACAACCCACACTGCTGACCCCTTTGCAAATGCTTACCACGGACATCCCACAGATTGCATGGAACTTGCACACACATTTCTAACCCGGACCCTATGCACAAAGGTTAGGCATCCTGTCCGGTGGACCCCAGACAGAGGCATATTGTATAACAATAGCAGGAGGCTACTGCAGGACAGAGCAGATTCACATTACAGGTAGGCATCTGTGATCAGCACTGGTACTACGCTACGGTCTCTCATAACAATGGCCACAGCCTACTCTGGGAGGAAAATGGCCACAAACCCTATGGATAACCACAAGGCCTTCTTTAGTTATGTTACCCATATGGACCAAATGCCTCAGATATGCTCTGCATTAATACACACCTACTTAACATTCACCAAACACACAGATATTGGCAACATTCTTGCAGACAGGTTCAGTGCACGTATCCCCCCACCTTCTCTCCCACCAATTGAAATACTTATCACAGCTGTATGTAACCTCCCTATCATCTCACATGTCCAGGTGAGGGCCGCCCTCAGCAAAGCAGAACACACAGCATCACTGTGACCTGATGGTATCCCTGGATGTGTGCTACATGCACTCCAAGAGGACATACAACCGCATATAAGACTGATAATTAATCTTGGCCGTACTACAGGATATGTACCTGGACACTGGCATACAGCAACAGTGGTCCCACACCACTAAGGAGGCACCTCTACTGACCCTGGAAACTACCACATCATATGCATAACCGGCATGGTCTGCTAAGCTATGGAATTATTCAGTATGGGATGCATATGCAGTGATATCGGGTACCTGCAGACACTTGTACCCAGCCAGTTTGCCTTTGTGATGGGCTGATCCTGCCTTTTGAACCTGGCTGACCTTTCAAAACAGTCACTACAGCCATTGCTGAGGGCTACGCACAGACAACTGCTGCCAGGATCATGGCCTAACACTGATTGACATGTAATGTATAGTCATCCCCTTTTGGTGGAACTACGTACACACAACATATCACATGGACATATCTATAGATACAGACCTATGACACAATTGGAGGGTTCACAGTATGCAGACTATTAACCTGCTACTTTGCATTACCTGTGTTTATCGCAGCTGGTTGCATTACCACTGCTTCTGCTTCCTGCTGCTACTGTCACTGCTGACAGCTTAGAGTCACAGTGTGTAGCATGTGTTTTTTTTTTTTTTTCTCTGTCTCTGTCTGTCTCTCTCCCTCTGTCTGCTTCCAGACAGTGCAATGAATGTATTGCATGTGTGGAGTGTTAGTACAGGATGCTTTTGTAGGTATCTGCATATTTCCATGTGATGGCCTCTGCACCAGTTGTAAGCCAGCATTTGCTAATTGCATGCAGCCAGTTGTGTACTGATTGCAGTTCTCACTGTGATTTCAGGACAGTGCTATAAAAGGGTATGTGAGATAGGCATTGCCCTTTCAGATTGTAAGGGCGGGGACCATGCTGGTATGCTGTGGACACTGTTCTGTGAGTGTAAAGGTTAGTATCTCTCTCATGATTCAGGCTGTGTTGTAGATTCACATTTCTCCATTCCTGTCTCCTGTTCCCTGTAGTAAGTGTGTATGCACAATGACACCTACAACTATATATATATATATATTTATATATATATATATATATATATATATATATATATATATATATATATATATGTAAATATACATACATTTATATATGTACATTAACTGACATTATTACCTACAAGCTACCAACTTGCATGGCTGTTTCTGTTCACACACTACTATTATGGGAATCCAGTAGTTTTGACAGTAATTCTAAATGACATGCTTTGTGTACTACACATCCCATATCCCCTTTACATTCATCCCTACTATTATATGTTATATTTATTTTAGCACAATGTTTTTGTATAAGAGTCATGGCTTAGTGGTAGGTCATACAGACTACTGTTTCCAAGGTCCTGGGTTCGGGACTGACAGTGGGATTTTGTTTTGCTTTTGAACTGACTACAGGACCTGTCAATCAGAGTGACTAAGGCACTTTTAAGCAGTTGTAACCGGGTTAGCACTGGTTTGCACGGAGCTCACGCATGCGCACTGGCGTTTAGCTCCGCACACACACGCGCACACCCGCTTACAACCGCTTAACAGTGCTTACTCTGGCGCACACCCGCGCTATTTTCTTTGAAAGAAATGAAAATGGGGAGACAGGAAAGTGGTGAAAAAGAGGTCACAAAGAGGGTAAGACAGTAGGGAAACAAGCTTGGGATTTGCAGGAGGGATGTAGGTAAGGCCCATAGCTGCCCATTTCTTCATCAGCAACAGCTGTGCATATGTATGTAATTTGGTGTGACATTTGAAACCTTCCACCCCTGAGAGAGGTGTCAGGACAACAATAATACTTGTTGTACAGCCAATTCTAATTGATAGTTTCCATGTCCAGCAGACATGTGTGTGGAATGGGCAGCTATGTATGGGGAGTAATTTTTTTGTGGGTACAGAGTGCCCTTTTTTTTTTTTTTTCAGGTGAGAGTGGTATGTCAGGTGAAGGAAGTCAGTATAGCTGGAGAGGTAGGTTGGGTAGGTAAACAGACAAGACAAACAAGACGCATACAGGGGCGGTGCATGACACTTGTGGGGGGGTTACACAATTGACAGGGACGGAGGTTTGGATATCCAGAGCCCATGAGCCCACAGATGGCAACAGTGGAACTGATATCCCCACCCATAGGCAGTTGCCACTGTTCCTTCACTGTCCAGGACGGGGCTGTGCTGGGGGCTGTGTAGGCCGGGCAACAGGCATGCCTGTAAGTTGTGCCACCTGTGCCTCAAGCTGGCGTAGGGGCTTGAGAACAGAGTCCCGGATCTCCCTACGCATCACAGTCCGGATGCTATGGAGGGTGAGTGGTGGTTCTCCTCCGGCCACGCTTGCAGAGGGGGGACGAGCCTCATCCTGTGCAGCGCTTCCACCCGCAGGTGGCACAGGGCCACCAGAGGAGGGTCCAGACTGGGCACTAGTGCCAGGTGCACTCGCCAGCTGAGGTGGGAGAGGTGGGTCCACTGGAACCCACCTTCCCTGTCGTCCTATGTTTTGCATTATGTTATGACAGTTTGGGTTAGTGACATATAATACCATTCACAATTAGTTGTAACAGCATGCATTAGTATTCCCATTAACCAAACACCCAGATATTCACACTGTTGAACAGCGAGCATAACACATGCATAATTTGAACAGCAATACACAATCCAACAACATGCAGGGTTGATTGATGGCAACAGGCCATCAGGTTTGGATGTATGAACAGGGCAGATACATCAACGGACATGCAAATATATATGACCCAACAGGACAAATGTCCAGGGGTGTTAATTGTGATTGCACATACCATTTTCACGTGGAATGGGTTATATGTGGTTATAGGGTGGGGTGAAGAAAATAATATTAACACCTTCGACTACCAATACATATGCTGTACATTTCTAATAGCTGCACATATATACACACTACTGTTCTAACTACAGTTTCCTATATGATAACTACTTCAACTTGGTGATAGGACTGTTACTGCAACATCAATATACATTTTATTGTTCTTCATACACATTCATATCTAGCTTTGTTCAGCTACATCATCCTGCTACATTTGCTTTATATAGCTATTGACAGGTGTGGATGTTTGGTATATCAGACAATCATACTATCTGCATATTGCAGACTGAGAGCAACATATCCAGATTTTGGGATACACATTCCAGATGCAGCAACACTTTGAACAGATTTCGCTGTTTGGTTTTGATTCTCACATGCATTTCATTCTGTACTGACTGTAGTATACTTTATTCAGAGGTTATTACTACTGTATTGCTGGATTCATGACACTTTCTCACACTCTCTCACTTGTTTTCATTTTACTATTCAGGATGGTACTTACTTCTAGGCTTTATTGACATGTTTTACCTGTAGTTATTACAATCCTTTACAGCAGTCTCACTTATGTCATGTTTCAGTATTTCAACAGGGATATATTTCACACATGTGATTTCATCATCTTCTGCAGCTGTACTTTTCAGCCTGCTGCAGGTTGTGTACTATTTTTTTACAGGTGGGGCATCTTTATTTCAGAATTTATGTCAGACATTTTCATTTTTCTGTTTGGATTACAGACTGCAACACACTTTTGTAATCAAGCAATACTTGCAAACACTTTTACACTATTACTTGCACATTTTATTACTTAGTGACTACACTGCACTCTTTTGCTAACTGTCATTCTTTTATATTTCTTTACAGTTACTGGTCGTGGATTACTGACCTGCCTGGTGGTGCAACCGCACCAGCCTATCGCCATAGGCTCTGTGGTTCGCAGAACGGACACCTGCAGCTGTAATATAAATGAAGTAATATTGGAATACACATCTCCATAATATCAGCTAGTTTAATTTCTTACATACATAATTAAATGTAACTTACTCAGTAGTGGGGCGTTGGGCATTTGCCGGGCCTCCTGGATCCAAAGGTTCAATTGGTCCTGCTTGCGTCTCTTCAGGTCCGCATGGTGGTGACGGACCTGCTCACCAGTCCTTGGAATCCCTGTGGCACTGGTGAGATCATTAGCCAACCGGTCCCATGCCTCAGCCCTATATGCTCCTCACAGGACCTGGCCCTGCATGAGTTGGGCCTGATGATTGTGAACTAGGAGCCAGACCATGTACCTGGACTCCTCAATATCCCACCTCTGTGCTCGAAAGCAACTACCCTCACCTACTCCTGTCATTCTGGCTGCAAGTCAGTTCTACAATCGTTTATGCTGTGTATTCCCACCTATGGGGCTTATTTAGTCCGTTTTTCCCACACATATCTGTGATTGGCCATTTTGGAATTGTATCAACTTCACTAAACCTGCATTGTCATGCTCCAGTTTGTATTCATTCCTATATATTTGCTATTATTGCATTTATAGGTACTGCTGTCATGGCTTAGTGGTTCAGTGCCTTGACTATGGTGTATAGTATCCTGGGTTTGAACCTAGCCACTTCTTTTTATTTTTTATGACTGTCTAGACAAGCTGAGGGATGTGTCTGTGTAAAGGCAGTTTTGATACAGCTTGCTCAACGTTGCCCGTCAGTTAGCTTGTTTGCGTGGTGCGCAGCTCCGCGCAAACGGGGTACGCTGGTTTAAGCCTCATTTGGCTATATTACACTCAGCTCAGCTAGGGGCACATAGATTCAGCATGTTAAACCACTGCTCAGCTACGGGCACTCATTTTGCACCAGTTAAACCACTGCTCACCTACGGGCAGATGCACTCACCCTATTAAACTGTAGCTCAGCTATGGGCACATCTGGCATTTTTTATTGTTTTGTTACCTCACATTTCTTCAATATAAATGGGCTATTTCATTACATTTTACATAAAATGTGATTTTATGTGTACATATTTGTCAGGGACTTGTTTCGTGCTTATTTTGCAAAAAATAAAAATTGGTGTTGTGGGGGCTCGAACCATGAATGCCTGCTCTTCAGCCAACATCTCTACTGCTACGCTATTGCTTCTTGACTTGCTTTGTATATTTAGTTCTTATATGCTTTCCCACTGACTGCTAACTGTGGCTGTGCTACGGGCACGCCCGTGCAAATGAGCGCACTCACGGTTAAACATCTTTACAATTTAAAAAAAAATTATGAGATGGTCATTTGTACATTTTATGTTCGTAGTCTGTCGGGGCATGTGTTGTGTTGTGTTGATTTACATTTCCATGGACTCTGTCGTGGGTGTTTACTTTGGGCACTTTTACTCTTCTGGGGGCGTGTCCGCTTACAGGGCTCGGCCTACGGACATGCCCCCTACTGTCTTACACGGACCGTGTTAGCCTTAGGTGTAATTCAGCATGCTCTCATGAATATGCAGAGCATGCTGACATCACTCCATTTAACTGCAGCCTCCGTGTATGAGTTATAACTCTTACACGGAGGCTTCGTGAATCCTGCCCATTATCTTTCAGTTTCAGTGCAACAGCAGATACAATGTCTCTGCTGAGAAGTTTTCTGTATTGTCTTAGAAGTGTTTTATTATTTTATGACTTCCAGGATCTGCAAAGATCTGAGGGAAAGCCCTTGTGTATGTATTTTCACAGGTAGATGCTAATTACAGCTAGCTTTCAGCAGTGGGGGTTTTACCTGGGATAGAGTCAGATGACAAAAAATGAGATAATTCTACAAACTATCCCAGCAGTAATATTTGAGATGTTAATTTAAGAAGTCTTTGAGAGAGAGAGACTCTGCATTCTGTATTCTGTCTGAGACCTGACCAGAAGATCCATTCACTACACATCCGCCTTGCTATGAGTAAGTTTAGGAACAGTATAATTCTCTTAGATATACGTGTGTCAGCTACTTGTGCAGGCACGTGGAGCACTGGTTGGACAGAGAGGATGCTGGAGGCCTTGGCTTTGCCACTCAGCTGAGAGCTCAACTCTATAGCTGTGCCACTGGGGAGTTTTATTGGGATCTGAATAAAGAGTGAAAAACCAGCCCCGGACTGACTGTGGTCTCTGTATGCTCTTAAGGGAAATTGCATTTGATGCAGAGAACTGCATCTGGAAATACTGTGTATGTACCTGTCATCCTACCAATGAACATCCCCCACTCATACTAGTGGTGAGTGTGAAGTTTGGGGAAAGATGGGCAAAGGCTGCCAGCCTAGTCAAATAGAATTTGATACATAATTCTATCATTTGTATAAATAAATGTAAAATACAGGCTTGTGTTCTTAAATGAAAGAAAACACTGTAAACTGTGAACTTCAAGATTGCTGCAACATTGCCATCTGCTGTAAGGAAAATCAAGCCAAGCATTTCAAATGTTCTTTGAAGTTACAATTATCTAAAAAATGGTGCTGAAGCATCTGGCTGAACACATTCTTTCTACTGTCTTAACTTAAGGAATGATTGTTAGAGTATACATGTGAAATGTGTTTGACTGCAAATGAAATACTGACTTTTAAAAGTCTGTATTGAATTAAAGAGAAATCAGTTTAGGCTTATCGCACCCCCAGCACTTTATGCTTGTGGTAGCTGACCCTCTAGCCCATATAGGCATTTTTTCTTAATTTGCGAGCAAAATGCATCTCCAGGCCTTACTTGTACATGCTCACAGGTATGGAATAAAGTATCAGAAACCAACTTTACATGGAAATGCAGATGGTATTTTAAGATTGCAACTGTCAACGTTTTTGATGCAAATGAGAACAAAATTTTCTACTTAACCCAAATTAATACTCTGCTCTTCACAGCCAGGTGAGGAAGTCTTCCCAACCCCTTGCCTTTCAAGAAGTTCGGAGATGTCTGTCCATTCTGGTTATTTGTTGTGGGGGGGGGGAGGTTCACTAGCGTTCCAGCATCTTTGAGACTGCAGGTGTTAGAAGAGTAACATTCTAGATACTGTGGAAATGTTTGCATGAGGGAAGCAGCCTGTAGTTCTTTTTATTGCTCATTTGTCTGGAACGCACTATTGAGAAGAAGGTAAGGACCTGTACAGCTTGTAAAAGCATGAGAAACATGCTACAATTGCTGTGCTGCAATTTTATTTATGTGTGTGTGTGTGTGTGTGTGTGTGTGTGTGTGTGTGTGTGTGTGTGTGTGTGTGTGTGTGTGTGCGTGTGTGTGTATGTTAGTCCTATGGGCACATACCTCACTCTGCTACCTAGATGTCTTCACCTTTCTTATAATGGGAAGACAGTTGTTTAGGTTCATCGGTTCATAGGTAAGTACTAAGCTAGCTGCCCTTGTGGGCCATTTTAAGCCTAGCCAGTTTCCATGAAAGGTGAGAATCAAATCTGTACCTTGTGTCTGTGAAGTAAACTCCTTAGCTGTTACTCTAACCCCATTACTTTGACATTTTGAAATCACCGGTGGTAGTGGTGAAGTACCAGCAAAAGGAACAAGTCAATTGAAAAATAACTAAAACAAAATACCAAATTCAGTTCATTTCAGTAGTTACTGGCTCAGAATTATACTTGTTGAGCCAAATGGGTACCTGAGCCAGTTACAGCACAGAGTAAACCTATGCCTTACTTACACCATGCAGAATGAAAGTGATACCGCTTAAGAAGGGCACATAAGTCAACTACTACCAAGGCCTGCAGCCTCTGAGGTGACTATCACAGGTGATGTCTATACACTAGCAGTGACTGGGCAAAATATCCAGGGTTAAGAGCCTTCTCTTTCAAGTTCATCTTTGTCTCCCAACCCCATGGCTAGGGACATGTTTTCAGCTGCTTAAACCATATGTTCTGAGTCTGTTAAGAGCTTAAAACCCATGATTCCTTCTGTACAACCTCTTAAAGGAAAAGTTTCTAAAGGTATCTGTGGCTCATTTCTAGCAAGAAGCTCTCTTCATTGTGGATTTATATGTAGTGACAAACTTACTTCTGGGACTGAATAATACCAGTGACTTGGACAGGGCCTGATGAAGTTTACTTTTAATGAACATTTTCACTGAGGTGGAGGAATATGTTGATTATTTACTATCCTTTTGGTCTTACTCTAGGCTGCATGATTTAGAGACTGGGCTCTGGCAATCAGTTTGAGTATGGGCTATGTGCAATAAAGGAGCATATTCATGATGAATGGTACCTCTTTTTCCCTTTATACATTATTTTAGCCCATGAAAACATTTAAAGCTGTAAGCTTCTTGTAGAACCAAAAGGGTTCATGAATGCCACATTAATTCTACAACATTTGCCATTCAATGACTTGAGTAATAGCCCCAGAAAATGGGATAGTTAAAAATTATTTATCTAGCATGCCAGTTTGGTGCCTATTCATATCACACTATTTTCAGCACTGCCAATCTGTAGACGTGTTAAATAGTCAGTAATAATACAGAATTTGCAAAGCAGTGTAGCACAGAGCATCAGAGGTTCAGAATAGAAATGTCTAATTTTATTTGCTGTTGTGAGGGTTGCCACAGAATATAATTTTCTGTATTTACAGTTTAAATGGTTGGAAATTCAGATCTGTGTTAGACCATTGACTTACCATATTGTCAGTGACTGAGCCCACATTATTGACACACTGCAACATCATTGATCCAGAACAGTGAAATGGTGGAACATCACAAACATATGTTTTTTTTAGGGAGAGAAGCCCCTCGTACTCTCATGGATGTGTGTGTGCTCTTCACACCTGCTAGTTATAAATGCCAGCTCAGATCATACTACATCTGAGAATGAGCAAAACCACAATCCCTGTTGTACTCTGATATCACTCAACTACCTACTGCCACGAATAGATGTTCTGATGATTTGTATGTTCTGGGATGTTGATGCTGTGGAATTTCGATAATCTGAGCTTGATGATTTGAACACTGGCATTACAGTAAGTCAACTTTCTAATATAGACCAGTACATTCAGTACAGCAGTAACATATACCATTTCAGTTGAACGAATCTAAAAGTGCATGATACTAAATATGTACAACCCTACAAGTCTTAGGACAAGCACTCAGGTAAGAGCACATAGCCTGTATGTTACAAATTCTCACCCTGCTTGTTATCTGTGACATTCTTTTTATTGTTGCTTATAATGAACCTAGTTCATTAAGTTATTAGTCTAGTTAATCTAGTTCATTAGTTAAGGTACTTCTCATCACCCACCTGTTTGGAGTTCTCTGCTTTCTCACAGTGCAAACTAGGTTCATTATAAGCAACAATAAAAAGAATATCACAGATAACAATCAGGGTGAGCATTTGCAACATACAGACTATGTGCCGTTACCTTAGTTATTGTCTTTCGGCTTTTCCCGGTTAGGGGTCGTCACAGCAGAACTCCGGTCCGCTAATGATTGGCAGTAGATTTTCACAGTGCCGAGTTGCCAGCTCGACGCCCAACCTTCAACGAAGGCACGCCCATTCACGCATGTCTTTCAGAACGCCACTCGACCCGTGGGGAGGACATGCAGACTCCACACAGAAGGCACTCCCCGCACACTAGCTGAGAATCGAACAGGAGAACATCTTGCTGTGAGGCAACAACGCTACCGCTGCACCACCGTGGATTGTCGCCGTTAACTTAGTGACTATGTTTTTTATGACACTGAATACTGCTTGTCTTATTGGTTGACACAGTTTTATCTGTACTTAACTATTGTATTTAAACCATGGTAATTCTTAACTTTTGTTATTCTGAAGAAGTTCTACATGATGAAAGAATGAAAGTGCTAAATAAACTACAGGTTCTTGCATTATTATTTGTTCTCCATGCAGTATTTTTTCTTAGAAGTTGTTTCGTTGATATATACACACATATCTATATCTATATCTATATATATATATATATATATATATATATATATATATATATATATATATATGTATAGATACACACACACACACACTATATATATATATATATATATATATATATATATATATATATATATAGATAGATATACACACACACACACACACACACACACACACACACACACACACACACACACACACACACACTCACATATGGATGCAGTTGTATTTGCCACAGGGTTGATTAATTGAAACAGGAATTCACTGCATGCTTGATCTGAATTCTCATTTTGTCAATTGATTTTTTTAGTGTTTTTGTGTGTTTTTATTGCAACGAACAGTGGGGAAGGGAAGTTTATTTTTTCCTCCACTGTTGTGTGATCTCAGGATAGGTATATTTGAGTTAATGGGGTTGTGGGGTGCAGGGGGGTTTGTCACCTGGAAAAAAAGAAAAAAAAACATTTTTTTACTTGTTTTTGACATATTGGTTGCATGATGTGAGCTGATAGAATTTAGCTTGAGGTAACAGATGTTCAACGAAGGCAAATATAACTGTAACTACACAGACACACACACACACACACATATATATATATATATATATATATATATATATATATATATATATATATATATACATACATATACATACATACACACACCAGATCAAATGTACTGTTGGTTGTCACAGGCAGATAGTTGACAGGTGTGCGAGACTGACAAATTCTAGGTAAGGACTATTTCCTTCTCCCAGAGATTGTGGGATTTTGGAGTTAGTATATATAATTAGCAGGGTTTTATGAGGGATCGTGGGGCTTTCACCCTTGCAGAAACACTTGCTGTTCATTTAGTTCACTGTGAGGTAATTCTATCAGCATGTGCACAACATGTTGATATCTGTGCAGTCAATGTTTTGATGTCAATCTCTGGGCTGTCGACATATAGTACATTCCATATTTATCTGTATGTGTGTGTGTGTGTGTGTGTGTGTGTGTGTGTGTGTGTGTGTGTGTATGTATATATATATATATATATATATATATATATATATATATATATATATATATATTTGTTTCATTGAATCTCATTTCACTGAATTTCATTTCACCCCCAACCACATTGATGAAAACACAAATAACTGAAAACTCATTTCACTGAATCTCATTTCACTGAACGTCAGTATATATGGCACTGTGTAGAGTACTGTAAGGCAAGTAAAAGTTATATACCCTTTTCCCCACTGTAGTGTAATCCTGGAGTTAGTATATATAGTTAGGGGGGTGTGGGGGGGGGCACAGACCCTCACATTGGGGGGTGTGGCGGGCATAGCCCCCTACTTATTTTGAGTACATATTGTCTTCTGGGGAGAGTTAGTCACTGGTGTTATAACTATGCATGTCTATTGTTTAAAATGAATTGTTTTGAAGTTTTTGGTAAAATACAATATAAAACAAACAAGGAGGGGGCCTATACCCTCCCACCCCCCAAGTATGTATATACTAACTCCAGGATTGCACTACAGTGGGGAAAAGGGCATTTGCCTTTTACTTGCCTTACAGTACTCTACACAGTGCCATATAATCTAAGTTCAGTTTAGTGAAATGAGATTCAGTAATTTGAGTTTTCAGCGATGTGGTTGGGGTGAAATGAAATTCAGTGAAATGAGATTCAACGAAACAAAGTAGATATATATATATATATATATATATATATATATATATATATATATATATACATATAAAATATAAATTTGTGGTAGTATATATATTACATAAAACTAAGTTAACCTTAACATTAAACTATATATATCTCACGGGCCATTTATTTCTACAAATAAACTTTTGTGCATCCTCAAAGCATGTTGTTGTTGTCTTTTGGCTTTTCCCAGTTAGGGGTCACCACAGCGGAACTCCGGTCTGCTAATGATTGGCAGTTGATTTTCACGAACGCCGAGGTGCCAGCTCGATGTTCAACCTTCAACGAAGGCATGCCCATTTACACATGTCTTTCAAACGCCCACCCAACTGCGGGAGGACATGCGGACTCCACACAGAAGGCACTCCCCGCACTCCAGCCGGGAATCGAACGGGAGAACCTCTTGCTGTGAGGCAACAACGCTACCACTGCACCACCGTGGAAGTAAGCATATTTCAATAAAATAGCTTTTCAGGCTTAACAATTATGTCAAAGTTTAGAATAGTCCTTATATCTGTCTGATTTCCTCAACATAGATTCACAGGTATTTACTAGGCTACTGATTTGCAAGATCCTTAAAAACACAGCCTTACATTTCTGTGATAGTTTTTTTACCCCTTATATTTTGTGTATGAATAACCACAGGATGGACAAGGATATGTTGGAGCATTTACTTGTGGCCTCTTTACATAAGGTTCGTGAATGGTAAGCTGGGGTGAATTTTTGTTTTCTAATTCAGTCATCAAATTTAATTTGAACAGAGTAGAAGTGGAAAATGATACCACAGGAGTGGTATTCTCCATGATACATACCTAGCCCACCAACATGTCCTGTTTGTATTTGCTGAAGAGATTCATTTGACTTGCGAATGTGTAGTATGTCTGACAGAATAAGGTTTGTTGAGGGCCTATATGAGAGGCAGAGGTCACATCTTAATAACCTCCATGATACTGAGAAGAGGCTCAAAGATTTGAGATGGTCTGTAAAGATTTTATGATTTAGGCCCTTGATTTATTTTAGTGAGAAAATGCTGTGGGCATTCCCACTTGTGCCAAGTGTTTGGACAGGTACATACCTAAAAGGGCATTATTTTCAGAGATCACACTAATGAGATCTGGGTAGAGTGAAATGATTATATTCCAGGAATTGGGCACTATATCTTTATATATAATCTGTGAGATGAGAACGAACATCCTTACAACAGTGGATATGTGTTCATCAAAGGACAGTTCTTTGCTGACATGTTCTCAGATCCTTGATTATGTGATCGGTTTTCATGGGTTTGTTGTCAATGTAATAGTTATAAGGGTGGTCATGTTTGCTGCCATATATTATTAAACGTTTCTTTGTATTTAGTTTTAATCTATGGCATTGATACTGTTATTTGTTTGGAAAAGGCCCTCCTGGAAGATGTTGATGTCCTCTGGGGACTTTATTATGGCATCAAGTTTACAGCCATTTGCAAATCTGGTCAGCCACACACCTTTAACATTTGCTTTGATGAGAAGTAACTTTCAAAAATAAGTGGCCCAATGATGGAATTCTGGGGTACACTGATAGTGACAGTTTTTTTTGGAGGAGGAAGAACTACCAAACCTAATTTTCTGGGTTTTATTTGTGAGAAAATTTGTTATGAAAAGTTGCTTAAATAGCTTGCACTTAACTGGGAGTGTTTAGATATGATGCCTGAATGTGGGATGATGTCAAACACTTTCATGAGATCTGGCTGTATGGATTGCACTTATTTTTACTCATCCTTTGCTTTAGTAATATTCTCAAAGTAGTCAACCTGGTTAAGTAGGCAGGATCTCCCTTAAATGAATCTTAACTGGCTTGGGTGGTCAAAAGTTTATAGGTTGCTTATGCCCTTTTTTATGAATTCCATATTGATTCTTTCCATGGACTTACATCTGAGTCTGGGCAGGCTTACGGATCTATAATTACCTAGGTCAGCTGATGCTCCATTTTTATGCAAGGACATAACAGTTGTTGTCCTCCATTCATCCAGCATGAACCCTGTTTGGAAGGTGATATTGAATAGCCTGTTTAGGGGGGTTGACAAGTTCTGTTTCAGGCTGATCAATAGGGAGTCCAGTATGAGATCCAGTCCCATGGAAGTAGTATTTTTGGCTTTGCATAATGCACTGGGGACTTGTGCTTGGGTGGTTTGAGGGGATATATGGATATATGACCTGGGAATATAGGAGGAGATAGGGGAGGGTGAAGTTTGAGTTAAATTTGTCTACAAGTAGATTGGCTGTCATTTGGGTCTGAGTATGTTGTTGTTGTGTCTTTTGGCTTTTTCCCGGTTAGGGGTCGCCCCAGTGGAACTCCGGTCCGCTAATGATTGGCAGTAGATTTTTACGTGTCGAGTTGCCAGCTCTGACGCACAACCTTCAATGAAGGTATGCCCATTCACACATGTCTCCACACAGAAGACACTCTAGCTGAGAATCGAACAGGACAATGTCTTACTGTGAGGCGACAACACTACCGCAGCACCACCACCGAAGTATGTGATATCATTTACTATTAGCTGTATATTGTTTCTGAGGTTTCAAGCTTTTGTGGTTATGTTTCACCTTGGTGGCTCTTTTAACTTCATATATGGCTTTGGTTGATTTGATCAGAGCCTGAAGTTCCTTGATATGTTTAACAAGAGCATTTTTAGCATGTTGGAAGTTAAATTTATTTTTGCATGCAATCAGTTTTTTTTATTTTTTTTATTGAGCCTGTTTATATTTGGGTTTCACCATTGAGGTTTATTCTTAAATTTGGTGTTATATGGACTGATGCATCTAAACAGTTGTTTACATGTATTTGGCAGTAAATGATTTCACATAAGCAGTCAGTTATCAGTCTGGAATGGGATTTTGAATTTAGTGAAGTCACCACTCATTTTTAGCAGATTAGCCTTTGCATAATTTCTGAATACTGAGGTATTGGAGAATGCTTCTGGCTTCAGTCTTATGGTAAATGTGACTGATTTGGGGTCCAGTTTGACCAGTGAGGTAGTACTACTCGTGGGGAGCAAAGCTGTCCCATATTGGTAAGGACCAAGTCTAGGATTTTATCATTGCTTGTTGGGATGTAGACTCTCAGTTTTGTTAACAGGAAGATGGTTGTGGAGGAGTTCCAGTCATAAGCTTGTCTAAAAAGACTGAAGGTGAAATGTTTTTTAAGAATATCGAGACACGGCCACCTTTAGTGCCTTCATAAAATGTGGTAAGCCCGAATGTATGGTAGGCATTGAAGCCCTGGACTGACAGAATGTTCTCATCGGTCTTGAACTAGATATCTGTGATGATGCTTATATGAATGTTTTCCAGGGTAAGGAATGCTTGTAGGGAGTGGAGTTTTTTTCAGTACCTTTGTGTTATCCAGAATCTGTTTTTTTATACTGGAAGTTTTAGAAGACTGACATTGCCTAAAAAGCACTATGGGGAGGACAAGGACTTAGCCTATATACATAAGTCTTTAGGTAGGAGGTGCAAGTCATTCCTGGGAAAGCATTTAGGACTGTCGGTGGTCTAATCCCACACAGATATATATTTAGCCTCCTTACAATAAAAGTCTAATATGTTTGAAGAATTTAACAGGACCATTAACAATGAACTTCTGGTGGACATTGGATGGATACATACAGCCAGAAGGTAGACAACTGGTTGGAGGGAGTGCTAGACAATGAAGAAGGTATTGGGAATGGCACCAAAGGGAGGGCAAACTCCACAAAATATATATGGTGGTCTACTACCTGAAATGCAACCTAGTCAGGTATCACACACCTGGGCTGCTGAGGCTGGTTCCTCCCTTGGAGGTCTGATAGCTGTAACATCTTGGTCAAGTTATTTCTTAAACCACTCTAGAAAATGATGCATACTCCTGGAATAGCTGTGCAGCTGTCTGTGCATCTCAGTAGCCAACAGCTTCAGACTCTTCTGCTTGATTGTTGCAGGTGAGTCATTATGCCCCCCCCCACACACACACACACACAATGTAGCCAGCAGACACCACAGATTCAGAGTGAGCTGAAATAGCTGATGGAGACTCAGATGAATATGACTGCACCACCTAATATGCATCAACTGGACACGTACAGAGCAAACAAAGTGGGAAAAATCTGATAAGGTGTACCTATGCTATAATACACACCCTGCTTTCCTATGAGTCACTCCTGCCTTCTACAACCAGCCATATGTAAGTGACATTCCTCACCAACTGCAAAACAATTAAATGATTTTAAATAGATATGGATATCACTAAAGACAGTATGAGATAAATGCACATAAAAATAGGAAAAAACGTAAGTGTCTGCCTGTGGCTCTGGAAACTCTGCCTCTTATTGTTGGAGCAGGTCAGGGTGTTACCACTTCAGATTAGCATATTGCTGTATGCATTGCTCCCCTATGTAGGCGATGGACATGGCATCAGACAACACTGATGCCAGTTTGAACCAGGCAGTAACTTTTTAAAGGTGCCATCATAATGACCTAGCAGATGCTCCTTAATGTCGCTGTACAAGAAGTCCAGGACTTACCATGCTGGAGTCCTCCATTTGATGGAGGGTGAAACAGTCAAAGCCACTGAGATGGTCCATTTGAGGATCATATAATAGCTTCATCTGCATAGATGCATGTTTCTGAATCACGTCAAACAACATAGTGTTACACTGTAGTGCTAGATACGTATTCCAGACATGGTGTACAGACTTCAGTGTAACATATCTCATATTAAACAGTACATGCATGTCTCACACCAGAAGGTATAGGTAGTACAATACAAAGATGAGGTGACTCAAAGATAGTGGCACTATCTAGCCTGATTTGCATGATCACAGCATTAAATTACCCATTTTACCACAATATAAAGAGGTACTGTCATCTTGTGCAGTACTGCTTTTCAACTACACAATGGTAATAGTGAACATTCATTAGTGAAAATTTATTAAAAGTGCAATGAACAATGAACGTTAGAGGGGAAAGGAATGAGAACTAGTCTATTAAAGTATTTGTTGCATCCCTTCAATGCCTGCGGTACCTTCAGAAAGACGGAGTGCCACTGTGTTTGTATCTGTGTATCTGATATGTATATCCAAGGGTGAGTGACACATATGGTTATTTCACCCCAGATGTGGCACATACAATGCTGGTTGTACAAGTCACACACATGTCAAGGCATGTGAATGCACAGCCTCCCATATGCCCTCACATTTTATATGTACCCCCACACACAGTTGCACAACACACCTTTGCTTGTGTGGGAGATGTCATGTCCGTGGGAAACTGCAAGGGATACGATGGCATAAGGTGTGGGAGACTTCCAAGAACATGTATACCTGAATGGCTGCAGTACCATTTATCAGACGAAGCCTTTGCAAATTTTTAATTGTAGGTAATATCCTGGTAGATGCAGTGGGAGGAGATTTTTTTATTAACATACACATGGCTTTGCCTAACACATACTCTCACTGAATGACACATTTTGTCCTCAGGTGCACAGGTACTGGTATGGCAGTCTGTGCAGGTAATGCCTAGAGAAGTTCACAAGCCAGGAGAAAAGTATGCTTCAGCACATTTTCCCTCTGTATAGCATGTGCCTAATGGCCAAAGATGGTGCAAACCAGCAGGCTAGCAACCAGATCATAAAGTATGTACAGTGAGGTGGGGATGCTGTGGGAGATCATAAGTCCTTGGATCTACTTTATTAACTAAAACACTAACTGATCAAGTTTCACCAACTCTCTGCTAATTGCTTGAATCACTGTATGCTTTTGATTGGCATTGAGTTTTTCAAAAGTGTTTTTGCAAGGAGCAAATTCAACTATCCTCCCAATACAGGACATTGACTTCACACTTCATACTATAAATATAATGCCTCTGTGGTTGCACAAGCTCAGAGTAAAGTATATTTACAGACACAGTCTGTGTATTCAAGCATCTTGCACTAGAATACAAACACTGGAATACGTAGACCTTGCATACTCCTGAATTCCACTCCAAAGTGACACCATTTCACAAGGTCCTGTATTGTGTCCCTGTCCACTATGAAGTGAGCAGTTATCTAGTAGTCTGTGAGTCATTGCCTGTGCTTTCTTTGTTGCTGTGGGTGACCATGATATGCAGCATGGCCATCCATGCTTCCAGCAGTCACTATCAACACATGCTGTTTATAAGATCATAAGAGCATAGGAGGTTATTAGGCTAATGGCCCTGGGGCTCTTAGAAGCCTAATCAAGTTAAACCCTTGTTCCCAAAAGTGTCCATTTAAAGTACACACTAAAATCAGCACCTATTACCCCTGTCCAAGAGGGACATGGGGGAACCTCTGGGGAGAATTTCTGGTTACCCATCCGATCATCCAAATTGTGCTTAAATAGGGTCAACGAGGGGATCTTTTTATCATGAATTATTCCAAAGGTGAGGCAACCTCTGGGAGACAAATCTATCCCTCCAGCAGGTTGTGTTGATGTTGCATACCAGTTTAAGGTCCTTAGAGTGAGTGACCTGTGTGCCATTTGACTTGAGAATGAGCAGAATTTCCATTAAAGCCAGGTCAGAGATGGCCTTACATGCAAGGCGAAAGTCGTCTCTGTGCAATTCATATAACACAGAGTAAAGTGACAGTGATTTCAGTCTGTCCACATATGACAGATGCTGAAGCCACTGAAACTTTTTTGTAAGGAACCTTTGTGGTCTCTCCAATTGCTGCAGGTGCTTGGAAAGGTACGTACCAAAAGAACATTGTATTCTATTATTAGTCTCATAAGGGAAGAGTACAGGGGGGTTACAACCTCTTTTTTCTGGAGGCAATTCCCTTACTTATGAGATGAGCAATATAAAAAGCCCTTCTTACCATCATGGACACATGGTGATTGCAGGTAAGGTTGCTGGCAACTTGTGTGCCCAAATCCGTCACCACTGAATGCATGATTACAGTATTGCTATCAATGTGGGTGTTTGCAGGAACATTACCCTTACTGAAAGGGATGATAATGCATTTTTTTTCATTTAGTTTAAGACCATGATTTTGGCACCAGTTATCAGTCTGTGTAAGTCCCTCTTGCAGGATATTGACATCATTTGGAGACTGATTGACTGCACCCAGTTTGCAGTCATCAGCATACTTTGTCAGCCACAGACCTTTAGTATTTGCCTGGTCTTTGGAGAAGTATATTCTGAACAGTATGGGTCCCAGAACCGAACCCTGTGGGACACCGCTGGTTACTGGTCTATTAGGGGAGGTGGAGTCCCCTATTGTAACTGCATGAGTTCTATCTGTGAGACAGTTTGCAACCCACCTGACAATATATCTGCTGATACACTATTTTTTTTTCATTTCTCCAAATCTTTTGGGTTTCTAATACCATGATGGGAATGGACCCCACTTCTAAGTCAAAGTATGATTAAAGTTCATGAACTTAGTATTTTTTCAATCTTTGATGTCAGCCAGAAGTGCTCTTTGCAGCACCTGCAGTGTGCCAGTAATGACTCCTTCTGCATTTCGTATGGAGTTACATGTATCAGTAATATATCTAAATATGATTGTAGATTCTTATTAATAAGAGTTGCTGCTCCTACTACTGTTGGAACTGTATGAATATTTTTCTTCCACATTGCTCTTGTTTCTGCCTGTAAATCCTGATATATTATGACTTGGTGTTTCTGTATACACAAAACACTGTAGTCACTGGGTCTAGTGATTTCAATGATCAATGCTACTTTTGTTTTCTTTTCATGGACCACTATATCTGGTTTGCTCAAATCTATCTTTTGAGCTGTTAGTAATGGGTGATCTCATGTGATGTACACTTTTCCATTTTCTATGATGTTTTGTGGCTCATGTTTCCAGTGTTTTTCAGCTACTTCAGTTATAATGTTTGCACAATCCCCGGTGCAACAGTCTTGCCACATTATTATGCCTTTCAGTATACAGTCCTTCTGCCATTAGTATGTCACAACCAGCAAAACGGTATGCAACTGTTTCCATTTCTATTTTACAAAACCTACACTTGTCTATTTCTCTCACATATTCAATGGACTTTGTATAGCAATGTGTTTGTAGTCCACTATCTTGGGTCGCCTATATTAACCTTTTATCTTTTGGCTTGAATTCACCTATCTTTAACCATTCCTGCATTCGATACTGACCAACATGAGGTTGTTCCAGGTGTTTTCTATACTTGCAACTATATTTATGCATTTTACACATTTCTTGCCTTCTCATCTATCTTTCACCTTATATTCTTTCTTTTATTTTTGGCACATTCAGTTGCTGCCTGATTTTTATCTACTTCTGGTTTGATTTCCATTCCCACTTGACACAGATATGCTTCTGCTGGACTAAGAAGGGACGTCATCTTAGATTTATTCTCCTCATGTTTCAAAACTTTCACTATATTTGGGTCTTGTGAGGTCAGCAGATATGTATGCAGTCCCATGATTGCAGATCTATACATGTAATCAGTTTTAAGGAGGCCCATACCCCCTTTGGAAAGGGGAATATATAATTTTGGTATGCACTGATTTTTATAAATCATTTGATGAGCATGAAGCAACCATCTTGTTTTCCTGTCTAATTATCCACTACCTTTTGGGACCAGTCAATCACTCCGAAGTTGTAAATTAAGATAAGAAGAGCAAACTGGTTTATAGCTTGAACTTTGGTCCTAGATGTCAATGCTGTTTTCAGGATTAATTTAAGTCTTCTAAAATATTCCTTACTGAGTTTTATTCACATTTGTTCATGTTTTATTGTTGATCCTTCATCAGTTCCCAAATATTTATATGTTCCCTCTTGCTCAAGTTCTTTATATTACATTCTTGTCCCAAACTGATGATACCCAACTGGGTGAGTATATCAATGATATCTGAGTGGGGGATTGTGTCGTAGGCCTTGGCCAAGTCCAGGTAGGTTGTATGCACAGATTTTCCCTGTATAGGGCTTTGGTGATTGTCTCAAAGAAGTCCACCAAGTTTAACAGACATGATCTTCCCTTGACAAAGCCAAACTTTGTGGGTTTCAAGCATTTGGAGATTTCCTATATATTTATTGATAAGGTCCATGATGATTCATTACATAGTCTTGCAGATAAGGCTGGTCAAGCTAATGGGTCTATAGTTCCTGGTGTTCGTGGAGGGAATGACAGTAGCTGTTTTCCATTTCTCTGGGATGAAGCCAGTGCTTAGGCTGTGATTAAAAGGAGTACCCAGTGGTGTTGCTAATTCCTGTTTTAACCAATGTAGAATACAGCCTGGGATGTTATCTGGTCCCATAGAGGCTGTGTTTCTGGCCTTGGAGAGGGCATTTAAGACCTGCTCCTTTGATATGCTAAGTAGTGGACAGGAGGTTGGAATGCTTAGGGGTATGTGTGGCAGGGACAGGGGAGTGAAATTTTCATTGAACAGCAAGCAGGTTTGCTATATCCACAGGTTTTATATATGTATTGACTACAAGTTCAGTGCAAATCTGGGACTTTCCTTTGAGGTTACACATGTAACTAAAGAATACCTTACAGTTGTCCTTAGTTTGGGAAGCTAATTTGGATTCATAGTTAGCACTGGAGGACTTCACAAGGAATCTTACTTGTTTGCTTAAGTTAAGGTGGGAGTGTTTCCAGTTTTGAGACCTTTCCTTCCTACTGTTAGACAGCAATTTCTTTCTCTTATTGTATAGCCTGTTAATGGCAGATGTCCACCAGGCAGGTTTGTTCTTCCTTGAAGACCTTACTTTGGTCTTATCAGGTACAGCAGAGTCAATACAATTATACAGATTTTTGTATAAAGCATTGGTGTATAATCCAGCATAGGTCTCTATTCCATCTATGAGGGGAGTGGCTATGAAGCTATTTATGCTGACTCGTAACAGGTTGTGATTGTCTTTGGCAAAGTTTTTTATTCTGGTTGCTGCTAAGAACGGGTCTGGTGTTATAGTTACTTAGTGATCAGACCTTACCAGGGAGGGCAGTGCATGGGGGTGGTGCAACAGTTCCCCATGTTGGTGAGCATCAGATCCAGGATATTTGATCCCCTTTTGGGGGTATCAACCAGCTGATCCAGGACATTGGAGCTGACAAAATCCAGGAAACTTTGGGCAAGTGAGTTAGAACATGTATAATTTACCCAGTCAATAGTAAGGGTAATTAAAGTCAGCCAAACCCAGTGTGTTCTGTTGTATCGTGATTGCATCAAGTGGATCCAGGTAGGCTGAGTGGATGTCCTGATTCATGGATGGGTCCTATATTTGGCAATGACTTGAATATGGGTCTTACAAACACTCAATTGCACCTGAAGTAGTTCCAGGGAATCGTGCTGTATAACCAATTTAGAAGTATTTATTTTTAATGAGTTATTGTACACCACCTTCTTTAGTTCTCACAGCTTCAGTTTGTCATCTCAGCATGTGGAAGGGAATGTAACCTGGTCTCTGTGACTGCACAAATGTCAGCATCTTCCAAGGTAAGAGCTGCTTCCAGTCAGTGCAGTTTCAGGTTTAGACTGCTAGTGTTTAGGAGCATAACCCTGAGGTTGTTTTTAGAGGGTATTTTTATGTCAGGAATCTTGTTCTTATGACATTATCCCAAAAGGCACTATGGGGAAAGCAAGAGCCTTAGCCAGTAACTGAAATCCCAGGGGTGACAGATGAAAACCATCTCTGGCAAAGCATCAAGATCTGTCGAACATATCATCCCAGGCTGCCAGATACTGGATCTCCTTAGAATGACACCAGAAACTTAGCCAAATGTTGAAGTCAGTCATTTTTGTTTGTATTGTGGCATAATCCTAGGCAAGGGTAATATGCTGCTTAAGGCTAGGGAATACCTGCCTGAGACACATCTTTAGAGAGCTCAGTCATGTCTCTCTTCATATAGTCCACTGAGGTATGTCTCAAGTCGTTTACACCAACATGGACTATGATGGACTCATAACAGTACATGTTGTTGAGAGACTTGAGTGCGTGTGTGCTGTGGCCAATGCTGGCACCTGACATTCAGATGACCATGACCTTTTCCTTATCCAACCTGGTGACAGGGATGTCTGTGAGTCTCATGATGGAATCACTATGACTAAGATATGTGGTTTTGTGTTATGCCTCATGGTCTTCACTGATGAGACACTGGTGTGTGAGATGTTATGTGTACTATGCTCTGCATGGGATGTATTATGTGAAGCGTGCTTGTGTTTGGGAGATCTCTGGTGTTTAGGTAAGCTTCTGGTAAGAACCTCCATGTTTCATAGTTTCATAGTTTAGTACTAGGCTATCTGCCCTGGGGCATTTGTAAGCCTAGCCCTAGAGATGTGGCTTTCGCCACCCCATGTATTGGTACTGAGGTGTACAGAATAAATTTAGAATACTGTGCCTTTGTCTAGTAGTGACACTTTGAAGATCCCCTTACTTATTAAAATTAGTTTACTGTGCCTCTGTCAAGTAGCGACACAGGGGTGACCCCCAGGGTAAACCTACGATCTCCCATCCACTCGTCAAGATTTCTCTTGAAGAGAGTCAGTGAGGAGTTCTGCCTAACATGAACTGGGATTCTGTTCCAGAGTATGGGAAGCCTCTGAGTTATGAATCTGTCCCTCCAGCATGTGCTATTCATATTTGTACTGAGGTTTAAATCTTTGGCTCTCGTGGTTCTAATGGATTTGGATTTTTTGAGGTGGAGCATGTCCATCAATTCCTGGTTGGACATGGCCTTGTATGTCAGGCACAGATCACCTCTGAGCAGGCGGTATGCTACTGAATAGAGCTGGAGTTTCTTTAGCCTGGTAGCATATGACATATGTTGGAGACCCTTGATCCTCTTGGTGAGGTACTTCTGGGGTCTCTCCAGCTGTTGTAAGTGCTGGGTGAGGTACATACCAAATGGGGCATTGTACTCAATCATGGGCCTGATAAGGGAGGAGTATAGGGATACGATGACCTCCTTTGATCTGTATGTGAACCCCTTCATGATAAGGTGGGCAAGGTAGAAAGTCTTTCTAACCACTTTGGCAATGTGGGTGTCAAATGAGAGGTCACTATCAACTTGGGTCCCCAGGTCTCTGATTACTTTTTCCGTACTCAGTGGGTTACTGTCTATGTGATAATTTGTGGGTACTTTGTTTTTCCCAAAGGGGATGACTATACATTTCTTGGCATTCAGTTTAAGGCCATGATTCCAGCACCAGTTGTCCGTTTCGGTAAGGCCTTTCTGTAGGATGTATGTGTCAGCTGGTATATCGACTATGGTGCCTAGTTTGCAGTCATCTGCGAACTTTGTCAGCCACAACCCTCCCATGTTTGCTTTCACATCTGAGAAATAAATGCCGAACAAGAGGGGTCCCAGGACAGAGCCCTGTGGGACATCACTTGTGACTGGCTTTGAATCTGACACGGTTCCTGCAATTTTGACTTTATGGGTTCTGTTCTTTAGCCAGTTTGCAACCCATCTTGTGACATATGGATTTACATTTAAGCTGTTTAGCTTGTCTATGATGCCTGAGTGGGGTATTGTGTCGAAGGCTTTAGCCAAGTCCAGATAGGCTCTATGGACTGCCTTGCCCTCATCAATGGCTCTAGTGACTGTTTCGAAAAAGTCAACCAGTTCAAAAGGCAGGATCTGCCCTTTACAAAGCCGAACTGGGTGGGATCGAGTGTCTGTAGGTCCCCAATGTCGTTGTTTATGAGTTCCATAATAATTCTTTCCATAGCTTTGCAGACCAGGCTGGTTAAGCTTATGGAGCAGTAGTTCCCAGGGTCTGTAGTGGAGCTTCCCTTGTGGAGTGGGACCACTGTTGCTGTACGCCAGTGTTCAGGTACATATCCTGTAGTAAGGCTAAGGTTAAATAGCATTTTTATATGCGGGTTTAGCTCCTCTTGGAGTTCACGTATCACGCAGCCGGGGATACCATCAGGTCCCATTGATGCTGTGTTTTTTGCTTTGCTGAGGGCGGTTCTCATCTGGACATCAGAGATGACAGGGAGGTTACATTCAGCTGGGATAAGTATTTCTTCTTTTGGAGGTGAGGGAGGGGAGAAATTTGCACTGAACCTGTCTGCCAGAATGTTGGCAACATCTGTGGGTTCGGTAAATTTTTTGTCGTTGTGTACTATCTCTGAGCATATCTGAGGGTTTTTGCCCAGGTTTCTAACATAACTGAAGAATGCCTTGTGGTTATCTTTAGTGTCCTTGGCGATTTTTCTCTCAAAGTTGGCCTTGGATGTTTTTATGAGAGAACGTATCTTTCTACTAGTGCTGATCAGAGATGCCTTCCCTTTATGGGATTTTGCTCTGTCTTGCAGTAGCTTCCTTCTTTTGTTATACAATTTGTTTATGGCTGGGGTCCACAAGATAGGATGCTTACCTTTGGTGGAGAGGGTCTTGGTTTTATTTGGGATTGCACGATCCATGCATTCTTGGAGATGTCTGTAGAAAGCATTTGTGTAGGATTCAGCATTGTGGGATGTGGTTTCCATTGGCCCTGTGGGCTTAAATGATACCATCTCAGTCTTAAGAAGTGTAAAGTCGGCTTTTGAGAAGTTTCTCACTGTAGTCTTTTGTGCTGGGGGTGGAGGTGGTAAATGTATATCCAGGGTGATTAGTTTGTGGTCAGATCTCACCAGTGAGGGGAATACTTCTGGTGTGGAGCATTTTGTCCCCATGTTTGTGATGATCAGGTCTAGTATATTATCCCCCCTTGTGGGAGAGGTGACTAGCTGTTCCATTGCATTTGAGTTTATGAATTCCAGGAACCTTTGGGCTAGGGTGTTAGGGCTAGAATAGTGCACCCAGTCTATGTTAGGGTAGTTGAAGTCTCCCAATATGATGGTATTTGGTGAGACATTCATATCTTCCAATGTCTTCCGGAAGGCTGAGTGGGGTTCTTGAGATTGGGAGAGTGGTCTGTAACATGCAACCAGTTGTATAGCAGTTTTTCCTATGGTTAGCTGCACCTGGATGGTCTCCGATGCTTCATGAGCTGCCACTAACCTGGAGGTGTGGGTATCCTTGATTAATATGGACACTCCCCCTCCCTTTGTGGTTCGGCCCGGGTTTTGGGGCCGAAAAGCATGATACGAGGTAAAGCCTGGTAGCACTGAGGTGCTCTCAGGAGCCTTGAACCAGGTCTCAGTTACTGCACAGACATCGATGTTCTCGATACTGAGGAGTGCTTTGAGAGCCTGCATCTTGAGATTTAGACTTCTGGCATTGAGCAGCATTACCCTTAATTTTTTTCCATTTTTGTTTTCTAAGGAGGTGGGGTCGTCTTTTGAGCCTTGCCTAAAAAAGGCACTATGGGGGTGGCAAGAGCCTTAGCCAATATCCGGAAGCCCAGTGGTGACAGGTGCAACCCGTCCCTTGTGAAGCAGTGTGGCTTGTCCAGCATGTCTTCCCAAGCAGACAGACATTGGATCCCCCTAGAATGACACCAGTAATTGAGCCAATTATTAAAGCTGATCATCTTGTCTTTGTATTGTGGCATCATTCTTGGTGAGGGCAAGATGCTGCTCAGGGTCAGGGTCATACCAGCCTGGGCTACATAATCAGAGAGCTCCTCTATGTCTCTTTTCATGTAGTCCAAGGAGGTAAGTCTCAGATCATTCACGCCGGCATGGACAATGATGGAGTCATATTTGTACGTGCTTTTGAGTGACCTGAGTGCGTGTGTTATATGGCGGATCCTAGCCCTCGATAGGCAGCTTACCATTACCCTCTCCTTGCTCAGCCTGGTAAGTGGGACGTCAGTGTGTCTGACTATAGAGTCACCTATCACTAGTGTATCAGGCATAGTGTTTGGCCTTAAGGGCTGTGATTTATTGACACACCGATTTATTGAAGTATGTGTTGCATGTGTTATGTTTTGAGGTGGTGGATTTTTGGGTGTCTGCTTCGGGGGCCTCTGTTGTTTTGGTAAGTTTTTTAATAGAGCCTCCAAGTATGTTTTTGTGTTATTATGTGTTTGATTTGCAGTTGAGGTAGGTGCATGTGTGACTGGGTTTGTTGTGTGTGTGATTACTTTATCCTCCTGACTGGTCTTGCCAGTCCTGAGTTGAGAGAGTTCAGCCTCCAGTTTGGCTATATAGGTGCATCTCTCACATGTATTTGTGTTTGTTGGGAGGAGGAGAGGGTTGTCTGTGTACATGAGACAATTATAGCATTGTCTCAAGATTCCCAGATTAACCAGCTGAACAGGAGAAGATGCTAGCAATCTACCACTCGACATGCTAGAATATTATAAGAGAGTGCTGTACCTTTAAGGGAAGTGGTTGGGGTGGTAGGTGGATGTAGTGCTACTTAAATTTGAGAGTGCTTACTTAGAAGAGAAGCTTTGAGAACAAGTGCTAGGCTTATAATATAACGAGTGCACTGGTTATTCTAAGAGTAGAGCTTTCTAAGGGAAAATTTGAAGACAAGACTTGGCGGAGCCAGTAGAGTTTAACCCTGTTTAATCGGTGCTGCGCTATGAGCACAATCGCTCAAAGCCGCGCAAATGCGGATTTTAAAAAGGGAACTTCAAAAGAGCTAGAAATGGTCCAGAACAACCAATTAATACAGCTCTTGTGCTGAGGTCACTCCTTCAGGGACAGATAGGCTGCTCAAGGCTCCCCACTCCCACTGGTGAGCAAAGAAACTTCCTTCTATCCAAGTAAGGTAATGGACAACACAGGAACTACACCACAGCCCAGAATACAGCAGAGCCTGTAAACTGGTCTAAACTAGTCGAGGAGAGGTGGGAAAACAAGGATTATTTTTTGTTTTTGTTTTCAGATAGAAAGCACACAGAAATACAGAAGGCAGTAATAAATCAGTTACACAGGCTAGCACACTTTAGTGGGCAGCCTCAACAGTTAAATTAAACAAACAAACAACAGATTTTCGACCAATTTTCTACCAGGTAAGATTTTAAGTGCAGATACTATATAATGCAGCAAACAGTTAAAAAAAAAACAGTATAAGGTTGTTCAAAATAATCAAGAGAAGGTATTCAAAGTAAAAAAACAGAAAAAATACTTAAACCAGGAAAATATTCGCTTTTCTCAGTTCTCTGTAGCTAGGACCACTCTGCAGGACCACGTGGAGCTGTCTCTGAGTAGTACAGCCAGAAAAAAAAATGCTCTGTGGCGGATTTTAAACAGGGAACTTCAAAAGAGCTAGAAATGGTCCAAAACAAACAATTACTACAGCTCTTGTGCTGAGGTCACTCCTTCAGGGACAGATAGGCTGCTCAAGGCTCCCTACTCCCACTGGTGAGCAAAGAAACTTCCTTCTATCCAAGTAAGGTAATGGACAACACAGGAACTACACCACAGCCCAGAATACAGCAGAGCCTGTAAACTGGTCTAAACTAGTTGAGGAGAGGTGGGAAAACAAGAATTATTTTTTTGTTTTTTTGTTTTTCAGATAGAAAGCACACAGAAATACAGAAGGCAGTAATAAATCAGTTGCACAGGCTAGCACACTTTAGTGGGCAGCCTCAACAGTTAAACCTCAAGTTAAGCCTCAACAGTTAAATTAAACAAACAAACAACAGATTTTTGACCAATTTTCTACCAGGTAAGATTTTAAGTGCAGATACTATATAATGCAGCAAACAGTTAAAAAACAGTATAAGCTTGTTCAAAATAAGCAAGAGAAGGTATAAAAAAACAGAAAAAATACTTAAATCAGGAAAGTAGTCGCTTTTCTCAGTTCTCTGTAGCTAGGACCACTCTGCAGGACCATGTGGAGCTGTCTCTGAGTAGTATATGAGTTTATATGTTGTTGGTTTGGTTGGTGCACGCTGTGTGGTGTGAGTGCTGAAAACTTGCTTAATGTCAGATGAACTGAGTGGTGAGCGAGAGAGGCCAGATTCTAGGTTTTTAATATAGATGCATCTCTCACATACTGAATTTGTGTGAACTAGAAGAAATGGGTAGTCAGTGTACATGAGGCAATTGCTACCTTGCCCCAGGATGCCCATGTTGACCAGGCTGGCTGGAGAAATTGTGGGAAATTGTCCATCCATCATGCTAGGTAAGTCTTAATGTTGTCAAAAACAGGGAGAAGGCAGGATAGACCAGGTAAAGTAGAGAAGAGGAAAAGAGGTAAAAAAATATGAATAGTGGGAAAGATCTATGTTGGTACCCCAAGAGCTTTGCTGAGTGTATTTCCTGAATGTATCACCTGTCAGTGAGGCACACTCATGAGAACTCACTGATGGAGCACCAGCTATGTACTAAGGGAAAATTTGCTGACAGAAATGTTTGCTTGTATAACCGCCAAGGGTAACCACCTATGCATGGCATTGTGCGATGGCACACTTCACAAAAACATGGGCCTTGTGTACCAATGTAAGCAAATGGAATTAAACAAATGAACCAATAAAAAGCTCAAAACTGAGCACTGTTCCAGTAACCTTCAATCAGATGAGTTCTAACTCCACGCTTCTGATATGAGGATGCAGGGGGAACTCTTCCAACAAAGGATAGCCTGGTTTTAGTGCTCAAATTACCCAAAACAGAATACTACAGCAATTAGAATTCAACAAAACAGAAAAAGCAGCTCAAATAGGCAATGGTACAGTTAACAAATACAGTTCAAAAGGGTAACACAATAATAAGATCTACTTAAGTTTTGTAGAGAACAGTAGATGCCTTGGAGTGATCAGTTCATAGGTTCATAGGTTCAGAGGTGTTTACTAGGCTAATGACCACAAGGGCCTTTTTAAGCCTAGCTATGCATCCAAAATCTCTGATGAGTTCTGATACCCTTGATAAGTGTAAGAATGGACATGGGAGATGAACCATTTATAGGTTACCTGTTTGCATCAGAGACATAGGTGCCAAACCAGGGATAACTTTCCATTTTCCCATCCAATTGTCCAAGTTGCACTTGAATTGGATTAGGGAGGAACTCTGCTTAACATTTATGGGAGCCTGTTCCATAGATGGGGTAGTCTCTGGGGGGGTTCCTATTGCGTGATCAAAAATTGTAAACAGTGAACGCGTATTGAGCGAACCCGATTGGTCAAAACATTGAAACGTTGCACGCGTAACATGGACATCACTGTAGGGAATATTTTCCCTTTACTTCAATGCAGTGTGATCTTGGAGTAGGAATATTTAAGTAACGGGGGTGTGGCGGGCACAGTGTTTAGGTAAGTATAGTTTTTTATTTTTATTTTTTTTCCATATTTTTGAAATTTCAAACATCGCTCATATGGTGTCGAGGATATGGTGTTCGATGTTTGAAACTTTCAAAAGTATAATATAGACCCGTCTCTGGGATACATACCTCTCTCTCTCCAGGTTCTATTTATATCACAGGCAAGATTTAAGTCTTCAGAATGGGTAATTCTGGTGCTGTTTGTTTTGTGGATATGCAGGAGGTCCATCAGAGTGGGATCTAACAATCCCCTGTTATAGCTCTCCCCTCAAAAGCCTGTAGGAGACAGAATACAGGGGCAGGGCTTTGAGGTGGTCTGCATAAGACATATAACCTATGCACTGCATTCTTTTAGTGAGGAACCTCTGTGGATGTTCAAGTTGTCAGATATGTCTGGTTAGGTACATACCAAAGAGGGCATTGTACTCAATGATAGGTCTGATGAATGCTGAATACAGTGAAACAATAACTTTCTTGGACTTAGATACCATACCTTTGTTTATAAGTTGTGCAGCATAGATTGATTTCCTCACCACTGTAGACACGTGATGATCAAAGGATAGATTACTCTCTATGTGTGTCCCTATGTCCCTGACTACTGAGACAATTCTAAAGGGTGTGTTGTCAATATGATAGTTGCCAGGGATGGATGACTTCCCAAAGGTTACTATTATGCATTTCTTGGCATTTAGTTTTAGCCTATGACTCTGTCACCAGTTGTGTGTCTTTTTCAGCCCCTCCTGGACAACATTTGTGTCAGTGTGAGATTCAATGACAACTCCTAATTTGCAATCATCTGCAAATTTAATCAGCCAAAGATCACTGACATTGGCTTCAACTTCAAAGAAGTAAATGCCAAACAGGAGCGGTCCATGAACTGATCCCTGAGGGACTCTACTTGTGACTGGCCGCTTTGTAGAGGTGAACTCCCCAATTCTAACTTCTTGGGTCCTGTCTGTGTGCCAGTTGGCTATCCACTGGGTGACATACAGGTTTGTACCTAACCTCTTGAATTAATCTGCAACAGAGCAGTAGCTGGCCGCCAAACTGTGGAGAGTTATGGAACCTGACAAGGGTGAGGGGATCATTTTGGTTGGGAATACTGATTACATTACACGTATGCTAGAATCATTTCATGACACAGACAAATATATGGAAGCAACTCACAATGAAGTTATGATTACACATAGGAAAATAAAACTGTTCCTTGAAGATGCATTATATCAAGGTGTAATCTTGGAAGACTTGTTTAACTTTCTTAAAAATGAACATCCTGTTATTCCCCAGACATTTGGGATTCCCAAAGTGCATAAGGATATATGTAATCCATTGTATAGAGTTATTATTGCAGCCCAAAGTAGTAGTACTAATCCATTAGGCATTTTTATAGATAGATTATTCAAAAACACAATATTTTCAATTTAGTACCTACTTGGGACTTTTTATCTAGGATAAGACGAGACTGGTATAGTGAAAATAGCTGCTTTTCTACTATGGATGTAGTTGACCTTTTCACATCTATTCCCCACAGTGAGGGATTATATCAATTTAGAAAGGCTATTACCAACCTCACCAGTTTGAGCAGTATTATGGTGAACTTTTCAGTGGATGTGATGGAAATGATTTTAATGAAAAACTACTTTACTTTTAAATGTAGTTTATTTAGACAGATTAAATGAGTAGCAATGGGGGCTAGTTGTGCCCCCATTTATGCTAACCTTGTAATGTACTCATGGGAACAGAAGTATATTTTTATCCCTAGATTTCAAAGCAAGTGGACAGTTTATTTACGTTACTTCGATGATGTTTTCATTTTATGGAAAGACAACATGGTCAATAATAATGATATGAGCAATTTCTTAGATAGCACATCTTCCTTCTTGAGCTTCACTGTTACAATTTCAGACAACACCATTAATTTTTATATGTCACCCTAGCAAAGGATTTTGACAAAAAAATGTTCACCTCTAGGATTTACAGAAAAAAACACTTTCTCCAACAATTATTTAGATTAATATAGTCAACACCCCAAGTATACAAAAAGAATATCTTTAAAGGCCAGCTAGTGCGAGCAGTGAGAATGAGTTCCAGTTGGGACATATTTAAAAGAGAACTTTGTCTCATTATTAATATATTTTCAGAGAGAAGGTATCCTAGAGATCTCATGTATAGGATAAGCTGTGAGGTATCTCAGGCCTGGGGTACAAAGTTTAAACCACTTTTAGGGGTTGGGAAGGAGAATGGGAACTTTCCCACTCCACAAGTTGATTTTGAATTCAATTATAATATGGTTTTATCTTTTGGAGATGGACATAAAGACATTATGAATATAATGAAAAGGAACTGGGTGATTTTTAGAACAAATAGTGACTTTCTCAAAATTATTGGTGAAAATCCAGGTTTTGTACTCAAAATGGGCAAGAATCTAAAATATTTATTTGAACATCCAATACAAATTTGCATGCTTAACAGCAAGGGAACCAAGAAGTGTGGAAATTGCCCACAATGTAAATATATTTTTGAGGAATTATATTTCTCTCACTCGAATATGTTAAAACCTATATTTTTTAAACATGGTAATTGTGCAACAAAAGGTTCAGTTTATTTAGCAATATGTATGACATGTAACTATTATTATGTGGGAAAAACTAAGAGACAACTAAGAAAACGCATCTACGAGCATATTTATGCTATCACTTGTAGAAATGAAAATAATGCACTTTACAAGCATTCACTTGGTTGCCAGGGTTTCTCTAGATTTAAGTTTGCTATTATTGACATTATTCAGAAAACAAATAGAGGTAGTTGATGGGAATTGCAAACAGAAAAAAGTGAATTAACATGGCAATTAAAGCTTAATGCCACTACAGCACCAGGAATTAATGAATATATCTCAATCTTACCTGTGTTAAAATACAAAGCTCCAAAAAGATAATTTAGCGCATATTTCTATTTGTGTTATATGTTTTTAAACACACTTTTTAATATTTAAGAGTTATTTTTAAGGAAATTCATTATAATACAGATTTTACTAATCCACTTAATTGTTAATTTGATTGATTGCACTATTTAATGATGGTTTACTACTGTGTTAATTTATTCTGTTGAAGTCTTGGGACTAACTGAGACGAAAGCACTAAATAAATTGTTTGTTCATGAAGTTTTGTGGAATTGCCTGATTTGATATACTGCAGGGACCAGTTTTGTACTGTTGGGATTTGTGAGCCACAGTTCATCCGGTTATTTCTTTATTTGTTTTATTTACTGGGTGAGTTGTCTCATTTTTTAGTTGGAAGCTGTGGAGCTTTGTAAAAACAAGTGCAATAGCATGGAAATGCTGGGCTTATGTAGCAAACGAAAGAAAACAGAATTATATTAATCAATAAAAAGCTGAAAACTGAGCCCTGTTCCAGTGCATGATCCTGCCAAGACGATGCAGGGGAACCCTATCCAATAAAAGATAGCCTGGTTTTAGTGCTCAAGTTGCCAAAAACAAAACTAGATTCAGCAGGTCTGAATCTAGTCTATACTGCAGCAACTAGAGTGCAAAAAAAATAGAAAAAAGCAGCTCAAATAGGCAACGGTACAATAAAAAAAAACAGTTCAAAAGTACAATACAGTGATAAGATCTACTTAAGTTTTGTGGAGAACAGTAGATACCTTGGATTGATCAGTTAGCAGAGAAGTAGCTGATCACCATGCTCTGTGGAGCTTCAGCTACTGATGCTGTTATGCTTAATATGGATCCAGTCAGGTAATCTGTAAATCTCTTCATTTAAAATGGGTGGGTGCAGGTGCAGTGCCATCATTTTATGTTGGAAGCCTGCATTTGCATATTCTGTGTTGAATATTTGCATGAGTTTTCTCATGTACTTGCCCATATGCTCTCATGCAGGTTTGAGTATTGTACGCCTGCATTATCCATGTCTTTGGACTGCGAATACCTTGTATCCGGAAGCTTCTCACATTGTTTTGCACTGTGCATTGTGCTACATATGTATGAATTCCAGACACAAAAGTGTAATCCAAGTTTAACCCATTGGAATAAGAGAAGGATTTTGCAGTTGAAAACTTTTTTTGTAATTCATAGCAAAAGAAATGACACTAAGTATGTTTCTGATGACCTCATGTAAAAGTAAAAAGTATATAAAAAGACACATCTCTACAAATGACCAAGATATACTGAACAAAGAAATATATTAAGCGCTTTCATCTTTATCTGAAGAGGACTTCTCTATAGATAAAGATGAAAGCACTTAATATATTTTTTGGTTCATTACGTCTTGGTCATTTGTGGAGATTTGTTTTCTTTTAAATTATAGCCTACAATTTAGTGCCTAAGTTCAGAAACACATTTTTTACTCTGGCACAGTTCCCAGAATACATTCCTTTAAATCCAGTCTCTGTGCTAGATTATAAAAGTACAAGACATTTTCTTCTTTCAGGTTCCAGTTTGTAACTCCTTTATGTAGGTGGAGGTACATAGGAGGTAGCACTGTTTCCTTTACATTATGTTCTGTATTCAGTATTTCCATTAGCACCTTTCTGCATACCATGATATCTGTGTTACTTTTCATATTTTCAGTTTTTATGCTGTAAAAATGTTAACAGTTGTTATAAGCTACTTAGTCAATTTTTCCTGTTATTGCTTCTATACTGGGGGTTGCATGAAGCAGGGCCGGTGTTAGCATTTTGGGGGCGTCTAGCAAATGTCAAGTTAGAGGCCCCCTAGGCACTATCCGTACAAGTATCACCCTGTCACTGCCACTCCTTCTAAGCAATCTTTTATTTCATCCAGCAGACTTTTACAATGAGTAGACAGACTGACCTGTAGCTACAATGTTCTTACATTCCAACAGACCTGTGTACCACACTATGTTGTCACATCCCACAAAGGAACATTCACAGTTACTGGCATTTAGTTGGAACAGTGATACAACAACTCTATGTACAAGGCTGGACTTGGGTGAAATGGCACCCTAGACACTGCCTAGTTTTTCAGCACCAGCCCCGTCCCCCACACACATACATATCCTCCTGTGCTCCCCTCTGTTTCTCCCCATCTTGGGCTCCCCATACAATGCACATTACTTTTTTCTTCTTTTTTTTCACAGTTTGCCTTATTCGTCAGATTTTTCAAGAAGCTATAGCTTTCTGTATTTTCTGATGTGCATTTTAAAGTTTTTTTTTCTTTTAATTCAGCCTTTTCATTCAATAATGGCTTGAACAGAAACTACGATTAAGGAAAGAAATTCGCTGTTGTTGTTCAGCTTTAATTTTCCTTACATCCTTTCAACACACCTTTCCTGACCAAGGCAGCATAGTAATAACCATTTAGGAAATAACTCAATTAAGCTGGTGCCCCCAGCTTCCACAGGGTTTATAAATACTCTGAGATATATTTTAAAGCAGCCCTCCCAACCATTTAATCCAACTGTGGCCTAAAGAAAAATCGTGAGTAAGAAAATCATTTTGGTCTTCTTTGTTTTTGTCTTGCAAGGAAGATAAGACAACTGTTGTGAGGATACACAGACTCAGGTCCTATCCGAGAATACTACCTGCCAGCCTAACTCCCCCATAAAATACAGTTATTGCCTATGCATTCTTCTGGTGTTAGACTAAGATGAAAGTAACAGCTCAAATTGCCACAGTCATGTACTCCAAATGATTCCTGACATACATACATATATATATATATATATATATATATATATATATATATATATATATATATATATGTGTGTGTGTTTATGTAGCATGCTTCCTCACTCTACACCCATAACCCCCAAAGATAGCCACCTATATATGTGCCTGATGTGCGATTGTGAGGAAAGTGAAAAAAGAATGATTACAGTAATGTATTCTACTTTGTTGCTGCTAGACAGTACACTGCCCCTACACAAGCTTCAGTAACCTTCTTTGTATACCTCTCAGGCCTTTAAGAAAAGTAAAAGAAACAATGGCCACACTATTCCCAGCTCAAACACAAGCTATAATGACCTTCTGTGCAGAACTCTAAGGTTGGACTGTGATGAAACTTAAAGTAGTAATAACCACACACTCCCCTGCCCAGCATCCCCCCCACATAACTTACAGTAATGTTCTGTAAATCAACATCTGAGTAGGACTAGTATTAGAATGGGTACAGTTGAGAGCAGGCGCCATTATTAGCTTTATCCTAACAAAGATACATCTCAGCCCTGTTCAGGTTAAAGAGTGCAAACAGAAAATTAATAATTTTTTTCCTCCTCATTTTTCTCCGACCAGCAACTGCTTTAGTGGGAGACCACACACAGTGATGATTAAGGAAGCCTCTCTGTATCCATTTATACAGTCTGGGGAGTGGGGCCAGTAGACTCCTAGAAGATTTAAGTGTCTGAATATTCTGTGATATAATTTATGCCTTACTTTTTAGATGTAATTACTTGTTAGCTGTATTTGTATTGGCACCCAGAAATATAATGTATGTGTCCTGTCATTAATGGGTATATACCTATATATATATATATATATATATATATATATATATACGCACACACACACACACACACACACACACACACACACACACACACACACACACACACACACACACACACACACACACACACACACACACACACACACACACACATGCACATATATATACATATATGTACAAACACACATAAGCCATAGCAATGCTAGTTTTTTTTACTTATTTCAGCAAACAAATACATTGTGCAACACTGGTACTGCCACACTAGATCAGCGACTGCTGTTTAGCATTACCAGACAGCTGCAGAGAAAGTAATTTTTATTTTCCTCATTGCAGAGTAATGCATACCTGTCACTGTCCCTGATTTCAGAGACGTTTCCTGATTTTGCCACATCATTTTGCTCTGTCCTTTATAAACATTTGATTTGCAGGTAAATCATTCAGTATTACACAATCAATAAATCCAGACAAGAGTTTTATACTTCTTATAATACAAAAATACATGTTGATGCAAAAGGTTTTATTCTATTAACTTTGTAACTAAATTAGAATAATATTTAAAACATATTCCTTATTTTGAGCCTTTATTCAGTTGTTATTTTTGGCACTGAGCAAAATTCTTAAGCAAAGAAGTTGAGAGTTATAGCATCTGGTGTTCTGCCAGTATTTATAAAATTCCCTGAAAAAGAAAACCATCTTGCACTGAGATCAGTCACTCTGGGCTGCTGATCTCAATAGTGCTTATCTTGCTCAAGTTCATTATTATCTTTAAAGTAACAGGGTCACATCACAACTCTGATCAGATTAAAGAGCATTATCAGTAAATTAGTATATTTTCCCCCTCATTTTTCCACAACTAACAGCAGCTTTTGTGGGGCTCCACACAGTCAAGCATGGTTACAAGGCTTCTCCTTCACCACAGGTATTGTGGGTACCTAACGCTGACTATTTTTGGTAGTTTTAGTGCAGAATATCTACCAGCAGGGTGTAGCTAAGCCAGGGGTACTATGTCAATGGTTAAATATCTAATGAAATTGTGAAGCCTGTTACTTGATACAACACAGTTACTATAACTAGCGATATCTTATCTTTCAATTTTAAAGAATAGTTAAATAAGAGTTATTATGACCCCTTTGGTTTATTAAGTACACCTGATTGCTGTATTAGTCTTTGTTGACTCAAAAGACATGTTACAAAATATTAAGATAACATAACTTGCTTTGGTTGGGGGCCTCCCAGGAACAGGGTCCCCCAGCAACCACAGGGTTCGCTGGTGCCTAAAGCCAGCTATGCACGAAGCCTACACAGAGTTTACAAGTTAGTGCAATGAGCAGTAGCACTAATCTCATATTCATGCTGCTCATCATGCTTACATGAATACAAGCACAGTTTTGTGGCCCGCAGCAGTTTTTCTGTCCAGGAAATCTTGCAGAGCAGTACAAGCACTGAAAGAGGATGCATTTAAGCTTGCTGACAAGCAGACTTGCTCTGCGAGGTTCTGCAGACAGCCACAATAACTATCAGGGGTAAAAATATTGCAATGCTATCAGTAATAACATAGTACAGAAGAGTGTGCTCATTGCAATGTACATTAAAAATTATTATTGGAATAATAAAATAATCAAGGGAGGGGTGGGTTAAACATGAAGGGCAAATACAAGGAAACGTATACTGGGCAGGGTAAGTGTGCTCATGAAAATGGGCACAGACATGTATGATAGGAATGAATAATGAGTAACTGACCATGGTAAGTATGTCAATGTCTCCAAAATAGGATATGTACATTTTATGTACACTTCCAGCACAAGTCAGTAGCATGACATTAAGTACATAGCACAGTACTTGAATGTAGAGACCAAGTGCCAAACAGTTACCGAAACTTAATAAGATGAAAGCACTTGTAAGGACAACCTCCAAAGAGAAAGCCAAAGTGTCAGCCAAATTCTTTCTTAATCCACAGTAAACGCAATATAAAAAAATGATCTTCACAAGAATTGTAGTCCACACATAAATGCCTTAACTTATTCACCATGTTTTCGTCCACATTTGAACTTCATCAGATGTATGCAAAACCCTCAATTTTCATGTCCTTATATAAAAAATTCATTTAAAACCAACCAATCCCACTATCTTTTTAATAAATTAATTAAAACCAATCTTGTTTTTTAAAAGCACACTGCTCAGTTTTGTTGAACATATGAACCAGTATATTACAGTCATAACAGGGGCAAAGGAAACCTCAGGAACAATTGGAACCGGTGGTGAGGATACAAGGACAGGAGAGAATAATGGTGCAGGACATTAAACATAGTTTCAAAGGGTTCATCATTTATAACTACAGTAATGTACAGATCAGTGAACACCATTTCAGTTATTTCTCAAAGGTTTCAAATTCATTCCTAAAAAAGGCAAACATTAGTAAAACAGTTATAGACTTGAAGCTCTTTTTTAGGAAAACGAGGGAAAAAGAGAAACTTTGTAGAAAGAGCACCTTTAACCCACCACTACATCCACAGTTGAAAAACTTACCCCCAGATTCTAAAAAGCTTGCACAGCATGCAAGATCGATGCAGGCGCTCAAGCAGGCAATATGTCTGCCGTGTGATCCAGGAACAGCCTGCAGGGGCATGAGTGCTCCTGCACTAATCCTGCACGGACGAAGCCCTTGTATGCAAATCCCCCCATTTGCAGGAGAAATCTATGCAAATGAGGTGATTTTGCAATCCAGGAAGCTTGCAACCATCCGTGCAGGACTCGTGCTATCTGCAGAAATGTACTCGGTTAGTAACCGAGTACATTTCTGCAAAATCAAAAACGCAGCTGTGACAGCTCCAAATAACGGCTGCATATTATGTAGCAAAAAAACCCCCCAAAAATCAACTTTTATTTTTTTTTTTTGCCGATCTCGGCTGTTTAAGCATAGGGCAGCGGTGCGCAAACGGGATCGGGGGGAAAATAACAAAATGAGCCTAAATTAAACATTCTAACTAAAATCAGTATTCTGACATGCAAGTCAATGGCAGGCAGAAGATAACAAGGCCAGTGAATAGTGGTTGCTAAGGGGAGAGGCTCGGTGTGAGACATGTAACTATGCATTAACAGGAAATCCTATGCAAATGAGGGGAAGGATAGTGAATGCCAGTTTTCCCCAGCATGTAAGCCAGGTCCTAAAAGTGTAAGTGCAGGAATAGCTTGGTGCAAGCTTAGGAGTTAGGTGACATCATGGGGGTGTGTGTCAGGCATACTGTAAGCGGAGTGGAGCCCGGTGACCCGGGTTTGCTCCTAGCTTAGCACAGTTAAGCTAGGGGTGTGTCTAAACCTGCCTAGCACTCTTTACAAAGTCTAAGCGGATGTGAGCACAGTGCACCAGGTTTTACAGGAAGAAAAAAGAAGTTAAATCAGGAAATAGCATCAGTGTGCACATTTGAGCACTCTGTTTGCGTAGCATGCACACGGGCTTAAACAGGAAGGCAATGGGTAGGGAAAACAGCAGTAGGAAGGTAATCAAGGAGAACTAGCTTAGCTGGCAGGTGAAATGTATCAGAATCAGCCAATTACACAGGCAGCAGACCAGCCCAGCCCAGAACACTACTATAAACTAAACAAACAGCATCCCCTCTGGTGTTTCCCACACTCTACACCACCAGTGTAAACAAGTGGGGAACTTTTAACTCTCACAACAGCAAAATGATAGGGGCTGCAATAGCTATCATACAAACTGTGGAAGAGTCTGAGGGTGGTGAGGATGTGAATGCTGTTGACCAACCCACAGTGAGGAGACAGAGAAGAATGTACAGACCCAGGGTAACCTACCAGGGGCTACATGAGCTCGAGATAGTGGAGCACTATAGGGTGAACAGGGACCTCCTACAGAAAATTGTTGAGCTGTGCCGGCCACGCCTGACACACAGAACTAACAGAGGGGAACCCATCCCAGTGGATACCAAGGTATGTGTAGGCCTAAGAATACTAGCTACAGGTACCTTTCAAAGGCCAACTGGGGATATGATGGGGATTTCACAGGCATCAGCATCCAGGGTACTCCACCAGTTTCTATCTTCCATGTCAGCACATGTCGGTGAGCACGTATATTTCCCCAACACCTGTGAGCCATTGTCCAGCGATATGCAACTGTTCCACCAAATAGCAGAATACCCTGAGGTAGTGGGTGCTATAGACTGCATGCACATATGCATCAAAGCCCCACCCAGTGAGCGGGTTAGGATCTACATCAACCACAAGGGCTTCCCCTCAATCAACTGCCAGGTCGTGTGCGATGCTCAGGGCATAATAATGAATGTGTGTGCTAGTTGCCCTGGAAGCTATCATGATTCCCACATCTGGCATCTGATGCAGCTGTACCAGAGATTTGCCAATGGGGAAATCCCTCATGGTCATCTAGTGGGGGATGCTGGATATGCACTGCAGCCGTGGCTGATGACACCCATCAGAAATGCACACACACCCAAACATGAACTCCATAATGAGGCACACGCACAGACCAGAATTATAGTAGAGCATGTATTTGGGATGCTCAAGTCACAGTTCCAGTGCCTGGATACATCCAGTGGAGCCTTGCAGTACTCACCAGCTACATGTACCCAAATTGTCCTTGTATGTGCCATGCTACACAATATGATCCCATGGAAACAGCTGCAGCAGTAACAGCATGGGGCAGGGCCACATAGCCCCCCACCATTGCCAAGGCCTGCAGAGGCACAGAGTGACTCAGAGGAGGAATAACCTGAGCCTGCCCCAGTAGGCAGAAGGAGGCATGCCCGTATGCCCTGGCCTTGGCAAAGAGTCAATGCATAGCATATACACTGACACAGGAGGGACCCAGGGAATAACACCTCTCTCTGACTCTCACATATCGTAAAAGGGATGCCAAAAATTACACTACCTGTGCCTAACCATGTGTAGGGAGTGTACTATGTGCATCCAACATAGGCAGCCCTGCAGCCCCCACCCTCAGTACTGGGACACCCACAAAGTAAGTGACTCACACATGCCAGTCGGGGGGGGGGTCACATACCCAGCAACAGTCACAGCCAGTAGGACAGGTGTAGACAAACACAAATAAAGGCTGTGCTATGGTGTCTGAATGAGACCTATGAGTAACCCCCCCCCGGGCCTACACAGACAGACTACAGCAGGTCAGGCAGTGGGATGTCAGTTCTGAAGGGTAGGAAGTCAGAAACTAATATGTAGGTAATAAAAAGCTAAGATCTGTAGTACACTGGTACGCCTCTAGCCAGCACGATAGGTAAGACTACAGACTGAAATGGGGTACTCAACATACCAGTACAGTCCTAGCAAATGTGTACAAGTGTCAGGTGTGCCCCCCCCATCTGACATAGAAATGTACTCACAGTCAGGTGTGCCCCCTAATCCTGTGTAGAAATGTAGAAAAAGTCAGGTGTGCCCCCCCATTCCACATCGAAATATAGTAACAGTCAGGTGTGCCCCCCCAATTCTGTGTAGAAACGTAGAAATAGTCAGTTGTGCCCCCCTATCCCATGTAGAAATATAGTAACAGTCAGGTGTGCCCCACAATCCTGTGTAGAAATGTAGAAATAGTCAGGTGTGCCCCCCCATCCTACGTAGAAATATAGTAACAGTCCATGCCAAATGATAGACAGATACCCTGCAGAGACAGCATGCTACCAGTAGGTATACAACACAAAGGTCAGCACTGCAATACAAACTACTTGGACTAGATCTACACATTCACTACAGACGGCCATACTGGGTATGCCCACACACTTAGAGTAATGAAGGCAATGTCAGTCAACAACATACTGAAAGGTCATACTGGGCATGCTCACACACTTAAACACATGAAGGCCATGTCTGCAAACACCAGTCGACCAGACATATCTGGCATCCGCAGATGTTAGTGCAGACACTCCTCAGTATGCACCACACATGCTTTGCACACACAGTGGATAGGAATGCAGGCATATATGTAAGGACAACACACTATAATAAGCCAAAGGTAGACATACAGAGATGTGTGGAAGAGGGTGACTGTGACAAGGAGCCATCCAGGGCTCTCCCACCCAGCACACAGCCAAAGGGCCACAACCACATGAGGGTTTGATGTTACACACTGCAGATACTAGCCACCAGTATCTGCCAGCATTACAGAGTATGTGGTGCACATGCCAGCTGTGCATGACTGTTCAAGGAACTAGTCATCTAGCAGCTGTATACATGTACCTGTGGAATATGACCCAGGTTGTGGCTGCATGTGGCATGTGTCCCCCTAGATGACTGGGTTATGGCCCATGCATACACACTGCCCTCCCCATAGCCCCACTATGGCAAGCCTGCTGAGGTCATCTACTGTAAAATACACCTTTGGGAAAGTTGTATCCCAGTGATCTCCGTGGGGCATCCCATAACTGCATACTGCTTTAGTGTGATAAAATATGTGGGTAGGAGTTCAATTCCCAGACATGGCAACTGTGTATGTGTGTGTGTGTGTGTGTGTGTGTGTGTGTGTGTGTGTGTGTGTGTGTGTAGAGAGAGCAATGCTTATGAGGATAGTCACACACCCTGCAAATCAAATGCTCATCTTTGGCAAGGCTGCTGATGTCATTCACCTAGAAATACACCTCTGGGAAGGATGTAGCCCAGTAATCTCTGTAGCATGTGCCATAACTGCAAACTTCTGTAGTGTGATATAGATCTCTGTTATGGGTTCTATACCTGTGTGTGTGTTTCAATGTCTGTGTAGGGAGCAATGCATTTTAGGTTAGTCACACTCAGTACATTTCCAATGGCCTACTTTGGCAGTCCTGCTGATGTCATCCAATGTGAAATACACCTTTGGGGAAGGAGGTCTCCAGTAATCCCTGTGGTGTGTCCTATAACAGCTCTATGATGTAGTGTAATATAGACTTCTGTTAGTGGTTCTATACCCACGCATGTCGGTTGTGGATGTTTTGTGTGTGTTTCAATATCTGTGTGAGGAACAATGCATTTTAGGCTAGTCACACTCAGTACATGTCCAATGGCCTACTTTGCCAGTCCTGCTGATGTCATCCAATGTGAAATACATCTTTGGGGAAGGAATACACCAGTAATCTCTATGGCGCATACTATAACTGCGTAGTGCTGTAGTGTAATCAACTAGTTAGGTAGAGGCTCAACTCCCAGACATGACAGGTGAGTGTGTGTGTGTGTGTGTGTGTGTGTGTGTGTGTGTGTGTGTGTGTGTGTGTGTGTGTGTGTGAGTGTGTGTGTGTGTGTGTGCATTTGTAACTTGTATCCTGTGTGAAGGTGGGTGTGTGACACCTGGGCCCAATGTGGGGTGGGTTTTGCAAATGTCTTTTATGGTGGCCCTATATCACAATATCCACTGTACAGGGATAACAGATGTGAAATAGCCAAGAGGCTGGGGTGCAAATCCATACCCATACATGGGAATCACAGTTAGCAATCCCAGTATTACCCAGAGCGCACTCTCAACCCATGTCACATGCACACACACACACACACACACACATGCCGAGGTAATAACTAATACGTGTGTAGTACACTGCATATTGGTGACTGATAGTAACTATGTAGTGATTGCAGTGGCCTACAGAGGGTATGACACCCTGTCCATCTGTCCAATAGGCACATACATGCAGACAGTGCACATTCCGCATGTTCCCCACTGGACACCTGCAGCGCCTGTGGTGCCATCACATGTGACCCATAAAGGACATACCATGCCTGAAAACATGCCCTGTATGGACAGATGCCACTGAAGCCAGCGAATGCCATTAGCATGCTATCAATGTAGGTGCAGGGTTAACCTGCTGTCCATTACCAGTTTCCACCAGTGTTGGCCATGACTGGCACATCTGATAATAATCTGTGTACACAACATGGGCCTGACACCCCAGGTACAGTTCCACATGTCACTGTACATGCGTGAGGTGTGCACATCCCAGACACCATCCATGTCACGGACTAGGGAACACATACATGGCAAGCGATGCACAGCATTGGTCACACGCAATAGCCACCCAGATGACTGGATGGTGGATACAATACCCACCTGTGTGGGCAAATGCCGAAACCACAGGCTTGAGACACAATGCAGACCATTGTCATGTAGCCTGATGCCAAGGTATACCCATCACCTAGCCTTGTATAGCTGTCTGGCACAGTCGACCACCACATACCTGTGCAGAAATGCACCCATGCATGTCAGTACTGGCACCCTGTGTGTTTGTGTGTGTGTTGTATGATGCATATGATCACATCCAGACTCACTGCAATCTGCAGTGGCATACTGAAGCATGCTGTCTGATGTCAGATACCTCCCCATACCCTTTGCCCATATAACCTCTGTATGACCCGTGTGGTGCATGTGATACCTGCACAGTAATGTGTTGTGGCAATCTCACTAGTCATGAGCTGTATCCCTGGCCCTGCCAAGTGTGTCAATGTGTGTGCATCCCTGTGAGAGTGTGGTTGTGTTGACGCTGGCACCTGTTCATGTGGATAGGTACATGTACATCACCTACCATATGGCTACCATATCCCTGTTGCAGACGTCACTCACCATCACATATATATTCTGTGGACTCCGCAACAGGTAACCGATGTGGCACATCCAACAACTGCATAGGACTGTGATAGCATTGCATAGTCATCAGGGGTTTGATACCCTGTGCTGGTAGGTGTGTGACACAAACATGCTTAGGATTTACTCTCCCACCCCTCCCTGACTTGTCGATGCCTCTGTCTGCCTCTCTCACTCCCTCACTGGTGAATGTGGAGACCTACACTTGCTTTTCTTAGGCAGCATCATGTGTATTTTAAGTGATGCTCATGATCAGCTGATGGCCTCTGCATGAATTGCAGCCCTCCCCTAGCTGATTGCATGTGGAACAGCTGTGGCAACATTCCCATAGCCAATTGCATGGAAGCACACTACAGTATCTAAGAACATCATGTTTGTGTTGGTCCTTTTCATTCACTGTGAGCAGAAACTCTTTCTGTTGTTTGGCAAACAGCACCTCAGATGGACTGGGGATTTACCTCTGACAACATACACTGTGGAAACAGGCCAACACACAGAAGGGGGATGCGCCTGACCTGACTACACACTGTAAGTGCTGCTATACTGCATTCAGAGTAATGGTGGTTTAACAGAGTGTGTGCGGATATCGCTGTCCTACATGTATTAATACCTGTCATGTGCGTTGTATGTTTATGAGGACTCCCCATCTGTAGGGTCATCTGCAGACTGGGCAGTGTGTGGTGCCTTTGTTGTCATGTGTTACCCACAGAACATGTATCTGTGAACTTCAGAAGGTAGTGTGAGGATTGCAGTCTGTAGATGGTGAAAGCCATGACAGTTACTGACTTCACATCCCTCATAGGACATATGTTGCAACAAACCCTGTTACAACAGTAAATGTATGATGTTATCACAGCAATGTGTCAATATTTGCCCTGTGTATGTGCTTCCAGCCACAACTCAGTCAACCTTTGTACATATGTCATGCATTAAGAGGTGCATATGTGCTGTACATCATAATTAGTGACATCATATCTGATAACAAGCCAGTGAGATATCAGACTGCTACACGTGTTATATACAGTAGGGATTATATTTGAAGACATAACCTGGACATACTGTGGTTGTTTGTACAGTACTGAGGTCTGTGTACTTATGGTGAATGTCGACAGTGTGCATATTGTTAATATGTACCTTGGCCTGTGTACACACTGTGGTAGTTGTCATCGTCCTAGGTCCCATCTTATCTGATGTTACATGCTGCTCCACTGTATGTTACCATATTGGCTTACATGTTTGTAGGGCCATACACACACATGTCCCATACCACAGTCAGCCATAAGACCAAACTGTGTAGCGGCCCAGTATATGTAGGGTTAGAGTGTGAGTGGCACATATGAGGATGGTGTTGAACAGATAGTCCATATACTGTAATATTATATTAGCTTGCCATATGTGGCTGTGGCTGTGTTCTCATTGGTTGTGGTTATGCACTTTCACACAGGTGTATCTTACCCTGTGCTGTGACATGCCTGTACAGCCTGCTATAGATGCAGGTACATGTGCATTCCCACATAGGAGATGTAGGCCAGTGTTGAGGCAGTCTGCCTGTAGCCTGCACACTGCATTTTTACATGTCTAGCAGCTTAGTGTACTTATCCAGTGAGATGTCATGTGCAGATACTTGCCAGATATACTGCTGCTGGGCCTCCCTTAACAGTCATGTATGTCAGACAGAGCAGTGGGATGCTGTACAGATGTATGTCAATATCTAGTGGGTAGTATGTGGCCATGGCACCCCTGTACCAGCTGTTATTATGTGTCAGGCCAGACAGGGGTGTGTGAATGCATAACCTTTGATGGCATATGTAAACCAGTTATGTGCTATACCTATCTACATGGCTGTTAACAGCCATATTGTCAGGCATGGTACACATGTTTTGCATTAAAGGGTTCTGTGTATACCTCTGGACTGTATAGAGTGTGTCAGAATGTCCACACATATTGGCCAATATCTCTGCTGCAGTTGACAGGGGCAGTACCTGCTAGCAGTGGTACTTTACTGTGATATCCTTGAGATGTCTGCCAGTAGCCAATGGCACACATGTGGCAAGCAGATGTGACCTCCCACACACACCATGTCTGTGAAGACAATCCCAATTGCAGTAGCAATAGTATATAGACCTGTAATAGTACACAAATAAAAGTTTTTCCATTCCTGCAAACCTGTGTGTGGTGTTTTTTCCTATGACCTCTCTGTGGGTATATGTTGCAGGCAATGATTGTCATTTGTATGGGTGGCCCAAACAGTGTCCAGTTGTTCAAGTGTGATCTGTAGGCATAGTGGCTGTTCCATATTTTGTGCACCTTCTATATATGTATTTTACTGTACATATCTCTGCATGTGTATGTGTAGTCACATGTATATATATATATATATATATATATATATATATATATATATATATATATATATATATATATATATATACCTGTATCTGCATATATGTATCCTGAGGATATTGATAGCTTCCACATTATACATTTCCTATGGGAGCCAGACTGTACTGCATGATATTTTACCAATACCAGCCTGACATCATACAGGTAGGATGTAGTACTGTTAACATCTTGTGTCCATGTCATGTCAGGTCCTGGTTATGGGATCTGCAACACTTGGTAGTGTATTGCAGGGTGGACGTGTTTGGCTGTGGGGGGATATGCCTATTCGTACAAGACGTATATTGTTTGGGGCCTCTCAACCCCATTAATGGTGCATGTGTACATATTTGTTTTTGTTAATCTACCATTGCTGTCTACAGATGCATGGCCACATATACTTATATAGATATATATCTGCTTACATATATATGACTATGTTTGACCCTTGCTTTTGCTCTTGTGCTACATTTTTTATTATATGTTTGTATACACCTACATAGATATATATCTGTGTACATATATGTATCTTGTTGTGTATATGTAGACATATAGGTGTAGACATATATATGTGTCAATGTAGGCATTTGCATGTATATATGTTCATATATATTTTATATACACACACACATATATATATAGGTGTGTTATTATGCTGTGGTTCTGAATATATATATATATATATATATATATATATAAATATATAAATATATATAGATATATATATATATATATATATGTGTGTATATATATATATATATATATATATATATATATATATATATATATATATATATACATATATAGATATGTTGTATCTGTTTAGATATTGATATATTTACACACACACATACATACATCTAGATGTTGGTATACATTCTCTGTACTGTTGCATGACTGGGCTGGATGATATGTTTCTAAATACATCAGATTTATGTAGTGGTAAATCACTTTGTGTGTGGTGCCCAGCATCCTTGGTTTGAGCTTTACAGAGGCTGTTTATTGTGTTGCTGGACAGAAAACGGGCCATTGGATACAGAGTGATTATGGCACTTTAAAGCAGTTGTAAGCGGGTTTGAGCAGAGATAACCACTGCTAACTTCCAGTTAGAGTTTTTTACACTCAGTTAGCTTCTAGATTGCTTAATCTGTGTAGGCAGGACTTATTTGACGAAAACATTAGCTATAGATGTTATCGAACTTTTCACCTCTATACCAAGATGCATTATAGAGAGTGAATGGAATAAATTTAAGGAAATTTTAGACCTAGAAGGTATCTTTAACAAACCTCTGAAATTTATTTATAGAAAGGATGCCAACATTAAGAACATTTTGGAAAATAGCAGTAAAAAAACTGCAAAACAAACTAGGAAGAAAGAGACATTTAAATGTGGGGGGCGCCCACAGTGCCCCTTCGTTAAGACAGGTAACAGTGTACATTTAGAAAGTAGGAACAGAAGTATAAATAGCACAGGTTTTGATAAGTGTAACACATGTGGGGTAGTGTACCTAGCATTGTGTGGTGAATGCACATCATTCTACATTGGTAAGATGGAGAGAAAATTAAAAATGAGAATATATGAACATACATATGATATTAAGAACAGGAACGAAATTAATGCATTATATAGGCACTACATGACTTGTCATGCAACCACTTTCCAATTCTTTGTGTTAGAAGTAATACCAAAAGAACCTAGGGGGACAATGGGACACTAGGTTAGAGTATAGAGAACTTTATTGGAAAATAATATTAGAAGCCACCAAATCTCCTGGGCTTAATGAAGCAGTCTCCCTAGCCCTGTATTGAAGCTTAGAGCAGCAAAATTGTAATTGGCAATTTGGCCACTAGATGGAGCTCCCGCTGTGGAACTGCAAATATTTATGTATGTATTTAAAACTGCTGTTTTAAGTTGACAGTCATAGAGTCATATTTATGTTTGAACTGGGTGCAACAAAAGTTTGGTTTGCACAAACCAAATATATTTTATATATATTTCATATCTATTTTAATGTATTGTTAAATATATCTTGAAGATATTTATATATATATATATATATATATATATATATATATATATATATATATATATATGTATATATATATATATATATATATATGTGTGTGTGTGTGTGTGTGTGTGTGTTTAACTAAATTGAGCATTGTGTTTTTAAAAAAATAGGATTGGTTTTAATTAATTTATTAAAAAATAGTGGGATTCGTTGATTTTAATTGAATTTTTGTATATAAGGTGTACCTCTCAACCTGGAAGCATCAAAAATCTGGACAAGGCCCATGAAAAATAGTTACAAATCTGTACGCTGATTAACGTAAAATTTGCATACATAATTGCATAACCCCACCCACTCCAATGGAATTGTGGGATACCAACTTTCAAAAGCAAAATGAAGAACAGACAACCAAAATATGACACCAGAGTCCCCCTGCAGCCATTCCAATGTCCCATAACCTGGCTATTTCATTCCATTTACCATAAACACTAATGTGTGCATACTGCTTTACTTCTACAATGATTATTTGGATTTTATTTTTACATTTTATAGCACAATGCACAAACACTAATAGATATCTGCTAAACAAAGCAATACTGTTTCACAGTGAAAATAGACTTGGCATTAAAACTTCTCTGCCCTTGAAACTCACATTCATTGAAACAGCATTGAACCCACACCACATCCAAAGAAAATGCATCTGGCCAGTAGTGGATAAAGATTACCTTTGGGCTGTTTTCAAATCATAGGCCCCTAGCACACAAAACAAGAAACATACATGCGTTCTCTGATACACCTTCCTGTCCTGACTTTATTAAATTATATTCCTTGTATAATACAGCACACTTGTTAGGCTTCAGTTAGAGCGCATTTTAAATTTACTGTTTGAATATTTTTCCAGTAGGCAATGAAATAAAATGCATGAACCAGTAATGACAAAACTGCCCAAGTCAGAACATTTCCATCATAAAAGTCTAGTTACACACACACACACACACACACACACACACACACACACACACACACTATATATATATATATATATATATATATATATATATATATATATATATATAAAATACAGTGACAGTAGTGTAAGCCATAGGCATCTTCCCTTTTCAATTTCAGGCTGTTTTTTTTTTGGGGGGGGGACAAAAGGCCAAAAATCAGGGACACATTTTAAACATTGCTCGTATAATTTTGGAGCATTGCTAGAATAAAATGCTGTTACCACCATGCATTTCACTTCCAAGTCTTAGCCCCAGGACCACTATGCCAAATCAGCAGTTTCCTGAAAGACAGGAAGACTGAAACTTAAATGGCTATCATTTACTGAATTCATTTCTCACTTCTCACCATAGCTCTCAACATCTTAGCACAAAAAAACCTGGACAAAGCCAGTAATGGGGGAATTCAGCCCCAAAATAGGGACAAATTCCAAATCTTGATCTTATAAACTTAGAAAATTGCTAGAATAAAAGGTTTTGTGTTATCATTTGTTTTCTGAAGAATATGAAGTCTGAAATTCAAATGCCTGTCATTGTTTAGTGAATTCAATCCTTCAGTGATTTGCCACAAAAGTACTGAAAACCACAGATTTAATGAGGAATAGAACAAAAATATATTCAAATGCCTATCATTATTTAGTGAATTCAATCTTTCAGTGATTTGCCATAAAAATACTGAAAAACACAGATTTAATGAGGAATAGAACAAAAATATGAGGCATAAATTCACAACTGGTGGCTGCTAGGGACTTTAGACTCTTTTTATCTGTACCCAAGGTACAGGTTTTGAGCCTGAGTACCTCTAACCACCAAGTGTATTCATTGGGGGAACATTTTCACACACACACACACACACACACACACACACACACACACACACACACACACACACACACACACACACACACACACACACACACACACACACACACACACACACACACACGCTAGATATGCAAGCAGATTGTTGTTTCCTTCCCAGCAGATAAAACAAATGCAAGCAGATTGTTTCACCTTAAGCAAAGCAACTCAGTACAGATCGTTTCACCTTAAGCAAAGCAACTCTGTGCAGATAACTCCACCAGCAAAGGCAACTTTGTGCAGATCCTTAAGCAAATGACTCCAAATAACTCCACCAGAAAAAGCAAAAACAGACAAAGCGCTGTAGCAGCAGTCATTTCCACACTCACAGAGCCATTCAAACAGCCAGCTGGAAAGCACGTGAGCCCTTGAGTTCAATTAGGACAGGCTGACGGAGCTGACATCATTGCACATGTGATGATGTCAGCTCAAAAAGGCACAAAAGAAAAAAAATTTAAAAACAGATGGAAAAAATTGGAAATGAAGGGGTGCCACTCAGGAATCATGGAACCCATTATTTGAACCCCAAACCTCAGTAAAAACTGAGTAATTTGGTACAGTTGGGAGGTATGATATAAGGACATGACGATTGAGGGGTTTTGCATACATGTGATGAATTTCAAATGTGGACAAAAACGTGGTGACTAAGTTAAGGCGTTTATATGTGGACTACAGTTCTTGTGAAGATCATTTTTTATATTGCTTTTACTGTAGATTAATAAAGAATTTGGCTGACACTTTGGAGGTTGCCCTTACAAGTGCTTTCATCTTATTAAGTTTTGTTATTTACACCTCCTGAGTGAGGATTATGATATAAACACACATTGTACTATAGATGTGATGGTCGCACAAGGTTACATTTATTTCACTTAATATTTGTTTACCGGGAAAGTCTGACTGGAACAGAACCATTTTCAGCAGATGCCCTGGAAGAGACATTCTAGATGCATGTCTTTGGAATGTGGGAGGAACCTGGAGCATCTGGAGGAAACCCACACAGAAGGCACCCCAGCTGATAATTGAACTAGAGAACCTCTTGCTGTGAGGCAACAATGCTACCAGCTGCACCACTATGCTGTCCTGTGTGAATTTTTGTGATAAAAACATTACTGACATGTTCACTGGAGAGGATATTTAGTAAGGATGGTATATAAATTATTGTATGTGCATACCCTGGAGATCTACAGAAAGACTTGCTTGAATATAATCGACATGTCACCATAACTCTCAACCAATAAGGGACACGTATACAGGAACAGGCGCAAGCATGGACACTTTAAAAATATTATGACCATTAATGTGTGCCATTGACAGAATATGGGAGCATAACTTATTTACATGTTCTTCAGGAACAGACATGTACAACTGTAATGATTGTCAGTATTCGATAAGGGGAATTCACCACACCTTCCCCAAAAATGTCTACTTTCTGGATGGTTTAAGAGGGACAGTGTTAAAAGTGGAGTTGAAATCAGGGCCAATCACGGCCAGTTGATAGGTTTTCATGAAACATAAGCCACAATCACCACCTACAAGAATCAAACCCATGCCATTAATGTTACCAATGAGCTGTGTATTTACTGGGTACAATGCAAAAAGACATATCACAGAGGCATCTAGTAAATTGCCTTGAAGGGAAGTCAGCACTATGAAATCCTAATAGGTACACATCCCAAAGAATAGTGTATGGCCTACCAGATGTGTGGAAGCTTAGTGTGCCAAATGTAATACACCTCACCAAAGCATCCCTGGCTGATGTTGGTATTGGCCATATGGATAACAACACATATAAACACCACACTATTATGAGTGGATTCCCTACTCACAGCTGGACATTGCATGCATCTGACAAATGTAATACCAATGGATATTGTCTGAAGCATTTAAAATTGATGTGTGAATTAAGATGTGGTCCGTTATAATGAATGGTACAGCAGTATGTCAGAATGATGGCAATGCATCAACTATGCCCATGTGTATAGAAAGTACAGCAGTGCAAAGTCAAGCATCAATGATCATGGAAGCTGTCACTGTAATATGATTCACATACTAAACAATACATGGAGCACCCACTATAAGCACGTGTCAGAACTCAAGTCATGTGTCACATGATCACTGTCCCCTTGACATTGTCATTCAAAATGTTATACTGTCTTTAAACCCTGACATACATCCAAATGTGTTCATGCAATCTATCAAGTGGTAATATTGATGTGCTATAGTGGTACATCTGTGACGCAGTATAGTCACATTATAGCTTACATAGGCTACAATCCCAGAGTAAAATTGTCTCCAAACTGAGAGCTGAAGAAACACACAGACACTCTCAAGTTGATTGCTGTGAGATCAGAACTCCCTACCTAAGTAACACAAGCTACAGAACACTAGTACTACGGTGCATGTCAGACATTAGCAATATCTGAGTGCACTTTATAGGTGATGCCATCATCAGTGGATGGTGAAAAGATGATGTTGGAGGATTGTGTGATATAGATGTGGACTCACATCCCAGTATAGAATTGTCTCCAGACTGAGAGTTAAATGATCATACACACACACACACACACACACACACACACACACACACACACACACACACACACACACACACACACACACACACACACACACACACACACACACACACACACACACATTCAAGTTGACTGCTGTGAGAGTAGAAACCCTCCCTAACTCTCCCTAAAGAACAATAAAAACAAAATGCTTCTTTGTTTGAATGGCTTTCTTTCAAAGGCTGGGAGATAATGTTTTCTAAAAGCATCCAAGTATTTTCTTATTCTGGGAGAGCAATAAAGTTAAGACAAAAACAGACAGCACTCAGTAAAAGCACAAGCTGTACCATGCATCTTAGAAGAGATAATCTTACTTTTAGGTTAACACAAGTCTGTGACTGTGGCTGTCAGTCTGGGACAATTGTTCCTATTAGGATGATAAAATAGGTTTTTGGGGTCTATTGGGGGATCTACTTGTTTTATTTTCTTTGTTTGATGGCTTTCAATAACACAAACATTTTGTAAGGTGTGACATAGGCTCAAATGGCCATGACAAGAAACAACTGTATAAAATGTCAACCTGCCAAACAATAGTCTGTGCATGCACATAACAGCTGGAACTAGATACTTAAAGAAGCTATTACAAACAAAAGGTGGGAATAATAACTTTCTAACACAATGAGCTTTTCAATATTATCTTTAAATGTTACTGGTCTCACAGATATATACAAAAAAGAAAAATATATCTCACAGATATATACAAAAATGTAGAGTGCAAATTGATACGCTACAGGGGACACATTTGGAAATAAATGAACATGTGAATTTGATAAAGAAAGGTTTTCAGGATGGTTATTCAGCTGAATACCTGGGATAAAGGAGAAGAAGAGTACTTCTATTAATTGTAAGAAGAGCTCAAATAGTGACAGAAGAGGATAAAATAGATAATAATGGCAAAGCTGTTGTACTAAAGGGTTACTGACAAGGGGAGAAGGTTACACTAGCATGTATTTATATTCTACTTAAAACTGATATAATGGAGCTTAAGAAAATTCTGGGAGAAATAATCAGTTTTCAGCAGGGAATATTACTTATAGGAGAGGACTAGAATTTGATTTGCAGCAGGGAAGATGTGTCTGGGGGCCCAGAAGAGAACATATAACAAAAAAGGGTAGATTTTTATGAAGAAACTTATGAAAATATTTATCATGGAAGATATGAATTCAGTAGTAGGAGTTTGAGCAAATTTACGTATTATTCCCCAAGATACAGAAACTTGGATAGGCTAGACAGAACTTAGATTTCATAGGAGCATGTGTGTATTTAATTGAAAGTTTTGATACACATCCAATAACTATTTCAGATCATGCACCAATAATAACTAAAATAATGCAAGATAAAAAAAAGAGAGACTGGCTCTTTCCCAATTATCTGTTGAAAAGAGAGGAATTTAATGGAAATTATGTGGGAGTTATTAGAGAAGAAAGAAATTTCTTCTACAAATTCAGCTAGGGAGTTGGATAAATTTAAAGTGGAGTTTAAAAATAGGGTGGAAATGAAACAGAGATATGGTTAAGAAGCAACAAAAATTATTTAGTGGGTGTGACAAATGTTAAAGTATTGCAGAATAGGAATCTCACAAAACAAGAAGAGGTTGCAGAGTACTAAGCAGAAAATAAAGGATTACCTCAATAATATGCATGAGTTTAGAAAGATTGCTGTTAAGCAACTGCTTTTTGATAATAATGTCAGAGGACAAAAACGTTTAGCATAATGACTCAAGCAGCATAAAATAGAAAGGGTTGTCTCCAAGGTTATGGGGCCCATAATAAGGAAGATAACAAGAGATCCTGTAGAAGTACTAGGACTATTTTGGAAATTCTATGAAAGCCTGTATAAAGCAGAGAAATATGGAGAAAATGTACAAATGAAAATGTTTATAGAAGAATTAAATATGCCAAGGCTAGAGGTAGATAACTCTGAATTACTAATAGTTAGGAGAGGAGGAGATGAGGTACAATGGTGATGGATAACCAATCTACAGGAAAGTTCCCAGGAAGGATGATTGGAAGTTTGGTAGCTGATAAACATCTGGAAGGTTTTGTTTAACAGTATTTTAAGAGGAGGAGAAGGACCCACTTCCTGGAAGAAAGCGGTGATGGCTATAATACCTAAAGATGGCAAAGACCCATCTGCTCTACCTTCATATAGACCCATTTCAATCCAAAACCATGGTTATAGAGTGTTTATGTCTATAATCTCTAAAAAAAGGCAAAGGTGATGCCAAAATTGATAGATACGGCTCAATGTGGTTTTGTGGAAAGTAGGAAAACATTTGACAACATTAACAGAACATTGATGATCCAGAGGGAAGCAGAATGCAAGAAAATGTCACTAGTTTTGGCAGGTCCTGATGCATTGAAAGCATTCAACAGAGTAAGCTGGGAGTTTATGAGCAAGCTAATGGAAGCATTTGCATTCCCTGATAAAATTATAAGGTTGATTAGAAGGATATATGAGGGATCTGAGGCAAAAATGAAAGTGGGTTAGTTCCTCTCTGATAATTTCAGTTTGAACAGAGGAACCAGGCAGAGGTGTCCTCTTTCCCTTTTATTATTTGCACTATATTTAGAACTATTGGCAAAGAAAATGAGAGACTCAGAAATTCAAGGATATAGTTGTTATGATAGTCAAGAAAAGCTGGCTCTGTTTGCAGATGATATTATTTTATACTTGGAAAAAAAAACAGAAAAGGACATTTCAGTTTGTTGAACATTTTGAGGCAGTTTCAGATAATTTTGGGATGCAATTAATGAAGCTAAAGGAAAGGTAATAGCTGTAAATTATGTACCCACTCAAACTGGTTCAGCAATATTCATATTTATGGAGACATGATGAAATTATGTACTTAGGAGTATGGTTAAAGAGGACTCTGGTCTGGCAGTTTAAGGTATGTGGGCAGAGACTAAATAAAAGATAATATAAAAACTGAAAGATCTGTTATATTGATATGGAAAGCAAAATACAAGCAGTTAAAATGCTTTTAATCCCTTTAGATTTATACACAGGTCAGACATATTTTTATTAACCAGAGGAGAAGTTATGGATAGCAATTAATAAAGAGTTGAAGGATTTTATCTGGGAGGGGAAGATGGCAAGAGTCAAGTGGGATAAGTTGATTCTTCCAGTTGAACAAGGCAGTTTGGGATTACCCAATTTGAAGGGGTATTTCAGAGCTACACAGTTAAGGCTCCTATACATAGCACAGCAGAAACCTATAATTCGAAGTGGAAAGGAATGATGATGAAACAATGATAGACTGGGATTTTGGATGCAGATCCTTAAGGAGAATAATAATAACCATGTAGAATCTAAGAACTAAGCCAAACCAGCAATGGAGAAAGGAGACTCTGTCGATAAGGATGACTGCAATTAAGGATACAGACAATAGGCAAGATGGGGCTGGAATTTATTGGAGAAAACTGGTAAAAGAACCAAGGCATTGGGAGCAAATAATTAGAGAGGGAATGGTAATAGAATGGGAAAAGGCCAATAATTTATTTGGACTGGAGGATAAAGATTGCCATCCCTATCAAGGATTGATATCAGAGTACAAGCAAAGAGAAAGAAATAGGGGGATCCTAAGTGAATGACCAGGACTGGTACAGTTTTTAGTGGAATCTAGAAGAGAAGCTTCTGTTAAAAAGGAATAATTAGTAGAGCATACAAAATATTGCATGGTAATTATAAGAATCAATCACTGGAGGTTAGAAAGTATTGGGAAGAGAGATTGGATAAGCAATTCATGAAGAAATAATCGGGGAATATACTTATGTCTTTCAAATATGCAACAAAGTCTAGAAGATTTACTATCTTTGCTTAGAAGTGTTTTCATATGTATTGTTATACCCCAATTAGCCTCCAAAGAATTTTTCCTCAAGTATACAGCAAATGTTGGATGTGTAAAGGGGAAAAAAAGAACTAACAGGGAACATATTTTCTGGGAGTATAATAAGCTGGTGGGCTTTAAAGATTACTTGCAGACTGCTCTGTCAGAGATACTGGGTGAGCAAATTGATATAAATAAGAAAATTATTTTTTGAGGTATGATGCAGAGTCGAAATTGCCTAGACATTGTAAGGCCTTGTTGAGTCTAATAATGGTGGCTGCCAAAACGTTACTAGAAAATGGAAATCAAAGTCTAAACCAATTTCACTCGAAGTAGTGAATATAGTAACATAGGTAAAACAACTGGAATTGGGATCTTTAGAAAAGGGTAAGAGCAAATTACATGGGAAAAATGGGAATTGTGGGAACAATACCTACAGAGGAGAAATGAGGTTTAAAAGAAGGCAGGAAATAAATTAGTTATCTAATGTTTGACAGACAATGACTGGATAGATTGTGATGTATAATAATGTTTACAACTAAAATTATGTCAATATGGTTTGTCTTCATTTATATAAATGTATGATTGCCAATGTCATACCTGAAAATTTAATAAAGATGTTTTTTTTGTTAAAAAAGAGGATATCAATACCTGTTTGTTTTAATTTATTGATCAGTATTTTGTGTATGACCCTGTCAAATGCTGAATCAATACATTACAAAATATTTTTCCTTCATAGCTGTTATTATATTGTTATAGAACGTCATGTTACAGGTGGTGGTTAATCTATTTTCAATACAGGTATGCTGATATATGGTTTTAAGTCACAGCCTTTCCAGTTCTGACAATAACTTATCCCATATTACCTTCTCCATTATTTTCCAGGATATGAAACTAGACTTAAGGATTTTTATGACTCTGGATTTGTCCTACTCCCCTTTCCCTTAACAACATGTTTAATAAGTGCATGTCTCCAATCTTAAGGATTCTCCCTATATTTATATGACCAAGTAAATAATAGATACAATGGTACTGTACATTCTCACTGAAGTGTTCTCAGGTCATTATTACTAATTCCATATCCTGCCTGTGCTTTGTTTAGATCAGGTTTGCATAGGTCTTTTTTCAATATAATCTAATTTGATTTCAGTATCTGAGGTTACCAGGATGTCACTAGGACAACTTATTATCCCCTTTGTGAAGCCAAACTGTTTTACATAAAATTTTGCAAATATATCTATGATCTGTAGTGTCTGAGAATAAATTTTAGAATCTGCACACAGTTTAGTAATTTGTATGTCTTTACTCCTTCCACATCTCATGTATCTATAAAATGGTTTCCTGTTATGCTCAATTACATTTATATAAATTTTCTTCAACATTTTCTTGATCTTGTCTCACACTATGCTTAATTTGTTTGTCTAGATTTTTATTTTAGTTTTCAAAGTTGTAATTTGACCTCTTTTCCATTTCTTATATGTTTGTCTCTCACCTTAGTCAGGTATCTTGTTCTTATGGAAATATAACCCCCCTGACATTGCATGCCTAGATCTTGATGTTAAACATATATTTTTTATTTTTTTGCACTCAAACAATTTCTCTTTCAAAACTCTCTACATTCCTTTTGCAGTTTTTCTTCTGAATGCATCACTCCAGTTAATTTTACACAGTGACTATTTTGCTTCCATACAATCTGTAATTAATCGTCTGTGTATTGCTTTAGATTTTTGCCTGGCTGAATTATCTAGCATCAAATTAACCTTTATAACCCCATGATCAATGCACATCTATGGTGGTAAAACTTGACATGAAGTAACAGTAATTTCTTTAGGAAAACAAACAATGTCTAGCTTGTTCTGTTCCCTTGTATTTTTTAACAATCTGAAGCAATTGTTCTTGAACATACATTGTGATTAATTTCCTTACTAATGAAGTTGGATCAATATTATTCTAGTCTGTTTCAAGTAAATTTAAGTCCCCAGTTAATATTATTCTTCCCTCCTGTCTTTTATGCAAGAAATGTTTGAATTCCTCTAGGTCATCTGTATTTGACTCCAACAATTGTTTTATGTTCCAGGTTTATCTTTATTGTCACAGTTACACAATCTATAGTATTGTTATCATCGAACGTGTAATAAATACAGGTGTCATAACTATCCTTAATCCCCGTCATAACACCTCCACCTGATTTTTTGTTAGAATGTCTGTTACAATAAAAAACATTTATACTCTGACAGAAATGGTTTCCAGTCATTGTGCTGTAACTATTCCCTGGATTCACTAATCTGCCATACAGGACTAAACTAGTCCTACATGTGAGCGGCAGTTGAAGAGGAGGATGGCAGTGCACCATGCATAATAATGAAGGCATGCCACCATTGCTCCAAATCCTACACTAAGCGTGGACGAGTGCAGGAGGCGTGTCTGAGAGTAGAGCTCTCAGAATAAACATGCCCCTGCAAAGTAGAACAGAAGAAAGTGTAAATAAATGAGCGAAACCGCTCATAGGTGTCTGCATATCTCCACCAACAGTCCCTATGTGTTCAACAGCAACAGTACATTGAAATAAAATGAAGAAACCCTTGAATTTATTTTGTTAAAACCCAGAGTACAGCTAACCGTAGGTGTGCAGGTTTGCCCATCGCTTAGCTATGGTTAAGGCAGCTGAAAAGGCTGAAGAGGATAACAAGAAACATATATGCAAATGAAACAGCACAGCAATAGTTTAGTGGTTAGAGCATCCACCTAATGAACAGGCATTCCCGGTTCGAGTCCCACTGCAGCACAAATCATTTTATAGGTTCATAGGTTCATATGTAGGTACTAGACTATCTGCCGAAGAGCAATTTTAAGCCTAGCCAGAGTGTGTCGGCTTTCACTGCCCCATTGATTAATTAACTGAGCCTCTGTCAATCAGAGCCAATGAAGAGATCCCAGGGGTGTATTTTCTGTTACCCATCCACTTGTCAAGGCTTCCCTTGAAGAGTGCTAGTGAGGGGATCTGCCTAATGTAGTTAGGAATTTTGTTCCAAAGCATGGGGAGTCTCTGTGACAGGAATCTATCACTCCAGCATGTTCTATTTATTGTTGTGACGAGGTTTAGCTCACTAGAGCATGTGGCTCGCAGTGACTTGGACTTCTTTAGGTGGAGCATGTCCATCAATTCTGAGTTGGACATGGCTTTGTAAGTCAGGCAGAGATCACCTCTGAGTAAGCGATATGCCACTGAGTACAACTGGAGTTTTTTCAGTTGGGCTGCATAGGACATATATTTGAGGCCAGTAATCCTCTTGGTGAGGTGCTCTTGTGGTCTTTCCAGCTGTTGGAATTGTCTTGTGAGGTACATCCCAAATGGGGCATTGTACTCTATGATGGGTCTGATGAATGACGAATAGAGGGGCACTATAACCTCTTTATTTCTAGATGCAAACCCCTTAGTAATTAGATGGGCCATATAGAAGGATTTCCTAACTACTTTGGCAATATGATTGTCAAAGGAGAGATTACTATCTGCCTGGGTCCCCAGATCTCTTATTAGCTCTTCTGTATTAAGGGGGCTGCCGCCTATGTGGTAATTCGTGGGTGTTTTGTTTTTCCCAAATGGGATGACTATGCATTTTTAGGAATTTAGCTTGAGGCCATGACTTTGACACCAGGTGTCTGTCTCAGTAAGGCCTTTTTGAAGGATGTCCGTGTCAGCCAGATAGTCAATTATAGCTCCCAGTTTGCAGTCATCGGCGAACTTGGTTAGCCATAGTCCTCCTGTGTTTGCCTGTACTTCTGAGAAGTATATGCCGAACAGTAGGGGTCCCAGAACCAAGCCTTGCGGGACACCACTTGTGACTGGTTTAGAGTTGGACCTGGAGCCCACTATTCTTACTGTGTGAGTTCTGTCTGTAAGCCAGTTGGCAACCCATCTTGTGACGTAGGGGTTTATGTTCAGGCTGGTGAGCTTTTCTATAATACCCGAGTGAGGAATGGTGTTGAACGCCTTGGCAAGATCAAAGTAGGCTGTGTGAACCACCTTTCCCTCGTCTATGGCCTTGGTGACTGTCTCGAAGAAGTCAACCAGGTTTAGTAGGCATGATCTGCCCTTAACAAAGCCGAACTGGGTCTGGTCAAGTGTTTGGAGGTTCCCAATGTCTTTGTTAATAAGTTCCATGATGCGCTCCATAGCCTTGTAGACCAGGCTAGTCAGGCTTATGGGATGATAGTTACCAGGATCAGTTGTGGGCCCTTCTTTGTGGAGTGGAATAACCGTTGCTGGGCACCATTCTATGGGCATGTAGCCTGTGGAGAGGCTGAGGTTGAACAGCGTGTTTAGGTGGGGGGTTAGTTCATTCTGTAGTTCATGCAAGACGCAGCCTGGGACTCCATCTGGCCCCACTGATGCTGTGTTTTTGGCTTTTGAAAGGGCTGTTTTCACCTGTGCTTCTGTGATTTCCAGGACACTACACTTTTCCGGTATTGTTGTGGGCCCTTTTGAAGGTGAGAGGGAGGTGAAGTTTGCACTGAATCTATCTGCCAGGATGTTGGCAATATCAGTAGGTTCAGTATATTTTGTGCTATTTAGCACTAGCTCAGAACATATCTGCGAGTTGCCTCTTAGATTCTTGACATAGCTAAAGAAGGCTTTGTGGTTATCTTTCGAATCCTTGGCTATTTTTCTTTCGAAGTTAGCCTTGGATGATTTTATGAGGCACCTTAGTTTCTTACTGATACTGATCAGGGATGTCTTTCCTTCTTGGGATTTGCTTTTTTTTCTGAACTAGTTTCCTCCTTCTGTTGTATAACCTGCTTATGGCAGGGGTCCACCAGACTGGTTTCCTTCTCTTAGGGGAGTGAGTCTTGAGTGAGTGAGTATTTTCCATGGGAAATCTGTATATGCACATAATTTTACATTGTTTTGCCATATAACCTACATAATAACACTTAAATGTGAACTGGAGTACTGCATGAAAAGCACATGTGTAGTGTAAGTGTCATAATGAGTAAGGCACTAGTAAGCAGGTCTAAGCACAAATAAGCAGTGGTAAGCATATGCAAGTGTGTTTCTGTGGGGGTAAGTATTGCCAACACAGATTAAGCAAAGTAGAAGCTAACTGAGTGTAAATAACTGTAGCTGGAGGTTAGCAGTGCTTATCGTTGTGCAAACCCACGCAAACCCACTTACAACCCCTTTAAAGTGCCTAATCACTCTGGATCCAATGGCTCATGTTCCTGTCCAGCAACAAAATAAACTGCCTCTGCAAGGCTCAAACCCAGGATCCTGTACACTATAGTTACAGTAGCTAACCACTAAGCCATCATAGCAATAGATAAGTGAGATTAAGGCCATACATCCCATACATCCACATGTTTAAATATATATCTCTCTCTCTCTCTCTCTATATATATATATATATATATATATATATATATATATATATATATATATATATATATATATATATGTATATATATGCAGACATATACATATATATGTGTGTGTATATATATATATATATATATATATATATATATATATATATATATATATATAAGTATATACATATATATATATATATATATATATGTGTGTGTGTGTGTGTGTGTGTGTGTGCGTGTGTGTGTGTGTATGTGTGGATATACACAGATATATAACTATGATAGGAAACAGCACACAAGAATGACATATGTTCACAGGCTATGCCAATGGAAGTGAGGGGCTCAAGTAAGAATCATGTAACACGTAGCATGACCACCCCCACAGCCGGACAGAGGAAACATACACACAAACCAACAAACAATGCAAATAGTCCACTGCTCCCCAGACCACAGGCAGGATGCAACCATGGGGGGTACACAGTGGACCCGTGAAATCTAATCTTGGAACACAGACAGGAGCATCCCTTGCGGGATGCCCCAAAAATTGTCATATTATGGGAGGAAGCCAGTACGATGATCTTTCTGGGCGGGGTGTGCACATACCCGGAATACAAGGGTGGGAAATCCTGATGACCCATGGGTCGAGACAACGTACGAGATGGGTCCCGTGAAGTGGAGAGTGGGCAGTGTGTAGTGATGTGTTCAGACCCGACCTGCACCCAGAGTAAGGATGAGTGCTGTAGAGGAGGTGCAGGTGGGGGAACTATGGGTAGCTAGTTATGGGTCTAGGTGTGCTGGTGTTGGCTGTAGTGGGTCTATACGGACAGCCCCAAGGATGTAAGCAAAAGTATTCATTGGGCAGAGGCATCGCCCAATGAGCAGCCACACCCGCTACAAGTCCCACTGCAGCAAAGTCTAATCTACATGGCAAAGAACGAAATAACCAGATGTAGATGTGTATATGTAAAGGTATGTGTGTGTATATCTACCCATAGCTACATGGATATATACCTCTCCTTCTCCGTAGTACAAATGTATACATACAGAGACAGAATACATATAAATACTCACATATAGATATATACATATGCAGACACCCATACACCCATATGTCGTTAGATATATATATATATATATATATCTATATACAGCAATATATAAATATATACATGCATGCATACATATACAGATATATCTGTATATAGTAATGTATATATATATATATATATATATATATATATATATATATATATATATATATATATATATATATATATATATATGTGTGTGTGTGTGTGTGTGTGTGTGTGTGTGTGTGTGTGTGTGTAAATATACACATGTATATAGCTAGGATATGATACAGCAGTTATGAATTACATATGTTCACAGGCCGTGCAAATGGGGGTGAAGGGTCCAATCAACAAACGTGTAACACGTAGCATCAACCCTCCCCCCAAGCTAGACTGGTGAAACATACAGACACACAATAAAAGTAAACACACCACTGTTTCCCAGACTACAGGCAGGATACTACCAGTGGGAGAGACTTGCTAAGTCTAATCTTGAAACAAAGACATGTATGTCCCTTGTGAGACACCCAAAAATTTAAACATTTTTGGGTTTCCTGCCATTACACCAACGTCAAAAGGCAGGCCACGCATGTTCCCTGTGTACAAGGTAGGGGAAGCCTGATGATCCATGGGGGCGAGACAACATATGTGATGGGTCCCGAGAAGAGGGGAGTGGGTACAGTGTACTGTTCTGGCCAGACCCGACCTGCACCCGGAGTAAGGAAGAGTGCCGAAGAGGATGTGAGGTTTGGGAACTATGGGTATGAAATTATGGGCCTAGCTGAGTAGGTGTTGGCTGGAGTGGGTCTATGTGGACCGCACCAGCGATGTAAGCAATAGTGTGCATTGGGCAGGGCTGCCGCCCAATGGACAGCCACTCCCGCTATGAGTCCCACTGCAGCCCAGTCTATTGTACATGGCAAAGAACGGAATAACCAGATGTAGATGTACAACTGTAGAGGTATGTGTGTGTATATATATACCCATACCTACTTGGAGTGAAACCTCCCCCTCTCCGTAGTACGAATGTGTATATACAGAGACAGAATATAATTAAATGCCCACATATAGATATATACATATGCAGGCACTCATACATCCATATGTCGTTAGGCATATATATATATATATATATATATATATATATATATATATATATATATATATATATATATATATATATATATATATATATATATATATATATATATATATATATATATATATATATATATATATATATATATATATATATATATAGATATGTAGAAATATATATGTATATATGTGTGTAAACATACACATATATATAGCTAGGATATTAATAGAATTATGTATTTAAATTACATCTGTTAACCGGGTAAGTCTGGCCGAGCTTTTGGCTCATTTACAGCAGAGACCCGGGGAGAAAAGCTCCTCAGGACTAGAAAACAATTTATTATACATATATATATATATATATATATATATATATATATATATATATAGATATGTTACACCAGTTAAGGATTAGATATGCTCACAGGCCATGCCAATGGGGGTGAGGGGTCCAATGAACAAACGTGTAACATGTAGCATCAACCCCCTCCACCTAGACGGATGAAACATGCAAACACATGATACAAGTAAACACACCACTGCTTCCCAGACCACCAGCAGGATACTACCAATGGGATAGACCTGCCAAGTCTAATCCTGAAACAAAGACATCAATGTCCCTTGTGGGATACCCAAAAATTAATGATCATCGGAGTCAGTCCCTGTAACGATTTATCTAACCAGGCTGCATACGTACATGGACCAGTAGGTTGTGCAAGCCTGATGACCCATGGGTCGCGACAACGTACGACATGGGTCCCGACATGTGGAGAGTGGGCAGTGTGTAGTGGTGTGGTTAGACCCCACCTGCACCCACAGTAAGGATGAGTGCCATAGAGGAGGGGCAGGTAGGGGAACTATGGGTAGGCAATTATGGGCCTAAGCGTGCAGGTGTTGGCTGACACAATTGTATTTGGACTGCCCTGGGAATGTAAGTAATATTGCAAATTGGGCAGAGCCTTCGCCCATATCTCTCAACCTCAAAGAGTAAAACCACTGGACAGAACCTAAACCGTTAGGGGGACAAATAGGGACAGAAAAGCACATATTCCACTTACAACCTTAGAAAGCTGATAGAATAATAGGTTATGCATTAGCATGACTCATCTGAAGGATGTGGAGTCTTAAACCCAATTACTTGTCTGTATTTAATGGCATCATTTCCCAGGTATTTGCTAGACAGGTGCAGATTGTAAGAGGAACACACCAATATTATGAAGCAAACTCTGGACAGGCCGCAGATTCTGTAAAGTTGACAGGCATACTTTTGCCTAACGGGCAGCCATTCCCAATATGGGTCCCACCACAGCACAGTCCAGTTTACATGGCAAAGTACGGTATAACCATATGTGTTGTTGCATAACCCACTACTCAACACCTACGAACACATGGTTGCAACACCCCACTATAGGCATGTAAGCCGATGTAATAGGCATCACAAGGTTTTATTGTAGTCCTCACCCCACCCAGGGGTGTGAGTGTCCAGCGCAAACACCAAATGCAATGCATATGCACAGCTGTTGTCACAGACAACATGGCCAGCTGTGGACCTTCCCTGCAGCCATCCTGCACTTCCCTGGATAATCCCCCTACTAACACACCCCTTTGTGCCCCATGCACATCATGTACCTATCAGCCCCTGTTCCATTTCTATTAATGTCTATGGGTACACATAGGTGACATCCTCTTCCCCCATTATATTGCCAGTATCTGGAATCCCAACCCACATGTAGTATCACAGCTGACCCACAGGACACATGCAACTAGCGCGTGAAGGAACACCACAGGCACACCTGGAACAGCACAGGCTCACCACCTTGTGAACCCCCCCCACCTCACACTTTATACCACTACATTAACTAGTGATACTGACACCTCTTGTCCTGCCTCACATACAAATCCCAACATCCGACATACCTTCCCTATTGCTCCCCATCCAATTATACCTATGGGCTACTATACAGTTACAATGTCACCCCCACTATCTACCTGCCTACTCAGCTATTTGCCTCTACTGTATCACACACTTATGGAATAACAACACCTACCCCAAATACCTGCATGTAACCTATCCAGACCTGCGAAACAGGAATCCAACCTCACCTTAAACTGACCATTGTCAACAGTCATAACTGATATATAAACCTAACCTAAGCATGGATAATACCGACAGTTTAACATAAACTAAGCATGATTAATTGGGGACATAGCTATGTTATATCTGTTACCCTCTATGAATGTGAACACCCCAGTATTAATTGGGATACGTATCTGGGGTCAATGTGGAGCTCTACACCTTGGGCCACCACTGACAATGGACAAGCATACAGTCTGAGTGTTCCTGTTGACAGATGTGAACAAAATGCACGGTGTTGTGCGTGTGTATGCAGGATCAAGTGGGTGTAAGCCTGTTTGGCCACCGGTATGTGAGTACCACACTGGTGAAGCAATGTAGAGGCTAACTGAGTGCAAGATGCCGCAACCAGAGGTCAGTAATGCTGTGCTTCACGTAAACAAGCGCATACCCACCTACAAATGTTCTACAGTGCCTTAGTCACTCTGTAGCCAACAGTTGTTGTAGTATCCATTAACAAAATAATCTGCACTGCCAGGTTGCAAACCCCCGACCCGGCACACTATAGTAGACATGAGTTCCACTAAGCCATGGCGGATACACATTCAGCTGCTGTGATCACAAACACATCATCCAGCACAGGCATCCAACAGTATAGGAAATGTATATGTGTGTAGATTAATACCAGAATACATGCCCATTGCTCAACCACAGTATTATGAGCAGTCTATGTGCAGCACAGAACAGTGCCTGTCCAATCATACTTTGAGAACAGTAGTCC